>NC_091345.1:27666678-27809178 GCF_038502225.1 Cherax quadricarinatus
CTCAGAACATTCCAAGCTGCACTAACAAATGCAAGGAATAGAAAGGAAGAACTTAGGCAACAGGACTGGGAACAGTTTGTTAGTGGATTAAATAGGTCCACCCCTTTGAGTTTGGCTTGGAAAGGTATAAATAAAATAACCAGGAAAAAGACTGGTGATGTTGCTCATCCCTTTCCTCTTGAAAAAGCAAATGACCTCATAAATGACTGGTCCAAAACATCCAGGCATGAAAGCCTTCCATCTCATATTAGAAAAAATTTAGAGAGTACTTCTGAAGAAATGTTGAAACTGATTAATTTTATGAGCCAAAATATTGATGAGAGTGATTGCCTCTTTACCGAGTATGAATTAGATAATGCATTAACCAAAGGTCGATCAACTGCTCCTGGAGAGGATGGTATAACCTATGATATTCTCAGAACTCTAAGGCACGTGCCTGATAACCCTTTGTTGGCACTGTATAATCTCAGTTACATTGAGGGCGTTCTTCCTACTTCCTGGACCAATAGTCTCATTGTGCCTATCCCTAAGCCCCAACAGCCTGATACATTTAGGCCGATCTCCTTAACTAGTTGTCTTTGTAAAACTTTTGAAAGAATGATGCTTAACAGACTGTACTACAGAATCAGACATCAACTTTCCCCCTACCTCTATGGGTTCATGAAAGGTAAAAGTGTGCAGAACTGTATTTCCACCTTTCTCACTGTACACACCTCTACTAGTTTTACCACTTTTCTTGATCTAAAATCTGCATTTGATATTGCAAACAGAACCGTTATACTACATGAACTAGCCAAAATGAATATTGGTGGTAGCTTACTCTGCTGGATAATAGGATACCTGTCAAATAGAGTACAGTGGACCCCCGCATAGCGAACGCCTTGCATAGCGAACAATCCGCATAGCGGACGCTTTGTTCGCTAAAATTTTGCCCCGCATAGTGGACAAAAACCCTCTCAGCGGCCTTCGTCCGAGACGCGTCCAATGTGCGCCCTCAGCCAGCCTCACATGTGCCGCCCGTCCCATTGTTTACCAGCCAGCCTCCGCGGTAACATTCAAGCATACACTCGGAATATTTCGTATTATTACAGTGTTTTCGGTGCTGTTTCTGGAAAATAAGTGACCATGGGCCCCAAGAAAGCTTCTAGTGCCAACCCTACACCTCAAAGGGTAAGAATACCCATTGAAATGAAGAAAGAGATCATTGATAAGTATGAAAGTGGAGTACGTATCACCGACCTGGTCAGGTTGTACAAGAAACCAAAATCAACCATCTCTTCTATTGTGGGCAAGAAAACGGCAATCAAGGAAGCTGTTGTTGCCAAAGGTTTAACTGTGTTTTCGAAACAAAGATCGCAAGTGATGGAAGATGTTGAGAGACTGTTATTGGTGTGGATAAATGAAAAACAGCTAGCAGGAGATAGCGTCTCTCAAGCGATCATATGTGAAAAGGCTAGGAAGTTGCATGACGATTTAATTAAAAAAATGCCTGCAACTAGTGATGATGTGAGTGAATTTAAGGCCAGCAAAGGTTGGTTTGAGAGATTTAAGAAGCGTAGTGGCATCCATAGTGTGATACGGCATGGTGAGGCTGCCAGTTCGGACCACAAAGCGGCTGAAAAATATGTGCATGAATTCAAGGAGTACATAGAAACTGAAGGACTGGAACCTGAACAAGTGTTTAATTGTGATGAAACAGGCCTGTTCTGGAAGAAAATGCCAAGCAGGACCTACATTACTCAGGAGGAAAAGGCACTCCCAGGACATAAGCCTATGAAAGACAGGCTTACTTTGTTGATGTGTGCCAATGCTAGTGGTGATTGCAAAGTTAAGCCTTTATTAGTGTATCACTCTGAAACTCCCAGAGCGTTCAGGCAAAAGAATGTCCTCAAGGATAATTTGTGTGTGCTGTGGAGGGCAAACAGTAAGGCATGGGTCACTAGGGAATTTTTCTATAACTGGTTACACCATGCATTTGCCCCCAATGTGAAAGATTACCTAACTGAAAAGAAATTAGACCTTAAGTGCCTCCTGGTGTTAGACAATGCCCCTGGTCATCCTACAGACGTGGCAGAGCGACTTTATGGGGACTTGAGCTTCATTAAGGTGAAGTTTTTGCCTCCTAATACCACTCCTCTCCTGCAGCCCATGGACCAGCAGGTCATTTCCAACTTCAAGAAACTGTACACAAAAGCTCTGTTTCAAAAGTGCTTTGAAGTGACCACAGACACTCGATTGACTCTAAAAGAGTTTTGGAAGGATCACTTTAATATCCTCAATTGTGTAAACCTTATAGGTAAGGCTTGGGAGGGAGTGACTAAGAGAACCTTGAACTCTGCTTGGAAGAAACTGTGGCCAGAATGTGTAGACAAAAGGGATTTTGAAGGGTTTGAGGCTAACCCTGAGAGGAGTAGTATACCAGTTGAGGAATCAATTGTGGAATTGGGGAAGTCCTTGGGGTTGGAGGTTAGTGGGGAGGATGTGGAAGAGTTGGTGGAGGAGGACAATGAAGAACTAACCACTGATGAGCTGATAGATCAACTTCAAGAGCAAGAGGCCAGACCTGGGGAAACTGGTTCAAAGGAGGGGAGAGAGAAATTGAAGGAATTGCCTACTTCAAAGATTAAGGAAATGTGTGCAAAATGGCTTGAAGTGCAAACCTTTTTTGATGAAAATCACCCTCACACAGCTATTGCAAGCCGTGCTGGTGACTGTTACAATGACACTGTTGTGAACCACTTTAGACAAATCATAAAGGAACGAGAGGTACAGGCCACTATGGACAGATATGTTGTGCGAAAGAAGTCCAGTGACTCTGAAGCTGGTCCTAGTGGCATTAAAAGAAGAAGGGAAGTAACCCCAGAAAAGGACTTGCTACCTCAAGTCCTAATGGAAGGGGATTCCCCTTCTAAACACTAACACTCTCTCTCCCCTCCTCCCATCCCATCAATCATCACCAGATCTTCAATAAAAGTAAGTGTCATGTATTTGTGCATGCCTTTTTCAGTTTGTGTGTACTAAAATTAAAATTTTTTTGTGGTAAAAAAATTTTTTTTTCATACTTTTGGGTGTCTTGCACGGATTAATTTTATTTCCATTATTTCTTATGGGGAAAATTAATTCGCATAGCGAACATTTCGCATAACGGCCAGCCCTCTTGCACGGATTAAGTTCGCTATGCGGGGGTCCACTGTATCCTCTGTCCTTTACCAAGGCTTCAGAAGTGATTCTAAAGAAATGTCTTTAGGTACACTGCAGGGAGGAGTTCTTAGTCCCATGCTATTTAATATTCTGATTAATGCTCTCCTAAATGCTCTACCTGCCTCACTTAAACATATAGCTATAAGCTATGCTGATGATATCATGATCCATACAACAGGGCATAAGAAGATGAATACCATTCTTAATGAAGTTCAAGCAATTTGTAATCGACTAGGCCTCATAATATCTTCCTCTAAAACAAAGATATTAACAAGCAAACAACATCCCCCACCCATCTATTTGCAGGGTGAAATCATTAGCTACGTTAAAACTTACAGATATCTTGGTGTAGATGTACCCTTTAACAAATCCACTATACCACAACTAAACAAGAAATGTAAAGCTAGGCTAAATGCTCTCAAAGCTGTTGCTGGCTACAATCCCAACTATGGTGCTAATGTGAGAATCGTGAGAATGATGTACATAGCCTATGTTAGGTCCTTAATTGATTATGCTGCTCCCATGTTGATATTAGCTAGAGAAAGTTCCCTCCGACCCTTGGAGTTAATGCAAAATGAAGCTCTCAGGATTATTCTTGGCTGTCCCAGATCTACAAAAGTTCTTAACATGAGGAAGGAGCTTGGTATTTCTTGTATCAGTGATAGGATTGTTGAAATTAACACTGTACTCGGTATTAGAATGTTGAGAAACGAACCAGACACTGTCACAGTGAATCTTACCAAGTGTCTAGAGGTAAATACACACAGATCTAAATGGATTGTGAAAACGTGCAATTGCATTAAGTTTTATAACCTGCATGAACTGTATCACTGTAGGCAACAAGAGCATTTCACCCCTCCATGGAAGATGTGTTCATTTAATATCACATACCTACAAGTCCCTCCCAAGAAGCTCATTGCTAGTAATCCCTTCCTTAAATCTCTTGTTAGAGCAACTGCTCAAGAAGAAATTTTTCGCCTAGCTGGTAGTAATAAGTTATCACAAGTTATATACACTGATGGATCTAAACAGGAGTCTTCTGGCAGGGCTGCATCTGCTCTTGTTGCCACCTCCCTAGTTAAGAATGATAATAAATTTGTTGAGTTATGCATAAGAATTAACAACTGGGCGTCTACACTGCAAACTGAATTGTTTGCAATCCTAATGGCGCTAAAGCTAACCTATGACACTGAGCTTGACTCTATCATCATTACTGATTCTATGTCATCATTGAAGGCTCTTGGCTCATATAATGACTCCAACAACATGCTCATTGGGGAAGCCAGGTGTAGATACTCAAAAATTAGGGACAAAGGAATTACAGTGGACCCCCAGTTAACGATATTTTTCTCTCCAGAAGTATGTTTAGGTGCCAGTACTGACCGAATTTGTTCCCATAAGGAATATTGTGAAGTAGATTAGTCCATTTCAGACCCCCAAACATGCACGTACAAACGCACTTACATAATTGGTCGCATTCGGAGGTGATCGTTATGCGGGGGTCCACTCTAATGTACAATTGCTATGGATCCCATCACGCATTGGATTACTCCTTCATGATAAAGTTGATATGTTAGCCAAGAAGAGTATCCAGAAGGAGAACGTAGAATATAACTTTGGTATAACTGTGTCTAGCATTAGGAATAATATTAGGAGAGAAGTAAATAATGAAAATGATTGTTATAGGAATGCAGTTAGAAGCCTGAGTAGATCTATAACCCACTATGATAACATGAACGTAGATAAGTATGTTTATGGAGCAACTTGCAATGTGAACAGACTGACTGATGTTGTAGTGGCCAGGCTTAGGCTTGGTTACAAGTACTTCTGGCAGTTTGGGGGAGACACAGATGATGATCAAACTAAATGTAAATTATGTGATCAGGCATATGGTCACTCTCTTGAACACTATGTGCTTAATTGTCCACTTATTGAGGAATACAGAGACAGACAGTATAATAACCTATGTGACATGTCAAGATATCTTATTAATGAAAATAAGATACCAGATATACTAAGCAAATTTCCTAAATTTGCTTGTAACAGATAAGTGAACTATAGATATGTAGATATAAATCCATATGTATTCCTGTTAACCCTTTGGGGCCTAGTTCCTAGGCCTTTTGTGTATCCATATGCTCTCGCGCTACCGTCCACAGGATGGATATGGGGTGCACAATAAACTAGCCACTTCGGTGGCAAAATCTAATCTAATCTTTGCTTCTCTGTCTTTTAATGCCACTAGGACCAGCTTGAGAGTCACTGGACCCCTGTCTCACAAAATAACTGTCCACAGCCCTCTGTTTTCTAGTGCCTCTTTAAGATTTCCCTTTACCACAGGGGTACCACTAGCAAGTTTCTTTGGGCCCATGGTAGCTTGTTTCGCAGTTCCACAAGCACTAAACACAATGAATTAATCATAAAATGTTTGAATGAGACCGCAGGTTAGGGTTCATTCAAGCCATGAGCCAGACTGGCTCATGGCGCCTGCGCGGGGATGCGAACAGAGTGGGCTGGCAGACAGGTCTGGTACTCGGCGGTTTCATTTCTTAAAACCAGAATTATCACATTTACAAAGCACTGTATCACAAACACAACTATCCGTTACTGACATCACATTATCAACTAAAATATCACCAGTGACACCAGTGTCACAACTATGACACCCGACACCATAGTAACACTTGGTGTCACACGACACCTTTCAGTGTCAAGACACCCTTCAGAGTTATAACACACTTCTCCTGTGTCACACGACATCCTTGTCTCTGCGTTATAACACACCATCTCAACTGTGTCCACATGACACCCTTGTCTCCGTGTAAATCTACACACCTTCGCTACCATGTCCACACGACACCCTTATCTCCATGTAACTCTACATACCTTCACTACCGTGTCCACAGGACACCCTTATCTCCACACTCTAACACTCCATGTCCACGTGACAACTTGTAGTGTCTGACACTAACACTGTCGTTGGGGCCGGCCAACTAAGTCCAGTCGCTGCCATCGGGAAACTGTCCAGTCATGGTCAACAGGAAACTAAGTTCAATCGATGCCATCAGGAATGAAGTCCAATCATTCCCAGCAGCAAATTAAGTCCAGTTGCTGCCATCAGGAAACTAAGTCCACATTCCCAGCAGGAAACTTTCATTGTCAGCAGGAAACTGTTACCAGCAAAGTCAAGCTGGTGTACAGGTAACTTGGAGGCCGTCAACTGTTTACTCAGTGAAGCCGTGGTGAACACTGAATGAGGCCGTCAGGTAACTGAGGCTGTCAGACTCAGTGAGCTGTGCTGAACACACTATGTTGTGAATACACTGAATGAGGCTGTCAGGTAATTCTGAGGCCATCAGACTCAGTGAGCTGTGCAAAACATACTACGTTGTGAATACACTGAATGAGGCCGTCAGATAATTCTGAGGCCATCAGACTCGGTGAGCTATGGTGAACACACTGAATGAGGTTGGTTCACCAGCCTCGACATAAGTGCGATGACGTCACACTGGGTACTACTGTCTGGCAGCAGCACCGAAGTTGTCAGTCAACCACTTCTCCAGTTTTGTCTTTTCTGGGTTCGTAACAATTGGTAATCCCCCTGATGTATGCTGTACTGTTATTATTAATATTATATTGTATTATTATTATTGTTATAATTATTATTATTATTAGTAGTAGTAGTAATAGTAGTAGCAAAGTCAAGCTGGTGTACAGGTAACTTGGAGGCCGTCAACTGTTTACTCAGTGAAGCCGTGGTGAACACTGAATGAGGCCGTCAGGTAACTGAGGCTGTCAGACTCAGTGAGCTGTGCTGAACACACTATGTTGCGAATACACTGAATGAGGCTGTCAGGTAATTCTGAGGCCATCAGACTCAGTGAGCTGTGCAAAACATACTACGTTGTGAATACACTGAATGAGGCCGTCAGATAATTCTGAGGCCATCAGACTCGGTGAGCTATGGTGAACACACTGAATGAGGTTGGTTCACCAGCCTCGACATAAAGTGCGATGACATCACACTGGGTACTACTGTCTGGCAGCAGCACCGAAGTTGTCAGTCAACCACTTCTCCAATTTTGTCTTTTCTGGGTTCGTAACAATTGGTAATCCCCCTGATGTATGCTGTACTGTTATTATTAATATTATATTGTATTATTATTATTGTTATAATTATTATTATTATTAGTAGTAGTGGTAATAGTAGTAGTACATGGTGAGGGGCTCTTGATGTAGGGAATTGGATCTGTGCTCAAGTTCCCTAAATTAATAATGATGATAATAACAATTATTATAATAAATACATGCATACTACTAATAATACTGAAATGTAAATACACCTACCATCCGACTTACGACCGAGTTCAGTTCCGAGAAACCGGTCGTAAGTCGAAATGGTCATAAGTCGAACATTACTACTGAATATCAACAAAACATTTTTGTAATGACTTTATTTTATTGTTTTATTTTGGTATTTCATGTTTTACTTTACTTTTTATGCTGTTAGTACTGTATTTTATACTGTAAGGTTTAGGATAAACACACTGTACAACACAAATAGTTGTTTATTTCCCAGAAATTTGGCATAAAAAACACGGTCGTAAGTTGAGTGGTCATAAGTCGAGCAGGTCGTAAGTCGGATGGTAGGTGTATGTATAATAACAATAAAATACTATAATAATACTTATGATGATGATGATAATAATAATAATAACAAGTGAGCTTCAGAACACCACCGTGAGATGGCAGGCTCAGAACCACAACAACAACAACACATGCATACTTGCGGTGGAAGGAATTCTCGTTTTCCTTATGTTTCGTGCAGTCATTTTAGCAAATTTCTTTTTTCTAACCATGGGTCCTAAGAAAGCAAGTGCAAAGGACAGTGCTGAGCAGGAAAAGAGGATGATGGCTATGGAAGTAAAGCTTGAAATCATAGAAAAACACAAACGAAGTATGAAGGTAGCGTGCCAGTGTAGCACTTTTACGATATGCATAATACTAAAGCATATCTCTCTCAGCCACACCTCGGTCCACCACTCCACTGTCTACCACACCACTGTCCACCACACCACTGTCAACCTGACCACTCTGCATAACACTACACCACAACACTCCACTGTCCACCACACCACTCCACTGTCCACCACACCATTCCACTGTCCACCACACCACTCTCCACCACACCACTGTCCACCAGACTGCTCTCCACCACACCTCTCCACCACATCACTGTCCATCATACCACTGTCCATCACACCACTCTCCACCACAAAACTCTCCACTACACCTCTTCACTCACCACCACACCACTGTCCTAAACACCACTCTCTACCATACCTCTGTCCACCACTCCACTGTTCATCACAGCACTATCCACTACACCACTGTCCACCACACCACTGTCCACCACACCACTGTCCACCACACCACTCACCACCATACCACTCTCCACCACACCACTCTCCACCATTCCACTGTCTGCTACACTTATCTCCACCACTCTCCTCCAAACCACTCTTCCCCACACCACTGTCCACCACAGCACTGTCCACCACAGCACTCTCCACCATGGCACTCTCCACCACAGCACTCTCCACTGCACCACTCTCCACACCACTCCATGCTCCACCACACCACTCTCCACACCACTCTATTCTCCACCACACCACTCCCTAACACACCACTTTCCACCACACTACTCTCCACCACTCCACTCTCGTCCACACCACTGTCCACCACTCCACTCTCCACTACACCACTCTCCACCTCATCACTGTTCACCATACCACTGTCCACCACATCACTACACTCCTCCACAGCTCTCTCCACCACTCTGCTCTTTACAACACCTCTCCACCACACCACTCTCTACCACACCTCTCTCCTCCACACCTCTGTTTACCTATCTACTCTACACCACACCACTGTCCACCACTCCACTATCCAACACACCACTCTCCTCCACAGGTCACTCCACCACACTGCTCTCCACCACACCTCTGAACCACACCACTGTCCACCACACCACTGTCCACCACATCACTGTTCATACCACTCACCACCACACCACTGTCCACCACACCACAGTCCACCACGCCACTCCACTCTCCACTATGCCACTTTCCACCTCATCACTCTCCTCCACATCACTCTCTAGCACACCACTCACCAACACACCACTCTGCACCACACCACTCTCCTCCTCACCAATCCACCACACCACTCTCCTCCACACTAATCCACCACACCACTCTCCTCCACACCAATCAACCACACCACTCTCCTCCACACCAATCCACCACACCACTGTCCACCACACCACCACACTACTCTCCACCAAACCACTCTCCACCACACCACTCCATGCTCCACCACACCACTGTCCACCACACCACTCTCCACCACACTACTGTCCACCACACCACTGTCCACCATGCCACTGTACACCTCATCACTGTCCACCACACCACTGTCCACCACACCACTGTCCACCTCATCACTGTCCACCACACCACTTTCCACTGCACCACTTCATGCTACACCACAACACACTTTCCCACACCACTCTCCACCACACGATTGTCCACCACACGACTGTCCACCACACCACTCTCCTCGCTGCTCTCCACCACACCACTCTACATCACACCTTTTGCCACCACACCACTCTGCACCACATCACTCTCCACCACACCACTCTGCACCACATCACTCTCCACCACACCACTCTCTACCATTCCTCTCTCAACCACACCTCTGTCCACCACTCCAATCTCCACCACACCTCTCCACTCTCCACCACCCCACTGTCCACCACACCACTGTCCACCACACCACTGTCAATCTGACCACTGTCCATAACACTGCACCACACCACTGTCCACCACACCTCTCCTCCACACTGCTGTCCACCACACCACTCTCCCAACACCACTCTCTACCACACCTCTATCCACAACACCACTGTCCACCATGCCACTGTCCACCATGCCACTTTCCACCACACCCCTGTCCACCACAATACTGTCTACCACACCACTGTCCACCACACCACTGTCCACCACATCACTGTCCACCACACCACTGTCCACCACGCCACTGTCCACCACACCACTGTCCACCACACCACTGTCCACCACACTACTGTCCACCACACTACTGTCCACCACACCACTGTCCACCACACCACTGTCCACCATACCACTGTCCACCACACCACTGTCCACCACACCACTGTCCACCACACCACTGTCCACCACACCACTGTCCACCACACCACTGTCCACCACACCACTGTCCACCACACCACTGTCCACCACACCACTGTCCACCACACCACTGTCCACCACACCACTGTCCACCACACCACTGTCCACCACACCACTGTCCACCACACCACTGTCCACCACACCACATATTCAACATGTCATTTATATGTAAGATCTATACAGATAAACATAAATATCATGAGTGAAAACATTTTTTACTTCTTGTAGTTATTAAAAATTTAAAATTAGTATGTAAGAGAGAGGTGAAAGTTTATAAGGTCAAGGAGGAGGCAGTTAGGGTAAGATATAAACAACTGTTGAAGGAGAGATGGGCTAGTGAGAGTATAGTTTATAAGGTCAAGGAGGAGGCAGTTAGGGTAAGATATAAACAACTGTTGAAGGAGAGATGGGCTAGTGAGAGTAAAGTTTATAAGGTCAAGGAGGAGGCAGTTAGGGTAAGATATAAACAACTGTTGAAGGAGAGATGGGCTAGTGAGAGTAAAGTTTATAAGCTCAAGGAGGAGGCAGTTAGGGTAAGATATAAACCACTGTTGAAGGAGAGATGGGCTAGTGAGAGTATAGTTTATAAGGTCAAGGAGGAGGTAGTTAGTGTAAGATATAAACAACTGTTGAAGGAGAGATGGGCTAGTGAGAGTAAAGTTTATAAGGTCAAGGAGGAGGCAGTTAGGGTAAGATATAACCACTGTTGAAGGAGAGATGGGCTAGTGAGAGTATAGGCAATGGGGTAGAAGGTATATGTGGTAAGGTTTAAGAATGTAGTGTTAGAGTGTTCAGCAGAAATTTGTGGTTACAGGAAAGTGGTTGCGGGAGGGAAGAAGAGTGATTGGTGGAATGATGATGTAAAGAGAGTAGTAAGAGAGAAAAAGTTAGCATATGAGAGGTTTTTACAAAGTAGAAGTGATGAAAGGAGGGAAGAGTATATGGAGAGGAAAAGAGAGGTTAAGAGATTAGTGAAGCAATGTAAAAAGAGAGCAGATGAAAGAGTGGGTAATCATCAACAAATTTTGTTGAAAATAAGAGAAAGTTTTTGAGCATGATTAATAAGCTGAGGAAGCCTAGTGAACGAATGGCTTTGATAGTTAAAAATAGGAGAAGAGTTACTAAAAGGAGAGTTAGAGGTATTGGGAAGATGGTGGGAATATTTTGAGGGACTGTTAAGTGTTGATGAAGATAGGGATGATGTGATTTCGTGTATAGGGCAAGGAGGAATAACATCTTGTAGGAATGAGGAGGAGTGAGTTGTGAGGGTGGAGGAAGTTTGTGAGGCAGTGGGTAGAATGAAAAGGAGTAAGGCAGAAGGGAATGGTGGGATAAAGATAGAAATGTTAAAAGCAGGTGGTGATATAGTTTGGAGTTGCTGGTGCTTTTATTTAATAAATGTGTGGAAGAGGGTAAGGTACCTAGGGATTGGCAGAAAGTGTGCGTAGTTCCTTTGTATATAGGCAAAGGGGACAAAAGAGAGTGGAAGAGTGTGAAAGCTTACTCAGCCATGTAACAACTTCAGTCAGTATTACCAAGGCTGGCTCCTCCTCAGGAAAATTAATGAACAGAAAAAGAGTAAAAACTGACAAACATAAACACTATTATTTAGAAAATATAAAATATAAAATACTTAAATATGAAATATTTATACTACTTTCAAGAAAAGTGAAAAATGAAAAATATAAATGATATCTGAATTCAATGCTAATATACACAATTAAACTTGGGTGTCTGGTTGATGTTGACACAGTCTTGTAGAGATTATAGCCGTTGTTGATGATGTGTGGGGGGGGGGTCACAGGTGTTGGTGAAACCCAATGGCCAGTTATTCACAGAGACTATAGCCTTGATTAGTCAGTCCAGATGACAGGAACGCAGGTTTTTTTACCACTGCAAAGATGAGGGGTTATGTCCTGCGGTGACGTAGAGTTAATCAAGTAGGTAAAGAGTGGCGTCTCGGGACGTTAGTCCGTCTCCTTCAACACTTCTCGTTGGTTGGTAGGTGACCCGATCTGTCATTCCAAGAGTTGTGCTGGGAGCTGTGAGTCGAGTGATTACTGTTTGGCCGGAGCCCCACACGTCACCTTTCGGGGTGGGGGAAAAAGGGGGAGGATAGCGGGAGCTAGACTTACCCTACCTTAACAAGCAGCTGGCAATCAAACTATCGTTACCATATACGTACTCGCTCGCTACTCCTATCTGTTGAACTTTTCCCCCACAAAGTGTCATAGGGAAATAAGTCTGTTCAGTATACCTGGTAAAGTGTAAGGTAGAGTTATTATTGAATGAATTAAGAGTAAGATGGAGAGCAGAATAGCAGGTGAACAAGGAGGCTTTAGGAAGGGTAGGGAGTGTGTAGAACAAGTGTTTACAGTGAAACATATAGGTGAACAGTATATAGATAAGGGTAAAGAGGTTTTTATGGCATTTATGGATTTGGAAAAGGCATATGACAGGGTGATTAGGGGGGCAATCAAACCATACCACGGGTGGGGTTTGATCCCACGGCAGATGTTGCAAATGTATGGAATAGGAGGTAGGTTATTGAAATCAGTGAAAAGTTTTTACGAGGATAGTGAAACTCAGGTTAGAGTATATAGAAGAGAGGGAGTTTATTTCCCAGTAAAAGTAGACCTTAGACAAGGATGTGTGATGTCACCATGGTTGTTCAGTATCTTTATAGAGGAGTTTGTAAGAGAAGTGAATGCTCAGGTGTCGGCAAGAGGTGTGATGTTAAAAGATAAAGAATCTAATACAAAGTGAGAGTTATCACAGTTGCTCTTTGCTAATGACAGTGTGCTTATAGGAGATTTTGAACAGAAGTTGCAGAGGTTGGTGGATGAGTTTGGTAGGATATGTAAAAGAAGAAAATTAAAATTATATAGGAAAGAATAAGGTGATGAGAATTACAAAAAAATTAGTTAACGAATGGTTCAATATCAGATTGGATGGAAAGAGGATGGAGAAGGTGAATGTATTCAGATATTTAGGAGTGGATGTGTCAGCAGATGGGTCTCTGAAAGATGAGGTGAATCATAGAACTGATGAGGGGAAAAAGGTGAATGGTACACTTAGGAGTCTGTGGAGACAAAGAACTTTGTCAACGAGAGCAAAGAGGGGAATGTACGAGAGTATAGTTATACAAAGGCTCTTATATGGGTGCAAAGCATGGATGGTGAATGTTGCAATAAGGAGAAGGCAGGAGGCATTGGAGATGTGTCGGAGGGCAGTGTGTGGTGTGAATATAATGCAGAGAATTTGTAGCTTGGAAATTATTAGGAGGTGTGGGATTACCAAAACTATTATCCAGAGGGCTGAGTAGGGGTTGTTGAGGTGGTTCAGACATATAGAGTGGATGGAACAAAATAGAATGACTTTGAGAGTGTATAAATCTGTAGTGGAAGGAAGATAGGATAGAGGTCAGCCAAGAAAGGGTTGGAGGGAGAGGGTAAAGAGGTTTTGTTTGCGAGGGGCTTGGCCTTCCAGCAATCATGCATGAGCATGTTAAATGGGAGTGAATGGAGAAATATGGTTTTTAGGACTTGATGTGCTGTTGGTGTGTAATCAAGGTGATATTTATGAAGGAATTCAGGGAAACCGGCAGGCCAGACTTGAGTCCTGGAGATTGGAAGTAGTGTCAGCACTCTGAAGGAGGAATGTTTATGTTGCAGTTTTATAGCTGTAGTGTAAGTGCACTTCTGGGAAGGCAGTGATGGAGTGAATAATAATAATTATTATTTTTATTATTATTATTATTATGAATAATAATTTTTATTTGGACATGATGCATAGTTGTACAAGGAATTATAGTAGTTGGGTATACATGCCAAAAGCCCCTTGTATGCAGAGCATTATGGACAGGCTTAAAATTAACTTAAGATTAACTAAGCAATGATAGATTCAGTAGTAAAAATTACAGTAAACAAATTACAACATCAAGTACAAATGAGTATTCTAAAACAGTGAAGCTGGAACATTTCAATTATGAAGCATTATAGTTGTACAAATTTGTAGCATTACAATGTATAATATAACAAAATGATCAATATAGTATATGTAGTCATACGATTTATTAATCCAATCAAATCGAATAACGTCATTGATTTGTAGTGCAGAAACAGCTCATATGGTCATTAGATGAGTTACTGTGCATTCAAGAGAATGGATTATTCTATTAGTTAATGTAATTAAAAACTTAGTTTGATAGGGTCATGGGTTATACTTTTGTGATGTGTGGGGGGGGGGGGTCACAGGTGAATCACAGTTATTCAGTATTTATTTAGTTGTGGGTGAGTAAGTGATTTTTAAGAAGAGTCTTGAATTGATAAACAGACGGTGTTTCTTTTGTATTCACAGGTAATGAATTCCAAATTTTTGGGCCTTTTAATGTGCATTGAGTTTTTACATAGTGTGAGATGGACACGAGGAACATCAAAGAGTGATCTGTGCCTTGTGTTATGGTCATGTGTTCTTTTGAGGTTGGTAAGGAGAAGTTTGAGGGGAGGGTTTATATCTGAGTTTAGTGTTCTATGTATGTAGTAGGCACAATAATAAGTATGGATGTTTTGTACAGTAAGTTTACAGTTTTGAATAATGGTGAAAGTTTTTTTTTTTTTTGGACCACTCTATCTTGGTGGGAAATGACCAATGTGTTAAGAGTAAAAAATAATAATTTTGTGAAATGTGCTAATAAAAAAAATTGTTGTTTTCTAGTTCATTATGTTGTGTTTGTATTGGTGGAATATTGTACTACAGTGACTCATGTTTGTGTTGCAGAAGTATTTTGTGGAACTTCCTGGTTATATCGTCCCAGACACTATATCATCACTACATCAAGAATGACAACACCTCTCCTTGTGAATTTTTAACTTGCCAGGTATTGCTAATTAAAGAATTTTTCTTTTGATATTGGAAATTCTATCTAAAAACTGCATGATTATTCAAAGAAAAATATAAGTTAGTAGTATTACAGTTAAGAATTTTTGGAAAAAAATTGGTTTAAACATAATAGAAAATAATAAAAGTAGGTACTTGGAGTATTCAAGTGCATATATTAGTCTTTTAACACAAACAAAATCATGTTAGTCTTTCAACACATGAAACAAAATCATGTTAGTCCTTTAACAAATGAACTTGTTCAATCTATTAGAAACAGTTTTACCTAAAAAAAAAGTTAGCATTGTAATATATTTATGAGTAAAATTGTGTGTAGTCAGTCTCCATAAGGAAGATTAATGATAACACTGTTGAATGACTAAAATATTTCAAAATAAAATAATTTTTTTTGAAAAAATATGAAGAAACGTAAAGGAGATAAATCATATCAGTGTTCAGAGTGTTTGAAATGGAGCACTACAAAACAAAATCTTGTGACACATATGAGAGTACATACAGGAGATAAACCGTATCAGTGTTCTGAATGTCTAAAACGTTTTAATCAAAGAGGAAGCCTTGTGACACACATGAAAGTACATACAGGAGATAAGCCATTTCACTGTTCAGAGTGTCTGAAATGTTTTACTCTTAAACACCATCTTGTGACACATATGAGAGTACATACAGGAGATAAACCATTTCAGTGTTCAGAGTGTCTGAAATATTTTACTGAAAAATTCACTCTTGTGACACATATGAGAGTACATACAGGAGTTAAACCATTTCAGTGTTCAGAGTGTCTGAAACATTTTACTGAAAAATGCAGTCTTGTGAGACATATGAGAGTACATACAGGAGATAAACCATTTCAGTGTTCAGAGTGTCTGAAATGTTTTACTGAAAAAGGCACTCTTGTGACACACATGAAAGTACATACAGGAGTTAAACCATTTCAGTGTTCAGAGTGTCTGAAACATTTTACTGAAAAAGGCAGTCTTGTGAGACATATGAGAGTACATACAGGAGATAAACCATTTCAGTGTTCAGAGTGTCTGAAATATTTTACTGAAAAATTCACTCTTGTGACACATATGAGAGTACATACAGGAGATAAACCATTTCAGTGTTCAGAGTGTCTGAAACATTTTACTGAAAAAGGCAGTCTTGTGAGACATATGAGAGTACATACAGGAGATAAACCATTTCAGTGTTCAGAGTGTCTGAAATGTTTCAGTCAAAAAGCTTATCTTGTGACACATATGAGAGTACATACAGGAGATAAACCATTTCAGTGTTCAGAGTGTCTGAAATATTTTTCTGAAAAAGGCAGTCTTGTTAGACATATGAGAGTACATACAGGAGATAAACCATTTCAGTGTTCAGAGTGTCTGAAATGTTTCAGTCGAAAAGCTTATCTTGTGAGACATATGAGAGTACATACAGGAGATAAACCGTATCAGTGTTCCGAGTGTCTGAAATGTTTTAGTGAAAAAGTCAATCTTGTGACACACATTAGAGTACATACAAGAGATAAAACATGATAGTCTTTAATATATGAATATTTTAGTTATAAACACACGAGAATATGTACAAGGAATTCACAATATCATTGTTCAGAATGAAATATGTCAATGAAATGTCAGTGATTTAACTCGTATAAGATGTTCATAGAGAAGATAAGTTCCATTAATGTTCAAAATACAGTGGACCCCCGCATAGCGAACTTAATCCGTGCAAGAGGGCTGGTCGTTATGCGAAATGTTCGCTATGCGAATTAATTTTCCCCATAAGAAATAATGGAAATAAAATTAATCCGTGCAAGACACCCAAAAGTATGAAAAAAAAAATTTTTTACCACAAAAAAATGTTAATTTTAGTACACACAAACTGAAAAAGGCATGCACAATTACATGACACTTACTTTTATTGAAGATCTGGTGATGATTGATGGGATGGGAGGAGGGGAGAGAGAGTGTTAGTGTTTAGAAGGGGAATCCCCTTCCATTAACACTTGAGGAGGCAAGTCCTTTTCCGGGGTTACTTCCCTTCTTCTTTTAATGCCACTAGGACCAGCTTCAGTCACTGGACTTCTTTCTGTCCATAGAGCTCTGTACCTCCCGTTCCTTTACGATTTGTCTAAAATGGGCCATAACATTGTCATTGAAATAGTCACCAGCACGCCTTGCAACAGCTGTGTCAGGGTGATTTTCATCCATAAAGGTTTGCAGTTCAACCCACTGTGCACACATTTCCTTAATTTTTGAAGTAGGCACAATGGATTCCACAACTGGCATAGGCTTCTCAGGGTTAGCCCCAAACCCTTCAAAATCTTTCTTAATTTCCATACTAATTCTCACCCTTTTTACCACAGGGTTGGCACTAGAAGCTTTCTTGGGGCCCATGGTCACTTATTTTCAACAAACAGAACCGAAAACACTGTAATAATACGAAATATTCCGAGTGTATGCTTGAATGTTACCGCGGAGGCTAGCTGGTAAACAATGGGACAGGCGGCACATGTGAGGCTGGCTGAGGCCGCACATTGGACGCGTCTCGGACGAAGTTCGCTGAGCGGGTTTTTGTCTACTATGCGGGGCAAAATTTTAGCGATCAAAGCGTTCGCTATGCGGAATGTTCGCTATGCAAGGCGTTTGCTATGCGGGGGTCCACTGTATCTTATATTTTTAATTAAAAAAATAAAGAGCAGTCTTGTGTATACATGGTTTAAGAATTTTATTTATTTTACTGATTTGCTAAGTAAAAAGAAAGTCACTGTCATGCCGGGGCATTTTGGGCAGACTAAACGTAATGCTTATCAGACTGCTTAATACTATTCATACATCACATATTTGGTTTGAATTGAACATTGTTTTTTATATTTCAACAGAGGTAGTTAGTGGTTTAGCAGTAACTGAATTTATAATGGAGATGAATTGATTAACAAGTTAGAGTATTATATTTTGTCACATTTTACATGATGAGATTGAAACCATGTTCATTTTGATATAATATTAAAATATTTAGGAATTTTTGAGTTATTGGTGGCAATAATATATAGTGTTTATATGGTTAATTTTGGGAGATGAGGTGATTTCTAAGCAAATCCTTCAGTTGGTGTGCAGGCAGCAGGGGCCCTTTTGTATGTTCAGGCAATGAATTCTAGATCTTAGGGCCCTTTATGTGCATAGCGTTTTTGCATTGGGAGATATTGACATGAGGGATATCAAAGAGTGTTTTGTGTCTTGTGTTATGCAAGTGTGTTTTGTTGTAGTTCTCAAGAAGGAGTTTGATAGGAGGGTTAATATTGGAGAATGTTCTGTGTATGTAATAGGCACAATAATATAAGTGGATATTTTGTATGTTAAGCAGGTTCAAACTCTTAAATAGTGTTGGGGTGTGTTGCCTGGTGCAGGAGTTTGTATATAATATAATATAATATATAATATAATATATATAATATATAATATAATATATAATAGCTAAATTCAAATCCAAATACCTACAAAAACCTCTCACATTGATAAACATCTACAGAGTTCCACAGTCAAACATTAGCCAATTTAGTCAAAATCTAGGAAGTATGATAACTGATGCACGCATGAACAAAGATCACTTACTTCTCTCAGGTGACTTCAATATAAATCTCCTGCAAGACCAGGACCCACACGTTACTGAATTCACAAACACAATGAGTAACTGTATGTTACTACCAACAGTAACAAAACCTACAAGAGTTACAGAGACTAGTGTTTCCCTACTTGACCACATCTGGACCAACACCATATCCCCTTCAAAATCAGGCATAATTACAGATAATACCACAGACCACTACCCTACTTTCCTCATAACAACTCTTGGTAAACTACCCCAAGACACTACTAAAGTCACCTTCAGACTTCACAATGAGGCAGCCATTAATAACTTCACAACAGCATTAGCAAACATTGATTGGCACACTGAGCTAGAAATCTATACAGATATTGACGAATGTATTAATAATTTTCTAAAAAAGACCCAATACCTCTATAACAAGCACTGCCCTAAAAAAACTAAACAGATGACAGCAAAGAGACTGAACAGTCCCTGGCTAACACCCAGCATTCTCAAATCCATAAATACAAAACACCAATATGAAAAACAGTACAGAATGGGTCACATAACCAGAGACCAAACAAAACGTTACTCGTCAATCCTAACCAGCCTGATAAGAAGGGCAAAAAAATTGTATTATGAGAACAGATTATCCAACTTACGAGGTGATATAAAAAAGACCTGGAAAACCCTATCAGAAATTCTGGGAACAAAAAAGATATCACGAAATAGCGAAATAAAATTAGCAAAATCAGATGAACCCCAACTCCCACCAACAGAAACAGCAAACAGACTCAATGATTTCTTCTCCACTATAGGACAAAACCTTGCCAATAAAATCCCAAGCTCAGATACCCCACCAAATGACTACCTCACCGGCAACTACCCGAACACACTGTTCCTAGCTCCGACTAACCCATACGAAGTCTCCCTTATTATCAATGCACTAAAAAACAAGGCAGGAGATTTAAGTACCTTACCACCCTTTATATACAAAAAAGTGTCACAAGTGCTATCTCCAATCATTGCAACACTCTTTAACAAATCCATTGAATCCTCCACCTTCCCTACAGTACTCAAAATAGCAAGGGTCACCCCGATCCACAAAGGAGGAGACCAAACAGAGTTGAATAACTATAGGCCAATATCCAACTTACACCCTCTCTCAAAAATCTTCGAAAAATTAATTCATAAACGAATCTACTCCTACCTTATCTCCCAAAATATACTATACTCAACCCCTGCCAATTTGGATTCAGGCCTAATAAAAACACTAATGATGCTATTATACACATGCTAGAACATATATACACTGCAATAGAGAAAAAAGAAGTCCCACTGGGGATCTTCATTGACTTACGTAAAGCTTTTGATACAGTTGACCATGACTTGCTCCACGTAAAATTGTCACACTATGGTATAAGAGGGCACTCCCTCAACTACCTCAAGTCATACCTCAGCAACAGAAGCCAATATGTGTACGCAAATGGGGCAAACTCTTCTGCGCAACCAATTACAGTTGGTGTCCCACAGGGAAGTGTCCTTGGCCCTCTTCTCTTTCTCCTATACATAAATGACCTTCCAAATGCTTCGCAATTACTCAAACCCACACTATTTGCAGATGACACTACATACGTCTTCTCTCACCCGAGCCCAGTCACACTAGCCAATACTGTAAATACCGAATTACAGAAAATATCTACCTGGATGAGGACTAACAAACTTACACTAAACATTGACAAAACCTACTTCATTCAGTTTGGTAACAGAGCTACAGATGTCCCTCTTAACATAATGATAAACGGATCACCTATCACAAAGCTAACAGAGGGAAAATTCTTAGGAATCCACCTTGATAATAGACTCAAATTTCACACGCATATACAACAAATTTCTAAGAAAATTTCCAAGACTGTAGGCATACTATCGAAGATACGGTACTATGTTCCACAGTCAGCCCTCCTGGCCCTATATCACTCTCTTATTTACCCCTATCTCACCTATGGAATTTGTG
The DNA here is from genome assembly GCF_038502225.1 of Cherax quadricarinatus. Taxonomy (NCBI): domain Eukaryota; kingdom Metazoa; phylum Arthropoda; class Malacostraca; order Decapoda; family Parastacidae; genus Cherax; species Cherax quadricarinatus. The sequence continues at coordinate 27,687,637 of NC_091345.1, forward strand.
CATGGGGCTCAACAACAATTAACCATCTCAGACCACTAATTACCCAACAAAAGGCTGCAGTTAGAATGATAACAAATTCTCACTACAGGCAGCACACTCCACCAATATTCAATACACTAAACCTACTCACCATACAAAACATCCATACTTATTACTGCACCTATTACATACATAGAACACTTAACTCTGATATTAACCCTCCCCTCAAACATCTCCTTGCCAACCTCAACAGAACACATGACCATAACACAAGGCACAGATCACTCTTTGATGTTCCTCGTGTTCATCTCACACTATGCAAAAACTCAATGCACATAAAAGGCCCTAAAATCTGGAATTCATTACCTGTAAATATAAAAGAAACACTACCTGTTTATAAATTCAAGTCTCTACTCAAAGATCACTTACTCACCCAAAACCAAATAAATACTGAATAACTGAACCTTATAAATTGTATATCTTAAATGTTTCTCACAATTATATCACATAAATGTTAAACCTAAAACCGAATCTAACTTTATTATTTTTTAAATACACTACCTAACAGAATCCTTCATATGACTGAATGCAACCATATGACCTGTCTTTGTAATACTCACTTGTGCTTTATAGTAATCTGTTTACATTAATGTTTTATCACTGACTTCATCATTGCTTAGTTAATCTTAAGTTAATTTTAAGCCAGCCCGTAATGCTATACATAGTATAAGTGGCTTTGGCATGCTGCTCTTATCTGTATTTTTTTGTACCTCTGTATGTGTGCTCAAATTTATAATAAATAAATAAAAAATAAACAGTAGCTTTATGTTGGATTATTAAAGGTTTAAGGTGATTTGCTGTGGTTGAGCCCCATACACAAATTCCATATGTGAGGTAAGGGTAGATGAGAGAGTGGTAAAGAGCAAGAAGTGCCATTTGTGGTACATAGTGCTGTATCTTCAATCAATCAATCAAGCTTATTCTTTCTAAAGATTACAGCGTGGTGTCTGCATATTGCAGAATATTGGTTACAATGTGTGGTCTACATATTACATAATACTAATTACAGAGAGGGCCACTATCATGCCTAGTATGACTAGGCATTTTAGGCAGACTAAGATTAATTCAAACTCTATATTGGTACAGGAAAGGATGTCTACTGTTTTTGATATTTTTTTTGGAAATATGCTGTATATGGGTCTGAAATTTAAGACAGCAGTCAATGTGGAGCTCTAGAAATTTGCCCTCAGTGTGTTGTGAAGTCGGAGAATCACTTATCAATATGTTTAGCTGAATATTTGCAGCTCTGTTTCCAAACAGTATGAAGTAGGTTTTGTCAGTATTGAGAGTAAGTTTGTTGGTCATCATCCAAGTGGATATTTTTAGTAGCTCATCAGTTAGTGTTTCTAAGTATGGTTTGGTTTGGGTGAGACAAGATACAAGTAGTGTAATCTGCAAAATAAACAGGTTTAAGTTTAGAAGCATTGGGGAAGTCATTGATGTAAATGAGAAAGAGTAGTGGTCCAAGGACACTACCCTGGGAATTCCAACAAGAACAGGTTGTGTGGTAGAGGCAACGCCATTTTGTGTATACATATTGGTGTAGCTACACTGAGAGTAAAAGGTAGATGGGATACAAGGAGAATAGAAGCATCAGGGAAGAGAGAGGTGAAGGTTTATAAACTAAAAGAGGAGGCAGTTAAGGAAAGATATAAACAGCTATTGGAGGATAGATGGGCTAATGAGAGCATAGGCAATGGGGTCGAAGAGGTATGGGATAGGTTTAAAAATGTAGTGTTAGAGTGTTCAGGAATAGGAAACAAAAACCCTCCACTATAAATAACAATAAAAACCAATGTAAATACTATAATGATCCACAGCTGCGCAATCTAACACATGCAGCTAGGAGGATTGGTAAAGCATACCGTGAATGTAGAACCCTAGACCTGCTCAGAACGTTCCAAGCTGCACTAACAAATGCAAGGAATAGAAAGGAAGAACTTAGGCAACAGGAATGGGAACAGTTTGTTAGTGGATTAAATAGGTCCACCCCTTTGAGTTTGGCTTGGAAAGGTATAAATAAAATAACCAGGAAAAAGACTGGCAATGTTGCTCATCCCTTTCCTCTTGAAAAAGCAAATGACCTCATAAATGACTGGTCCAAAACATCCAGGCATGAAAGCCTTCCATCTCATATTAGAAAAAATTTAGAGAGTACTTCTGAAGAAATGTTGAAACTGATTAATTTTATGAGCCAAAATATTGATGAGAGTGATTGCCTCTTTACCGAGTATGAATTAGATAATGCATTAACCAAAGGTCGATCAACTGCTCCTGGAGAGGATGGTATAACCTATGATATTCTCAGAACCCTTTGTTGGCACTGTATAATCTCAGTTACATTGAGGGCGTTCTTCCTACTTCCTGGACCAATAGTCTCATTGTGCCTATCCCTAAGCCCCAACAGCCTGATACATTTAGGCTGATCTCCTTAACTAGTTGTCTTTGTAAAACTTTTGAAAGAATCATGCTTAACAGACTGTACTACAGAATCAGACACCAACTTTCCCCCTACCTCTATGGGTTCATGAAAGGTAAAAGTGTGCAGAACTGTATTTCCACCTTTCTCACTGCACACACCTCTACTAGTTTTACCACTTTTCTTGATCTAAAATCTGCATTTGATATTGCGAACAGAACCGTTATACTACATGAACTAGACAAAATGAATATTGGTGGTAGCTTACTCTGCTGGATAATAGGATACCTGTCAAATAGAGTATCCTCTGTCCTTTACCAAGGCTTCAGAAGTGATTCTAAAGAAATGTCTTTAGGTACACCGCAGGGAGGAGTTCTTTGTCCCATGCTATTTAATATTCTGATTAATGCTCTCCTAAATGCTCTACCTGCCTCACCTAAACATATAGCTATAAGCTATGCTGATGATATCATGATCCATACAACAGGGCATAAGAAGATGAATACCATTCTTAATGAAGTTCAAGCAATTTGTAATCGACTAGGCCTCATAATATCTTCCTCTAAAACTAAGATATTAACAAGCAAACGACATCCCCCACCCATCTATTTGCAGGGTGAAATCATTAGCTACGTTAAAACTTACAGATATCTTGGTGTAGATGTACCCTTTAACAAATCCACTATACCACAACTAAACAAGAAATGTAAAGCTAGGCTAAATGCTCTCAAAGCTGTTGCTGGCTACAATCCCAACTATGGTGCAAATGTGAGAATCGTGAGAATGATGTACATAGCCTATGTTAGGTCCTTAATTGATTATGCTGCTCCCATGTTGATATTAGCTAGAGAAAGTTCTCTCCGACCCTTGGTATTTCTAGTATCAGTGATAGGATTGTTGAAATTAACACTGTACTCGGTATTAGAATGTTGAGAAATGAACCAGACACTGTCACAGTGAATCTTACCAAGTGTCTAGAGGTAAATACACACAGATCTAAATGGATTGTGAAAACGTGCAATTGCATTAAGTTTTATAACCTGCATGAACTGTATCACTGTAGGCAACAAGAGCATTTCACCCCTCCATGGAAGATGTGTTCATTTAATATCACATACCTACAAGTACCTCCCAAGAAGCTCATTGCTAGTAATCCCTTCCTTAAATCTCTTGTTAGAGCAACTGCTCAAGAAGAAATTTCTCACCTAGCTGGTAGTAACAAGTTATCACAAGTTATATACACTGATTAATCTAAACAGGAGTCTTCTGGCAGGGCTGCATCTGCTCTAGTTGCCACCTCCCTAGTTAAGAACGATAATAAATTTGTTGAGTTAGGCATTAGAATTAACAACTGGGCGTCTACACTGCAAACTGAATTGTTTGCAATCCTAATGGCGCTAAAGCTAACCTATGACACTGAGCTTGACTCTATCATCATTACTGATTCTATGTCATCATTGAAGGCTCTTGACTCATATAATGACTCCAACAACATGCTCATTGGGGAAGCCAGGTATAGATACTCAAAAATTAGGGACAAAGGAATTAATGTACAGTTGCTGTGGATCCCATCACACATTGGATTACTCCTTCATGATAAAGTTGATATGTTAGCCAAGAAGAGTATCGAGAAGGAGAATGTAGAATATAACTTTGGTATAACTGTGTCTAGCATTAGGAATAATATTAGGAGAGAAGTAAATAATGAAAATGATTGTTATAGGAATGCAGTTAGAAGCCTGAGTAGATCTATAACCCACTATGATAACATGAACGTAGATAAGTATGTTTATGGAGCAACTTGCAATGTGAACAGACTGACTGATGTTGTAGTGGCCAGGCTTAGGCTTGGTTACAAGTACTTCTGGCAGTTTGGGAGACACACAGATGATGATCAAACTAAATGTAAATTATGTGATCAGGCATATGGTCACTCTCTTGAACACTATGTGCTTAATTGTCCACTTATTGAGGAATACAGAGACAGACAGTATAATAACCTATGTGACATGTCAAGATATCTTATTAATGAAAATAAGATACCAGATATACTAAGCAAATTTCCTAAATTTGCTTGTAACAGATAAGTGAACTATGGATATGTAGATATAAATCCATATGTATTCCTGTTAACCCTTTGGGGCCTAGTTCCTAGGCCTTTTGTGTATCCATATGCTCTCGCGCTACCGTCCACAGGATGGATATGGGGTGCACAATAAACTAGCCACTTCGGTGGCAAAATCTAAAAGCAGAAGTTTGTGGTTACAGGAAAATGGGTGCGGGAGGGAAGAGGAGCGATTTTGGAATGATGATGTAAAGAGAGTAGTAAGGGAGAAAAAGTTAGCATATGAGAAGTTTTTACAAAGTAGAAGTGATGCAAGGAGGGAAGAGTATATGGAGAAAAAGAGAGAGGTTAAGAGAGTGGTGAAGCAATGTAAAAAGAGAGCAAATGAGAGAGTGGGTGAGATGTTATCAACAAATTTTGTTGAAAATAAGAAAAAGTTTTGGAGTGAGATTAACAAGTTAAGGAAGCCTAGAGAACAAATGGATTTGTCAGTTAAAAATAGGAGAGGAGAGTTATTAAATGGAGAGTTAGAGGTATTGGGAAGATGGAGGGAATATTTTGAGGAATTGTTAAATGTTGAAGATAGGGAAGCTGTAATTTTGTGTATAGGGCAAGGAGGAATAACATATTGTAGGAGTGAGGAAGAGCCAGTTGTAAGTGTGGGGGAAGTTCGTGAGGCAGTAGGTAAAATGAAAGGGGGTAAGGCAGCCGGGATTGATGGGATAAAGATAGAAATGTTAAAAGCAGGTGGGGATATAGTTTTGGAGTGGTTGGTGCAATTATTTAATAAATGTATGGAAGAGGGTAAGGTACCTAGGGATTGGCAGAGAGCATGCATAGTTCCTTTGTATAAAGGCAAAGGGGACAAAAGAGAGTGCAAAAATTATAGGGGGATAAGTCTGTTGAGTATACCTGGTAAAGTGTATGGTAGAGTTATTATTGAAAGAATTAAGAGTAAGACGGAGAATAGGATAGCAAATGAACAAGGAGGCTTTAGGAAAGGTAGGGGGTGTGTGGACCAGGTGTTTACAGTGAAACATATAAGTGAACAGTATTTAGATATGGCTAAAGACGTCTTTGTGGCATTTATGGATTTGGAAAAGGCGTATGACAGGGTGGATACAGGGGCAATGTGGCAGATGTTGCAGGTGTATGGTGTAGGAGGTAGGTTACTGAAAGCAGTGAAGAGTTTTTACGAGGATAGTGAGGCTCAAGTTAGAGTATGTAGGAAAGAGGGAAATTATTTCCCAGTAAAAGTAGGCCTTAGACAATGATGTGTGATGTCACCGTGGTTGTTTAATATATTTATAGATGGGGTTGTAAGAGAAGTAAATGCGAGGGTCTTGACAAGAGGTGTGGAGTTAACAGATAAAGAATCACACATAAAGTGGGAGTTGTCACAGTTGCTCTTTGCTGATGACACTGTGCTCTTGGGAGATTCTGATGAGAAGTTGCAGAGATTGGTGGATGAATTTGGTAGGGTGTGCAAAGGAAGAAAATTAAAAGTGAATACAGGAAAGAGTAAGGTTATGAGGATAACAAAAATATTAGGTGATGAAAGATTGGATATCAGATTGGAGGGAGAGAGTATGGAGGAGGTGAATGTATTCAGATATTTGGGAGTGGACGTGTCAGCGGATGGGTCTATGAAGGATGAGGTGAATCATAGAATTGATGAGGGGAAAAGGGTGAGTGGTGCACTTAGGAGTCTGTGGAGACAAAGAACTTTGTCTTTGGAGGCAAAGAGGGGAATGTATGAGAGTATAGTTTTACCAACGCTCTTATATGGGTGTGAAGCATGGGTGATGAATGTTGCAGCGAGGAGAAGGCTGGAGGCAGTGGAGATGTCATGTCTGAGGGCAATGTGTGGTGTGAATGTAATGCAGAGAATTTGTAGTTTGGAAGTTAGGAGGAGGTGCGGGATTACCAAAACTTGTCCAGAGGGCTGAGGAAGGGTTGTTGAGGTGGTTCGGACATGTAGAGAGAATGGAGCGAAACAGAATGACTTCAAGAGTGTATCAGTCTGTAGTGGAAGGAAGGCGGGGTAGGGGTCGGCCTAGGAAAGGTTGGAGGGAGAGGGTAAAGGAGGTTTTGTGTTCGAGGGGCTTGGACTTTCAGCAGGCGTGCGTGAGCGTGTTTGATAGGAGTGAATGGAGAAGAATGGTTTTTAATACTTGATGTGGAAATTTATTTGGTGCCTAAAGTTCCACAGCAGATCCAGCATGGCCGTATGGGACGGCTGAGCCGGGCGGCCCTTAAACCCTTCCAAACAAACAAAGCATTCTCTGGTTGGCGATTGTTGGTAAGCTTATTTATTTATAGATTTACCCTTCAGGGAAGGAGTAGGTAGTTCTACTGATAGTATATTAATATTAGGTTTACTAAGGCAAATGTAGATAATAATAATGTAGACCTAAGACCTTAACATAGGTAGTAATAGGCCGTTAATGTAGGCAAACACTAGGATAAGTTAGCTAGGGAGAACTGGCAGCCCTAGCTTGAATGACGAGGCGCGGGTCACAAAGACAGAATAGAGGCCTTCTTAAGACAGACACCAACTGGACAAGACGTGCCGTGATCAGCAGACGGCGCCCCCACGTGTCTTCACATTTCAGACCTGGGGAAATCTGGTTGAGGCACCTCGATGTACTGTAGATGACCTCCTCCGTCAGGCCCATACGGTAAGACAAGACCTTCACCTTTTTTCTCGTAGATTACTGGCCAGTGTCTTGGGAGATCGTGAGTGAGTTTTAACTGTGGGCCCGGATGCAACAGGTTGAGCATGCCCAGTAAGTACCAGTGTCTCAGAGCAGTCTTGAAGCTAGTGTCTGAGTCTGCATAGTTATACTAGGGGATACATACCCTCTTGGATATAGGAATTTCTGAGGTGCAGGCAGGACACTAATTACGATTGAATATTGCAGGAATTAATGCTCCCGGTTGCACGTGGTTTCTGAGGGGGAGTCCAAAGGGGCTAAGGCTAGCTTAGGGAAGTGAAGATCAGGATATATGCTGCAACACCAAGTAAGTTAGTCCTTTATACGTGCATGCAGGCGAGGTTTCTTGCAATACCAATCATTTGTGAAAATCTGTCCTATAAGCCACTTGTGAGGCTGAGGTACCCACCTCAGAGCTCGGTGTCAACAGAGTTTGCCAGGGTAGGCGACTCACTTGGAGGCAGTCCACACAAATTTTCACACTTGACGTGCTGTTGGAGTGTGAGCAAAGTAACATTTATGAAGGGGTTCAGGGAAACCGGCAGGCCGGACTTGAGTCCTGGAGATGGGAAGTACAGTGCCTGCACTCTGAAGGAGGGGTGTTAATGTTGCAGTCTAAAAACTGTAGTGTAAAGCACCCTTCTGGCAAGACAGTGGAGTGAATGATGGTGAAAGTTTTTCTTTTTCGGGCCACCCTGCCTTGGTGGGAATCGGCCAGTGTGATAATAATAATAATAATAAAAATATTGGTGTCTATTGCTAAGAAATAATTTTAGGTAATCGAGTGAATATCATCTGTCCCTGTAGTGTTCAAGAATCAAATGCTTTCCATAGTTCTATGAAGAGACCCAGTGGAATTTTCTTCTTTTTCTTTTCCAGCACCATGTATAGAAATTCAAACATACATATAATTGCATCATTTGTACTTTTGCTTGGCTTAAATCCAAACTGGCAGGGATTAAGTATGTTGTGGGATACTAAGAAGAAGTAAAGTTGCTTGTGAATTTTTTTTTTCAAAGATTTTAGATAGAAGGGGTAGGCTTGATATAGGTCTATAGTTATTTAAATTAGGATCATCTCCTTTGTGGATTGGAGTAACCCTAGCTGTCTTAAGTAGGGATGGGAAGGTGGAAGAGTCAATAGACTTTTTAAAAATATTGCAATAAGTGGTGGTAAGCTATCTGGGTCTCCTGCCTTGTTCTTAAGTGTTTTGATGATGAGTGAGATTTCAGTTGGGGTTGTTGGGGCTAGTAATAGAGTGTAATAAAGTTGGTAGAATTACCGACAATATGTAAAGTAAAAGGACGCAAGTGTAACTAATGTGACATTTTATTGTGGCAATGTTTCACTCTCCAGGAGCTTTGTCAAGCCGGCTTGACAAAGCTCCTGGAGAGCAAAATGTTGTCACAATAAAATGTCACATTAGTTGCACTTGTGTCCTTTTACTTTACATAGTAATAGAGTATTTGGATAATTACCAGTGAGGTAGTTTTTTATGGTTGTGTTTTGGAGTTTGGGATTTTGCTTGCTGGTGTTGTTCCTACAGGCGAGAAAAGATGTTTATTTTGTTTGCAGTATCTGTCAGATGGATGAGAGGTTAATTTGGTTTTGTTAAGTTAATCACTTTGTTTCAAGGCAGTTTCCTAGATCCTAGAATTTCAGAGAGAGTTTTCCAGGTCATTTTCATATCCCCTTTTATATCATAAAATCTTTTTTCGTAATACAGGTTTTTTGCCCTTCTTATTAAATTCATAAATGTTGATGAGTAACATTTCATCTGTTCATTTGTTATTTGACCCATTCTGTACTGTTTTTCACATATATGTTTTTGTCAATGGAATTGAGGATGCTGTTTGTAAGCCAGTGTAGTCTCTTGGCTGTGATTTGTTTTGTTTGTATTGGACAGTGTCTGTTATAGAGGTTTTAGGTTTTTTGTAAAAAATTTTGACACATTCATCAAAATAGAGGCTGGCTGCTAGATCACTTTGCCAGTCAATATTGAAACAGTTGACTGCACAAACCCTTTGAGGACCCAGAGGCCAAATCTCAGAGTGACAGCCAGGGTCCAAGAATTTAAAAAAAAAAATTGTTATTTTGTCTTATGAAATGGTAGAGAAACTTTTTCTGAATGTATTAACGCCTAAACGGTCCAGACGTATGTATATATTCTCTCCCCCAGTGCCCTGAATATTTTGAAAAATTAAAAAAAAAATTTCATTGAAATACAGAAAAAAATTTTCTAAATGTAATAGGATTAAAGTAACAAAATTAGGATCAGTACTTACTGAGATATGAGACTGCAAAGTTGGAACTTAATGCTCACCTGATGGCAACATTGAGTCCTGCCGCTTGAGGAAGTGTTGCCGATATACCATTTTTTCTCATTTTTACATTACTTTATATAATTTTTATGATCTGATAATTACAATTTGTTGTATTTCTTGGCATTTCATAACCAATCATTGTTTTGACACTAATATTAGGTACTGAAATTGTACTCAAATTGTCACAAACACATTGACAGATGGACATTTACACCTGCCTTGGTCATTTTTTTTATCTAGGAATATATACAAAGTATTTATAGGTCCCAGCAATGTTTTTGATACACGGGAGTATAGAAAAAGAAGAAGAAGGAAGGAGGAGGAGGAAGAAGGAAGAAGCTCCCTTGAAGCAATGTGACAAATATCCGGGAGGGCAGTGATGAGATATGGGATGACACTTGATGGGTGCCAGCAAGGATAGAGATAAGATGAGATAGTGCAGAGATAAGAGGAGATAAGCTATGACATTTGATGGGCGCCAGCAAGAGTGCGTAGATAAGGGATGACATTTGATAAGCTAGTATCTGTCTCTTGACTCACGAAATCGTAATGACATGATTGCAAACAAACCATACCCCGGCCGGGATTGAACCCGCGGTCAGAGAGTCTCAAAACTCCAGCCCGTCAAGTTAGCCACTAGACCAGCTAGTCACAATAAGATTCGTCCAACTAGAAATATACCTAGTTGGATGAATCTTATTGTGGCTAGCTGGTCTAGCGGCTAACGCGACGAGCTGGAGTTTTGAGACTCTCTGACAGCGGGTTCAATCCCAGCCGCGGTATGATCTGTTTCTTATTATCTGTCTCTCTGTCTTGTCTCTCTATCTTCTTGTCTCTTTCCATCTCTCTGCTTGTCTGTCTGTCTCAGAGAGAACCACAGTGAACCAACAGGTATTAATATGCATTATATCTACAAGCACAGTGTAACACTTGGGATTTTTTAAGTTATCCTAGGTAATTTACACTATGTATAATTGTATTTGTGTGTACCTGTGAGACAGATAAAAAGAGATAGAGAGACAGAGAGACAGATAGAGACAGATAGAGACAGATAGACAGAGACAGATAGACAGACAGATAGGCAGAGACAGATAAACAGAGATAGAGATAGATAGACCCTAGACTTGGAGTGTTAATATGACATTAAATCAGTGAATCCTTGGTGTTTGCTGCACTGTTTGCTTGAGCTGGTGCTCAGTTTAACTGGCACTCCCACAAGGTACTAAGTGGTCCCAGATTTTTTTAATATTGTGCACACCGAGTGTTAAGACCCATTCTATGCTGACCAGGCATCTCAGGGCAATCGTGCGAAATTTGGAGGCAGGAAAGTTAAAATGTATATATAGGTTTGGGGTGCTAGCGGTAAGAACCTGTATATATGTTTGGACTGTTTAGGGGTTAATACAAAAAGTAAGAAATTTGATGGAAAATTGTTGAAATTACGCTCTCACAAATTTTGTTGCATCATGCAATAATGTTGAAGAATCAGTTATGGAAGGAGAAGAGAGAATATAAATGCATAAATTCAAGGATTATGTGGATTAAAATAAAGGTTGGATGCAAAAAGTAGGTCATAATAAGCATGTATGCACCTGGAGAAGAGAGGAGTGTAGAGGAGAGAGAGAGATTTTGGGAGATGTTAAGTGAATGTATAGGAACCTTTGAACCAAGTGAGAAAGTAATTGTGGTAGGGGACCTAAATGCTAAAGTAGGAGGAACATTTAGAGAAGGTGTGATAGGTAAGTTTGGGGTACCATGTGTAAATGATAATGGGAGCCCTTTGATTGAACTTTGTATAGAAAGGAGTTTAGTTATAGGTAATACATATTTTAAAAGAAAGAGGATAAATAAGTATACAAGATATGAAATAGGATGTAATGACAGTAGTTTGTTGGATTATGTACTGGTAGACAAAAGACTATTGAGTAGACTTCAGGATGCACATGTTTATAGCGGGGCCACAGTTAGATCACTTTTTAGTTGTAGCTATAGTGAGAGTAAAAGGTAGATGGGATACAAGGAGAACAGAAGCATCAGGTAAGAGAGAGGTCAAGGTTTATAAACTAAAAGAGGAGGCAGTTAGGGTAAGATATAAACAACTATTGGAGGATAGGTGGGATAGTGAGAGCATAGGCAATTGGGTCGAAGATGTACGGGATAGGTTTAAAAATATAGTGTTAGAGTGTTCAACAGAAGTTTGTGGTTACAGGAAAGTGGGTGCGGGAGGAAAGAGGAGCAATCGTTGGAATGATGATGTAAAGAGAGTAGTAAGGGAGAAAAAGTTAGCATATGAGAAGTTTTTACAAAGTAGAAGTGATGCAAGGAGGGAAGAGTATATGGAGGAAAAAAGAGAGAATCAGAGAGTGGTGAAGCAATGTAAAAAGTGAACAAATGGGATAGTGAGCGAGATGTTATCAACAAATTTTGTTGACAAATAGAAAAAGTTTTGGAGTGAGATTAACAAGTTGAGGAAGCCTAGGGAACAAATGGATTTGACAGTTAAAAATAGGAGAAGAGAGTTATTAACTCTTTGACTGTTTCAGTCATGTATATACATCTTACAAGCCACCGTGTTTGACGTATTAATATGCATAAATTCTAGCAGCTTCAAATCAAGCAGGAGAAAGCTGGTAGGCCCACATGTGAGAGAATGGGTCTCCATGGTCAGTGTGCATAATATAAAAAAAAATTGGGGAGCCTGTGGTGCATTGTGGGAATGCCATTTCAGTAGTCCTTGTTCAGCATGCCTAGCAGTAAGAAATATGTGACTCCCCGGCAAGTCTGGGACTCTACTCTTCCCAAGTGATGCTCTAACACAGATGGAAGTGTCAGTGAAAATCAGTTTCATGGTTTTGAGGAGTTTGTGACCAAAAGCAATGCCCAGGATACCAGAAGAATGAAGGAAAATGAAGAATGAAGGTGAATGAAGATTGAAGCAGAAAGAGAGAGAATGAGGGAGAAAGATAATTAGATAGGATGGAGGGGAAGTGAGCATCTGACCCCATTGTTTTCACAGGCAGTAGGGGAAGTGAGTAATGAGACATTGTCATTTTGACAGCTGCTACCCTGACTAAACAATTAGAAGCCACACACACACAACACAAGCTTGCTAAATGAAGATCATAGCAGTTATATGAAAGTATCCAGTGACTATATATGTGTATATATATTATAGAAACCAGAAGGAAAGAAGAAGGGAAGGCAGGAAGGAATGAAGGATGAGATGAAAGGAAGGAAGGAAAAAAGTAAGGAAGGAAGGAAGGAAAAAAGTAAGGAAGGAAGGAAGGAAGATAGGAAAGGAATGCAGGAAGGTAGAAAAGAAGGAATGATGACAGAAGACCATTTAGGGTAACTACGTAACAAAACTGCCTGCTAATACTTTAAAGAAAACTGCTCAGACGAGGTGTTTTGTCTTTGCACATAAAAGAAAGCCAGCAAAAATGCAGACACACTTGTTTTATGTGTAAGGAGTGTAAAGCACCATTGTGGATGAAACTGTTTCAAAGAGTTCCACAAGCTACAGAACTTCTAGGAACATTTCCAGTGACTGTACATTTATATATTCTTTCTTTCTTTCTTTCAACAAACCAGCCATATCCCACTGAGGCGGGGTGGCCCAAAAAGAAAAACAAAAGTTTCTCTCTTTTTAAATTTAGTAATTTATACAGAAGGGGTTACTAGCCCCTTGCTCCTGGCATTTTAGTTGCCTCTTACAACATCCATAGCTTAATGAGGAAGAATTCTGTTCCACTTCCCCATGGAGATAAGAGGAAATAAACAAGAACAAGAAAACAAGAACTAGAAAGAAAATAGCAGTAAACCCAGAGGGGTGTGTGTATATATATGCTTGTACATGTATGTGTAGTGTGACCTAAGTGTAAGTAGAAGTAGCAAAACATTCCTGAAATCTTGCATGTTTATGAGACAGAAAAAAGGACACCAGCAATCCTACCATCATGTAAAACAATTACAGGATTTCGTTTTATACTCACTTTGCAGGAGGGTAGTACCTCCCTGGGCGGTTGCTGTCTACGAAGGGTTGTTGAGGTGGTTCGGACATGTGGGGAGAATGGAGCGAAACAGAATAACTTCAAGAGTGTATCAGTCTGTAGTGGAAGGAAGGCGGGGTAGGGGTCGGCCTAGGAAAGGTTGGAGGGAGGGGGTAAAGGAGGTTTTGTGTGCGAGGGGCTTGGACTTCCAGCAGCCATGCGTGAGCGTGTTTGATAGGAGTGAATGGAGACAAATGGTTTTTAATACTTGACGTGCTGTTGGAGTATGAGCAAAGTAACATTTATGAAGGGGTTCAGGGAAACCGGCAGGCCGGACTTGAGTCCTGGAGATGGGAAGTACAGTGCCTGCACTCTGAAGGAGGGGTGTTAATGTTGCAGTTTAAAAACTGTAGTGTAAAGCACCCTTCTGGCAAGACAGTGATGGAGTGAGTGATGGTGAAAGTTTTTCTTTTTCGGGCCACCCTGCCTTGGTGGGAATCGGCCAGTGTGATAATAAAAAAAATAAAAAATAATATATATATATATATATATATATATTATAAAGCAATAGTAATAAAAAAAATTTTGTATTGTTTGTGTAAACAAGTTTTGTAAGCAATGTATTGATAATTATGTTTGTGCGCTAATTAAGTGTAGACTGGTTATAAATGACCATAATTTTTAAAGGGGTGGACCGGTAAGCCAGCGGAAGGCCTCGGTCAGATGACCAAAGCTCCAAAGGCGGGTCATCATCTGACTAAGACCCGCGTCAGGAAACATTTGTCCTGTTTCCTGACGAACCTTACCTAACCTAACCTAACCTTTGTGCGCTTATTGTGTTGTATACAAAGAGTGTATGTATGTACATTGCACCTTACTTTGGACTCACAGGCCACATAAGTCATGTGAAAAAATAAAATAGTGAAAAAAAAAAAGAAACCTTCGAATACAAGTAAACCAAAGTTTACTGGGTGAGCGGCAGTCGCCGCTGTTGCCTTACCCGGCTCATTTTCTGCCAGTTTCACGCCTCTATATCTCGGTAAATACTGATGGCAAAACAAAAAATTTTTTTTTTGGACTAAAACAATAAGAAAAATAATCTTAACATTTTCATAAGAAAAAATTTTTTGAAGATTGAGACACTTATGCAGCATATGGGAATCTTTATTCAGGAAACGTTTCGCCACACAGTGGCTTCATCAGTCCAATACAAAGAGGAAGGCGTAAGGAGAGGAGGAGAATAAGGTAATCAGTCCCTCAACCTGGAGTCGATGTGTTCAGTCCATCAATCTTGTAGAATGTACAGCATAGGGCCGTAGATGTGGCTTATATACTGTAGAGAGGTGAGGTAAAGCAGGCGGAGGCGGGGTCATAGTGGTACCATCCACTAGTCGAAGTAGGTCTTTTTCCAAAGGTTGAACAAGTGTTGAAAAATTCTTTGTAACAAGATCCAATGATGCTGCAGTGTCTGACAGTTGTGATGAATGGTTTGAAAAAAAAATTTTTTTTTTTTTTGAATATTTTCGACACCAGGAGACACTTCAGCATCTGGGGTTTCGAGTCGAGGGGTTAAATGGAGAGTTAGACGTATCAGAAAGATGGAGGGAATATTTTGAGGAATTGTTAAATGTTAATGAAGATAGGGAAGCTATGATTTTATGTATAGGGCAAGGAGGAATAACATCTTGTAGGAGTTAGGAAGAGCCAGTTGTGAGCGTGGAGAAAGTTCATGAGGCAGTGGGTAGAATGAAAGGGGGTAAGGCAGCTGGGATTGGTGGGATAAAGATAGAAATGTTAAAAGCAGGTGGGGATATAGTTTTGGGGTGGTTGGTGCTATTATTTAATAAATAAATCAAACAAGTTTATTCTCTAAAGATTACAATGCAGGGTTTACAGTTTTTGGTTATTGTGTGGTTTACATGTAATAAAATACTAGATACAGAGGGGGCCACTAGGACACCTTGTATAGCTAGGCATTTTGGGCAGACTTAGATTAATTCTTAACTCTAATTATTACAAATTATGGAGTAAGCTGGTATTATGGCAAAGTGACTAAATACTAGTTTGTGGGTTTAGCAATGTGAATGCTTTTATGGCACAATACATAGTTTCTATATTGGAGTATCACAGGCAAACTTATGACTAGTTAGGATTCATTATTTTAAGATTAAAATTCATATTTCTGTGTTTATGGTCAAATGGGTGAGTGAGTGAAAGTGTAAATGTGAACCACCAGGTGATTTTCATGTAGTTAGTTGATGGTGTGTATCAGAGAGATAAGATGTTTTTTAATGGTAGTTTTGAAGGTGTTGAATGTGTCTGCAGTTCTAGAGTTTTCAGGTAGGGTGTTCCAGATTTTAGGGCCTTTGACATACATTGAATTTTTGTAAAAGTTTAGTCAGACACGGGGAATGTCATAGGGATGCTTGTGTCTGGTGTTATGCCTGTGGGTCCTGTCACAACTATCAAGAAAGCATTTTAGGTCAAGGTTAATATTGGAATTTAAGGTCCCTGTTCTGAACAGGGAGTAAGTTTAGATCTATGAAGAGTACAGGGGGGGGGGGAGGTTGCCGGGGATAGGATTTAGTGATTATTCTTACTGCGGCTTTTTGTTGGGTTATTATTGGCTTTAAGTGTGTTGCTACAGTTGATCCCCAAGTACAAATAGCATAGGTGAGGTATGGATAAATGAGTGAATGGTATAATGTGAGTAGGGCATTTTGTGGCACGTAGTATCGTATCTTGGAGAGGATCCCAACCGTTTTGGATACTTTTTTTGTTATGTGTTGGATGTGGGGGCTGAAATTCAGGTTGTTGTCAAGGTATAGGCCTAGGTATTTGCCCTCATTTTGTCTGGCAATTAGAGTGTTGTTGATCTTAATGTTAAGTTGCACAACACCTGCTCTGCTACCAAACATAATGTAGTAGGTTTTGTCAGTGTTAAGTGTAAGTTTATTGGCTGTCATCCAAGTCGATATTTTGAGCAGCTCCTCATTAACAATGGTGTTGAAGGTTGCAAGATTAGGGTGAGAGATGACATAAGTTGTGTCATCAGCAAAGAGAATGGGTTTCAGGTGTTGGGATACATTTGGAAGATCATTGATGTAAATGAGGAAGAGCAGGGGACCAAGGACACTTCCCTGCAGAACCCCAGTATCAAGTGGCCATGTTGATGATGCTGTGTCTTTAATGGTGACTTACTGATACCTATTAGTAAGGTAGGATTTGAAATATGCACGCACATGGCCTCTTATACCATAATGGTCAAGTTTGTGGAGTAGGATGCCGTGGTTTGCTGTGTCAAAATCTTTTCTTAGGTCAATAAAAATTCCTAGTGGATATTCCTTATTTTCCAATGCTGTGTAAAGCAGATCTAGCATTTTTGCAGTTGTATCATTAGTGTTTTTATTTTTTCTGAATCGAAATTGGCAGGGGTTGAGTATGTTTTGTGCCATTATAAATTAATATAGTCTCCTGTGCACGAGTTTCTCAAAGATTTTGGATAGCAATGGTAAGTTTGATATTGGCCTATAGTTGTTTACATCTGTAGGGTCACCACCTTTATGTATTGGTGTAACCCTTGCTGTTTTGAGTAGTTTCAGGAAGGTGCTAGTTTCTAGTGACTTGTTAAAATTAATGAAATAGCATGTGAAAGGACATGGGCCACTTGCTTGTACAATAATGGTGGGACATGAGACAGATTCCCTGAGTTATTTTTAATTGACTTTATAATCTCAGTGACTTCCGTGGGCTCAGTTGGTACAAGATAGAAGGAATTTGGGAAATTCCCATCTAGGTAGTTCCCGGCATGGGCATTGGTACGTGGGATTTTACTTGCAAGATTAGATCCTATGGTTGAGTAGAAGTCGTTTATCTTGTTAGCTGTATCAGTGGGATGCAGTGGTGTTTCATTAGGTTTAGTTAAAACAATATTCTTGTTTTTTTTTCAGTTTGTGGATCCCCAGAATCTGGGAGAGTGTTTTCCAAGTCTTTTTTTGTACCTCCTCTTGTGTCAGTGAATCTGCTGGAGTAGTACAGTTGTTTGGCTTTCTTTATTACTTTGATGAGAACTGATGAATAGTGTTTAAGAATATCTTTGTGTATTAAGCCCTGTCTATATTGCTTTTCATATTGGTGTTTCTTATCAATGGATTTCAGAATGCTGCTGGTTAGCCATGGACAACCGAGCCGTTTATTCGTGATCTGTTTCGTTTTTATAGGACAATGTTGTATAGTCTAAGTAATTTGTTAAGAAAAATGTCTATCCAATCGTCAATACCATTGGCCTTGGAGAATTCTGTAGGCCAGTCAACAGTCTCTAGGTCTGCTGTGAAATTCCTTATTGAGGCCTCATCATGGAGTCTAAATGAAACTTTATTGTATTCCAGTGGTGGTTTACTAATGTTTGTTAAGAGGAATTTAGGGTAATGGTCTGTAGTGCTGTCTGTGATTATCCATATGTGGTCTATTATGGTTGTACTCGTCTGAGTGAGCCTGGTTGGTTTAGTTATTGTTGGTATGAGAAGTGTGTTGTTCATATTGTTGATGACATAAGTTACAGGCTGATCATCAGGTAGGCCAAGGTTGATATTGAAGTCTCCAGCTAAGAGAAGGTGGTGCTTGTTCATTTGTTTGTTTTTAGTTATTAGTGCCTTTAATTTCTCACTGAAATTGAGATTTTTTGTGGGGTATCTGGCAAATGGCACTGATTGTTATAGGCATCTTGAGTTTTTTTTACAGTAAAATTAGCAAAAATGTATTCCCCATATTCATCACTAAAGCAAGTGGTGCTAATATAAGATACTTGGTTAGAGTAATAGATTGCAATACCACCCCCATCTTGGTATGGTCTGCAGTTGTGGATCGCTGTGTATCCTGGTAGAGGGTAGATATCTATTGTGTCCTGTGTGAGGGAAAAGTTCAATAGATAGGAGTAGCGAGGGAGTATATAGTAACAATAGTTTCATTGCCGGCTACTTGTTATGGTAGGGCAAGTCCAGCTCCCACTATTCCCCTCCCCTCCCCTTTTTTCCCCTCCCCGAAAGTGATAGTTTGCTTGCCGGCTACTTGTTAAGGTAAGGTAAGTCTAGCTCCCGCTATTCCCGCCTTTTTTCCCCCACCCCGAAAGTGATAGTTTGATTGCCGGCTGCTTGTTATGGTAGGGTCAGCCTAGCTCCCGCTATCCCTTCCCCTCCTTCTTCCCCCCCCCCCCCTCGAAAGGTGATGTGTGGGGCTCCGGACCAAACAGTAATCACTAGACTCACAGCTCCGAGCACTACTGTAAGTACATGCCTGCCTTGTATTCTAGTGGATTTATTGGTTGAAAGCTTCACTTTTGACCAATAATAAACTTAGTCCTTTCAGTCTTGCATTAGGTTGACTGTTGTAATAATCACCACGTCTTTTAGGTATTGTACTTATCATGGAGAGTGATTTCTTAAGCAGTGAGTAACCTGTCTGTCTTTCCAGCTTGGATGACAGAGAGGGTCACCTGCCAATCAACGAGTAGAACTGAAGGAGACGGACTAACTTCCTGAGACGTCCCATGATATAGATACTTACCTGTGCACCTGTATGAAGTTGCAGGAGGTAACCCCTCATCATTGCAGCGGTAAAGAACCTGCTTTCCTGTCATCGGGAGAGATTATTCACGGATATACTGTTAATAAATAGCCAGTGTTTTTTCACCAACACCTGAAACCCCCCCCCCCCCCCCATCAGCAACGTCTACGATTTCAACAACACTCAGTGTCACCAACACCAGACACCCAAGTTTTATATGTATTAGAGTTGAATTCAGATATCATTTATATTTTTCATTTTTCATTTTCTTTAAGGTAGGATCAATATTTCATATTTAAGTGTTTTATATTTTATATTTTCTAAATAATAAAGTGTTTATCATTGTCTGTTATTATTTCTTTTTCTATTCATTAATTTTCCTGAGGAGGAGCCAGCTTTGGTAATACTGTCTGAAGTTGTTACAGAGCTGAGTAAGCCTTCACATCCTGCTTAAGCCAAGTCTCAGTAAGAATAATGCAGAAGGGTGTCTTTAGCGACTCAAGGAGTGCCAGGAGGTCATCATAGTGTTTGCTTAAGGGCCTGATGTTGTAGTTAAGAACTGATAGACTTTTAGCATTGTTTAGGATAGTGCTGGCTTGTGATGCTGTGTAATAAAGGCAGTTACTTTCCAATAGGTTTTGATTGGGTGTTAGATTATGGAGGTTTAGATCAGGGTCAACATGATCATTCATCTTCTAGGTTTAAATTGTGGTTATATCCTGAATTGTGTGTTGAGTTCTAATACTGATATCTGTAGTAGTGAGAAGTTTGGACAAGTGTATAGCTAAAGCACTTTGGTCATATAGAATATAGTCACTAATAAACATAATGAAGTTGATGTTGTCTATGTGTTGTGCTAGAATGAGCTAAATTACAACTAAGTATAAACTAATACTATAAAAGTACAAATTAAAAATAGCACCAGACTCTCACATGTAATTGCACTAAGGTCTAATATAAGTTGTTAACAAAAACTAGAGTATAACTAGATTTAAATTGACAAGATAAAATACACAAGGTAAGGTAGCAAAAGAATAGTAAAAATTAAAAAAATAAAAATAGCAATGCCTCGGTATTAATATGATAGTAAGATGGTAGACAGGATAATAAAAAAGTTGGAGTTGAATATACAAGCTTAAAAATTTAGTAAAAAAAGGTTAAGAAAAGTAAAATAAAGTTGGGTGATAAAGTCTAAAATAGAATAGAGCAATTATAAAAAGTTTATAATAAAATTGGGTAATAAACTTTACAAATAACAAAGGGCAATAATAAAAAGTTTAAAATAGATTGGGCAATAAAGTAGAATAAGGTAAAACTGGGCAAGTATAAGATTGGATACTTAACTCTAGATTAGAACAGTGCAATCATAAGATGAAAAGTTTACAATAAAGTTGGGCACAAAAGTATAAAATAAAAATGGGCAATAATAAAAAGTTTACAGTAAGATTGGTTAATATAGTTTAAAGTCAAATTGGGCAATAATTGAGATTTTAAAATAAAATTGGGCAATAGAATATATCTTAATTAAAGTGAGGTAGAATAATTGAGAAGGACAAGCTATCGTTAGTTTCAAATAAAATAAGATAGAACAATGAAGTGGTAAGATGTAAAAAAGGAGAGAGTTTACCTGGAGTTTACCTGGAG
Source organism: Cherax quadricarinatus (assembly GCF_038502225.1). NCBI lineage: Eukaryota > Metazoa > Arthropoda > Malacostraca > Decapoda > Parastacidae > Cherax > Cherax quadricarinatus. The sequence continues at coordinate 27,708,396 of NC_091345.1, forward strand.
AGAGTTCTGGGGGTCAACGCCCCCGCGGCTCGGTCTGTGACCAGGCCTCCTGGTGGATCACAGCCTGATCCACAAGGCTGTTACTGCTGGCTGCACGCAAACCAACGTACGAGCCACAGCCCGGCTGGTCAGGAACCGACTTTAGGTGCTTGTCCAGTGCCAGCTTGAAGACTGCCAGGGGTCTGTTGGTAATCCCCCTTATGTATGCTGGGAGGCAGTTGAACAGTCTCAGGCCCCTGACACTTATTGTATGGTCTCTTAACATGCTAGTGACACCCCTGCTTTTCATTGGGGGGATGTTGCATCGTCTGCCAAGTCTCTTGCTTTCGTAGTGAGTTATTTTCGTGTGCAAGTTTGGTACTAGTCCCTCTAGGATATTCCAGGTGTATATAATCATGTATCTCTCCCGCCTGCGTTCCAGGGAATACAGGTTTAGGAACCTCAAGCGCTCCCAGTAATTGAGGTGTTTTATCTCCGTTATGCGTGCAGTGAAGGTTCTCTGTACATTTTCTAGGTCAGCAATTTCACCTGCCTTGAAAGGTGCTGTTAGTGTGCAGCAATATTCCAGCCTAGATAGAACAAGTGACCTAAAGAGTGTCATCATGGGCTTGGCCTCCCTAGTTTTGAAGGTTCTCATTATCCATCCTGTCATTTTTGTAGCAGATGTGATTGATACAATGTTATGGTCCTTGAAGGCGAGATCCTCCGACATGATCACTCCCAGGTCTTTGACGTTGATGATTTGCTCTATTTTGTGGCCAGAATTTGTTTTGTACTCTGTAGATATTAAACACAATTAAGACTATGAGGTAGAATGGTCATTGAATACAACAGTAACAAATTTTACGACAGTGTAGCACTAACGGTGAACTGTGGGTATTATCTGCACCTTACTCTGATTCTGTTAATCCAGCCTCACTTAGGAATGTTTTAAGGTCGTCTTCTGTAGATGTGGAAAATATATAGTATATTTTCCGAAAATACAGTATATTTTGTATTTAAATTGATGGAATATATTGTAGGCAATAAAAATTAATTTGTAAATAAATAAAGAACCAGCGATGAGTGAGGGTCGCTGGGGAAGAGTTGACATTGTTTTGAATGTGGTAAAGGCATGTTGGTGTAATGTGTATAAATTTCGTCTCTCTAGAGGTTATATTGGGCTTAAAACCTCTCAAATAGGAGCTGAAATTGTTGGATTTGCAGTCCTGCATAACGTGAGCATTAAGCAGATAGACAGGACAGCTTCGTAACCCCAGCTAAGTTGTCTATTTTGTGTTGAAATTCTGGTCAGTATTTTCTTCCTAATTTAGGCAGGGGTTTGGTGTATGACACACCGTAATCTCCAGACTAATTGGTGAGTGGTATTAACCCTTAAACGGACCAAATGTATATATACGTTCACTCACGCAGTGCCCCAAATATTTTGAAAAAAAAAATTATATAGAAAAAAAGAGCACCTTTTTCTAAGTGTTATAGAATAAAAAAAAAATTTAAGGTCAGTACTTACTGAGATATAAGGCCGAGAAGTTGGCACTGTGACAGCAACATCGAGTCCTGCCGCTTGCAGAAGTGTTGCCGATATACCTTTTTTTTATTTTTCATATTTTATGTAATTTTTATGTTTTGATAATTACAATTTGTAGTAGTTCTTATCATTTTATAACCAATCTTTGTTCTGATATTAATATTAGGTACTGAAATTGTACTCAAATTGTCACAAAGACATTGACAGATGGACATTTACACCTGCCTTGGTCATTTACTATTGTCTTTGAATATAAACAAAGTATTTATAGGTCCCAGCAATGTTTTGGATATGTGGAAGTATATAATAATAATGAGGAAGAGGAAAAGGAGGAGGAGGAGAAAGAGGAGGAGGAGAAGGATTAGGAGGAGGAAGAGGAGGAGGAGGAGGAGGAGAAGGAGGAGGAGGAGGAGGAGGAGGAGGAGGAGGAGGAGGAGAAGGAGGAGGAGGAGGAGGAGGAGGAGGAGGAGAAGGAGAAGGAGGAGGAGGAGGAGGAGGAGGAGGAAGAGAAGGAAGAGGAAAAGGAGAAGAAGGAGGAGAAGAAGGCGAAGAAGAAGAATTAATGATAATAATAGTAATAATAATAATAATAATACCATAATAATATGTTCCCTTGAAGCATGAAAAACAGTCCCCCCTGACAGTGACAAGATAAGGGGAAATAACATCTGATAAGAGCTGACGTTTGATGAGCGTAAGCTAGAGTGGGGGAGTGTGCAGCTGATAAGAGAAGATTAGATGACCATCCCCATCACTTTGTTTTTGCTGGTACACAAACATTTCTGTCTGTCTATTTGTCTGTCTGTCAAGCTCCCTGTCTATCTGTCTATCCGTCTAGCTCTGTCTCAGAGAGAGCCACAAGACTGTGTCATCACCTTTACTCACATCTTCAAACTGAGTATAGCACTTTGTCTGGGTTTTTGAGTATCCTAGGTAATTTATACTATATATACTACTTACATTTATGTGTACCTGTGAGACAGAGATAGACAAAGACAGATTGAAAGAGATAGACAGAGACAGATAGACAAAGCCAGAGACAGAGAGACAGACACAGACAGACAGGGAGACAGAGATAGACAGAGACAGATAGAGATAGACAGAGACAGATAGACAGAGGTAGACAAAGATAGACAGAGATTGACAGATCCTAAACTTGGGGTTAACATCACTTTCCTCTTAAAAGAGAAGTGTTAATATGACTTTACATAAGTGAATCCTTGGTGTTTGCCGCACTGTTTGCTCTAGCTGGTGCTCAATTTAACTGGTGCTCCCACAAGGTAATAAATGGTCCCAGATTTTTTTAATACTATGCACACTGAGTGTTAAGACCAATTCTATGCTGACCAGGCATCTCAGGCTAATCGTGCCAAATTTGGAGGCAGGAAAAATGAAACGTATGTATGTGTTTTGGGGCGCTACGCGAGTGAATGTATGTATACGTTTGGGCCGTTTATGGGTTAAGATAAATTCTCCTTCAATGTATATGTATTCATTTTTTAAATTTAATATACAGTCCACATATTTATATTAATGTTTTACCAGAATTCCTGGCCATGTATATTTCATTTGAAATTAATATATGTCTAGAGTGACCTGTGGAGAGAGATTATCATAGGTATCGAAGGGGGACATTTTTTGCGACCTAGGTGTCCTAAAATGCCTGCATGTCTCAGTTAATTTGATAAAGAATAATTATCTTTGTTACCATTTATAAATAACAGAAAAAGGCACAATACCGTCACTGGAACGATACACAAATAACCCGCACATAAAAGAGAGAAGCTTACGATGACGTTTCGGTCCAACTTGAGCCATTTACTGGTATGTATCTAATGAGATTCATCCAAGTAAATTTAATTTTCCACATAGTTTTGCCCATTGGTCCTTGATCGAACTGGATGTAATTAGTGAAGTCATTAACCCTTTCAGAGTTTTGGCCATACTAGTACGGCTTAGGCACCAGGGTTTTTGGCGTACTAGTACGCCTAAATTCTAGTGCTCTCAAATCTGGTGAGAGAAAGCTGGTAGGCCTATATATGAAAGAATGGGTCTATGTGGCCGGTGGGCACAGTATAAAAAAATCCTGCAGCACACAGTGCGTAATGATAAAAAAAAAACTTTGTGTTTTTGATTAAAGCAGCGACTTTGCACTATATTTTCATATGGTATTTATTGTTATATTCTAGTTTCCTGGTCTCATTCTGTAGAGTGGAAGACAGATTACAGAAATTGGGATCATTTTGACTAATTTTACAATGAAAAGTACCTTAAAATTGAGCTCAGAGTATCAGAAATGTTCAATTTTTACCAAAGTTCAAAAGTAAACAAATCATGCTAAGCGTCCAATACACGTCAACTGGTGAGTCTAATATTCTTTCACAAGTGTTTACCTGGAGAGAGTTTCGGGGGTCAACGCCCCCGCGGCCCGGTCGGTGACCAGGCCTCCTGGTGGATCAGCCCCTGATCAACCAGGCTGTTGCTGCTGGCTGCACGCAAACCAACGTACGAGCCACAGCCCGGCTGATCAGGAACTGACTTTAGGTGCTTGTCCAGTGCCAGCTTGAAGACTGCCAGGGGTCTGTTGGTAATCCCCCTTATGTGTGCTGGGAGGCAGTTGAACAGTCTCGGGCCCCTGACACTTATTGTATGGTCTCTTAACGTGCTAGTGACACCCCTGCTTTTCATTGGGGGGATGGTGCATCGTCTGCCAAGTCTTTTGCTTTCGTAGTGAGTGATTTTCGTGTGCAAGTTCGGTACTAGTCCCTCTAGGATTTTCCAGGTGTATATAATCATGTATCTCTCCCTCCTGCGTTCCAGGGAATACAGGTTTAGAAACCTCAAGCGCTCCCAGTAATTTAGGTGTTTTATCTCCGTTATGCGCGCCGTGAAAGTTCTCTGTACATTTTCTAGGTCGGCAATTTCACCTGCCTTGAAAGGTGCTGTTAGAGTGCAGCAATATTCCAGCCTAGATAGAACAAGTGACCTGAAGAGTGTCATCATGGGCTTGGCCTCCCTAGTTTTGAAGGTTCTCATTATCCATCCTGTCATTTTTCTAGCAGATGCGATTGATACAATGTTATGGTCCTTGAAGGTGAGATCCTCCGACATAATCACTCCCAGGTCTTTGACGTTGGTGTTTCGCTCTATTTTGTGGCCAGAATTTGTTTTGTACTCTGATGAAGATTTAATTTCCTCATGTTTACCATATCTGAGTAATTGAAATTTCTCATCGTTGAACTTCATATTGTTTTCCGCAGCCCACTGAAAGATTTGGTTGATGTCCGCCTGGAGCCTTGCAGTGTCTGCAATGGAAGACACTGTCATGCAGATTCGGGTGTCATCTGCAAAGGAAGACACGGTGCTGTGGCTGACATCCTTGTCTATGTCGGATATGAGGATGAGGAACAAGATGGGAGCTAGTACTGTGCCTTGTGGAACAGAGCTTTTCACCGTAGCTGCCTCGGACTTTACTCTGTTGACGACTACTCTCTGTGTTCTGTTAGTGAGGAAATTATAGATCCATCGACCGACTTTTCCTGTTATTCCTTTAGCACGCATTTTGTGCGCTATTACGCCATGGTCACACTTGTCGAAGGCTTTTGCAAAGTCTGTATATATTACATCTGCATTCTTTTTGTCTTCTAGTGCATTTAGGACCTTGTCGTAGTGATCCAATAGTTGAGACAGACAGGAGCGACCTGTTCTAAACCCATGTTGCCCTGGGTTGTGTAACTGATGGGTTTCTAGATGGGTGGTGATCTTGCTTCTTAGGACCCTTTCAAAGATTTTTATGATATGGGATGTTAGTGCTATTGGTCTGTAGTTCTTTGCTATTGCTTTACTGCCCCCTTTGTGGAGTGGGGCTATGTCTGTTGTTTTTAGTAACTGAGGGACAACCCCCGTGTCCATGCTCCCTCTCCATAGGATGGAAAAGGCTCGTGATAGGGGCTTCTTGCAGTTCTTGATGAACACAGAGTTCCATGAGTCTGGCCCTGGGGCAGAGTGCATGGGCATGTCATTTATTGCCTGTTCGAAGTCATTTGGCGTCAGGATAACATCGGATAGGCTTGTGTTAATCAAATTTTGTGGCTCTCTCATAAAAAATTCATTTTGATCTTCGACTCTCAGTCTGGTTAGCGGCTTGCTAAAAACTGAGTCATATTGGGACTTGAGTAGCTCACTCATTTCCTTGCTGTCATCTGTGTAGGACCCATCTTGTTTAAGTAGGGGCCCAATACTGGACGTTGTTCTCGATTTTGATTTGGCATAGGAGAAGAAATACTTTGGGTTTCTTTCGATTTCATTTATGGCTTTTAGTTCTTCCCGCGATTCCTGACTCCTAAAGGATTCTTTTAGCTTAAGTTCGATGCTTGCTATTTCTCTGACCAGTGTCTCCCTACGCATTTCAGATATATTGACCTCTTTTAGCCGCTCTGTTATTCTTTTCCATCGCCTGTAAAGGGAGCGCCTGTCTCTTTCTATTTTACATCTACTCCTCCTTTTTCTTAGAGGAATAAGCCTTGTGCATACATCGAGTGCCACCGAGTTAATCTGTTCTAGGCATAAGTTGGGGTCTGTGTTGCTTAGTGTATCTTCCCAGCTTATATCAGTTAGGACTTGGTTTACTTGGTCCCACTTTATGTTTTTGTTATTGAAGTTGAATTTGGTGAATGCTCCCTCGTGACTAGTCTCATTTTGTCGGTCTGGGGCTCCACGCATACATGTCTGAACCTCAATTATGTTGTGATCTGAGTATATTGTTTTTGATATGGTGACATTTCTTATCAGATCATCATTGTTAGTGAAGATGAGGTCTAGTGTATTCTCCAGTCTAGGAGGCTCTATTATTTGCTGGTTTAAATTGAATTTTGAGCAGAGATTTAAAAGCTCATGTGAGTGTGAGTTTTCATCAGAGCTGCCTCCTGGTGTTATTACTGCAACAATATTATTTGCTATATTCCTCCATTTTAGGTGCCTTAAGTTGAAATCCCCCAGGAGCAAGATGTTGGGTGCAGGAGCTGGAAGATTTTCCAGACAGTGGTCAATTTTTAACAGCTGTTCCTGGAATTGCTGGGATGTTGCATCCGGAGGCTTGTAGACTAAGACAATGACTAGGTTTTGGTTCTCGACCTTTACTGCTAAAACTTCCACTACATCATTTGAGGCATTAAGCAGTTCTGTGCAAACAAGTGACTCTGCAATGTACAGGCCAACCCCCCCCCCCCTTTTGCCTGTTCACTCTGTCACATCTGTATAGGTTGTAACCTGGGATCCATATTTCATTGTCCAAGTGATCCTTTATGTGGGTCTCAGTGAAAGCTGCGAACATTGCCTTTGCCTCTGCAAGCAGTCCACGGATGAAAGGTATTTTGTTGTTTGTTGCTGGCTTTAGACCCTGTATATTTGCAAAGAGGGGGCTCCTTGGCGTGGTGAAGAGGCTGTTGGTCTGAGGAATTAGATCTGTCAGTCTCCTTCTTCAGACCGAACCTAATTACCCCCCAATCCCCCCTTCTCTATCCCATCCTCCCTATCCTCCCCTTTTTTCTTTCCTCCTCCTCCTCCCCACCCCTCCCTTTTGTCCTTTCCCTTTTGGCCTTTGGGATTTTTCCCACAGGCACACTAGTTCATTGGTAGGGGGAAGGGCACCGGAGTCCATCCCATTCCGTTGAGGTTCTTGGCAGTGGCGTAGTTTGCCATGGGATATGGATTGCCTGGGGATGTCCCGATCCCTCTCCGGTATCCCGGAGGGTGGCTTTGGGTGTCTTTCGGGCGACGGGTGTATCTCTGGAAGCCACTTTTTGGATTCCAGGGGTGGTGGCCAAAGGGGGTATCCTTTGTGGCAGATATCCGGCCACCCTCTCTTTTGTCCACCGATGTAGCTCGGCAGATGTGAGGTTGCTATCCATGCTGCATCTGCGCTACTTGCCGTGCTGAGGTCCTCTTGGGTGTGGAGGGAGATTTCTGGCCCTTTCATTCCTCCTAGGAACTATCCCTCTCTGGTCCCTCTTTTTTTATTTTTTTTTTATTTTTCTTTTTTATTTTTTTTCTCTTAAAAACAAAAAGAAAGAAGTAACCTAACCATGGAGTCCCAAATCCATGACCCCGCTACCCCCGGGCCCCTTATTGTTATCGCACCCTGTTCTGACCTCGCCTCGTCTTTTAGCCACTCTTTGGACACTCCAAAGGCCCCTGTACCTCTTGCTGGTGCTGTTTCCTCACCTGCTTCAGGTACCGGGGCTTCCACTGACTCCTTCGATTTGTCTGACCTCCGCTTTCCTTTGACTATGCTTTTGGCCTCTCCCTCTATGGTGCAACAATTTTCGAATTGCCAGCCCGTCTCACGTCAGACCGACTCTGGTCCCACTTCTAAACACCAACGACAATCTCCTGATGGTGTTACTTCGTTACCTTCCCATTCTACTCGGAAAAGACCGACACGTCATGCACTCCCTCTCCACACTCAGTTTCAGACCACACAATAGAGTAAATTCTTTACTTTATGACCGACTTCTTCTACTGCCTATCTTTCTGACCATAGTATTGGCAAAGTGCTCCTACACCACGTTGGTAGAGATATTTCCTTTCATGCTCTTAAGAGTGGTATGCATATCACAGTCCAAAATTCTACCCAAGCTCATGATCTTTCTCTTCTTTCACATATCGATAGTATTCCTATCACTATCGAAAAACATCATTCCCTCAATTCTTGTAGTGGTACTGTTATTCTGCCCCATACCATAGTCTAACAGAATTTCCAGACATGTGGCAATGACATTCTCGAATAGCTGGAACTCCAAGATCTCCCAAATCTCAAGGTAGACATTTATGTTCTTCCCGCCCGCGGGCGAAGACGATACCCTTGCAATGTGGCTCGTTTAACTTTTGACAGCCGTGAACTCCCATCCTCTGTTTATGTAGCAGGACATCTGTTGCAAGTTCGGAAGATGATCCCTACACCGCAACATTGTAGGAATTGCTGGCGATTTGGCCACCCAGCAAAATATTGCAGATCTATAGCCGAATATCCAGTCTGTGGTGCCGATGACCATTCTAATACATCTTGCAGTGGACCTCCCTCTTGCCTTAATTGTCATGAGGCTCACCCTTCGTACTCTGGCTGTTACCAGGTCTACTTAAATGAGCGGGAAATTCGTTGCCTCAAAGAGGCAGAAGGTCTCCCTTATGCTATGGCAGTTTCTCATCTCTGTCTCCAAGGAAGACTACCCCGTGTTTCTTATTCTCATGTTTCAAAATGTCCCCCCACTTCTGGGGTCTCATCTTCTGCAGCCTCCTCTGTGGTTGCCAGTCCCATAGTCACTCCTGTATCTAATTCTTTTGCTGCCCTGGGCTCAGACATCCCTACTTCAACACCTCAGTCTGTCCTCACTTCTTCGTATTCTCTCTCACAAACTCTGGTATCGACAAGACCTCGTACGACACCTACTCCCAATCATCCCTCTACTTCTCAGAGGTCCAACCAATCTCCTTTAACCCCGACATCCCTTCATCCACCTCCACATTTTACCCTCCCGGTCTCTGTACCTAGGTCTTCCCCTTTCACTGGCTCCGTTACAAGTTTGGAAGTTCATCCTCCTCCTCGTACTGTGCCTTCCTCCCCTGTCCCCTTCCAAGTTTCTTCCTCTTCTGCCACCTCCCGGGTTTCTGCCTCTTCTGTCCCCTCCCACACTTCTCCAGTTCCCTCCACCCTTTTGCCCCCCCTCCCTACCTTGGTACAGTCCATTACAGCTCCGATCTTTACTCAAACTCCTCCTCCTTCCATCTCTAATATTGTCTCCCATGCGACATCTCTGAACTCCAAAACACTTGAAGCAATCTCTGAACATATTGCAGAGACCAAACCATCAATGGACACTGATCCACTTTCTGTTCCTTCTCTTTCCTCTTCTCCATCTGCACAACTCCTTTCTTCACAATGCACTGTTCCTTCACTACTTGAATGTTTTCCTTTGCCACTGCATGTGGGCTTTTCTAACCCTTCTAGTCCATAGGTACCCTTACCTGCGGATTTCAGATATCTTTATCGTTGCCAATCATGGCCTATTTACAGTGGAATATTTGCAGCCTCAGGGGTAATCGGGGTGAGCTTCAGATGTTGCTCTCCCAGTTTTCCCCTGTTGGTGTTTGCTTACAGGAACCAAAATTACACTCTGCCGTTATCTATGCCATCTCATGCTATAATTTATTGTATTCTTCAAATCCTTTTTCTGATGGGACCTTTAATGAAAGTGCCCTTCTTCTACACAATGATATTCCATACCATCAGCTATTTGTTCGTACCTTGCTGCATTACATAGCAGCCTGTATCCACTTGCATAGGTGGTATACACTCTGTTCTTTGTATCTCTCTCCTTCTTGGGCATTATCTATCCCGGATATTGCCTTTCTTGTTTCGTTATTACCGCCACCACTTCTCTTACTTGGTGATTTTAATGCCCATCATTTCCTCTGGGGGGTCTCACTGTGATTCCCGTGGCATTCAGTTAGAGGGCTTTCTTGCTACTCTCCCTCTCCATGTTTTAAATACAGGTACTTACACCCATTTTGCTCCTCGGACTCATACTCTCTCTTGCATCGATCTCTCAGTCTGCTCTTCCTCCACCACATTAGACTTCACCTGGTCTGTTCTCCCGGATTTACATGATAGCGATCATTTTCCAATCATTCTTACTTCTTCATATTCGCCACCTCTTCGTAACCCACGCTGGCAATTTGATCAGGCAAATTGGGACCTTTACTCACAACTAACTGTTTTTAGTGAGGTTCCTTCTTCATCCTCCATTGATGAGCTTTTACACCTCTTCTCGTCCTCAGTTTTAACCGCAGCTTCTCATTCTATACCCCAAACTTCGGGCAGGCATTCTCAGAAATGCGTGCCTTGGTGGTCTCCTGCTTGTGCTTGTGCAGTACGTTTGAAACACGCTGCGTGGGGCAGGTACCGGTACAATAGAACTACGGAGAGACTTTTTGATTTTAAGCAGAAGTGTGCGATCGCTCGCCGTGTCATCCGTGATGCTAAACCCACTTGCTGGCGAGATTAAGTCTCCACCATCACCTCTGCTTCCTCTATGAGTGCAGTCTGGAAAAAAGTACGAAAACTGAGTGGTAAATATTCTCCTGACCCAGCTCCTGTTCTGCGGGTTGCCAGTGTTGATATAGCAAACCCACTAGATGTTGCCAATGAAATTGGCAATCATCTTTTCCGTATTTCTCAAGGGGCTACATCTATGCCCCTCGTTTCTTTCCTCAAAGTCTGCCAGGGAGTTAGCACCCTTGGACTTTTCTTCTCTCAGAGAAGAACAGTATAATGTGCCTTTTACACTTCAGGAACTGGAGGCAACACTCTCAGCTTGCTTATCATCGGCAGCTGGGCCTGATGACATTCATATTCGTATGCTACAACATTTACATCAGTCAGCCCTTGCAGTCCTATTATGCCTTTACAATCTTATTTGGTCACAAGGAGTTGTACCACAGCTGTGGAAATCCGCCATTGTTCTCCCTTTCCGCAAACCAGGCACTACGGGACATGAAGCCTCCCACTATCGTCCCATTGCACTTAGTGCATTTTGCAAAGTGATGGAACGCCTAGTAAATAGACGTTTAGTGTGGTATTTAGAGACACATAACAGTCTCTCCACTCGTCAATATGGCTTTCGTAAGGGACGTTCTACCATAGACCCCTTACTACGCTTGGATACATATGTTCGTAATGCCTTTGCGAATAACCACTCAGTTATTGCCATATTTTTTGACCTTGAGAAGGCATATGACACAACTTGGAGGTATAATATTTTAGCCCAAGCCCACTCCTTAGGCCTTTGAGGCAATCTACCATCCTTCCTTAAGAACTTTTTAACTGACAGACATTTCCATGTTTGGGTTAATAATGTGCTCTCCCCGGACTTTATCCAAGCTGAAGGTGTCCCCCAGGGATGTGTTCTGAGCACAACACTTTTTCTCCTTGCTATTAATGATTTGGCCTCTAGTCTTTCATCAAATATTTGGTCATCACTCTATGTTGATGACTTCGCTATTGCCTATGCAGGCGTTGACTGTCACCTCATTACAGTTTCTCTCCAGCATGCAGTCGACCGTGTTTCCAATTGGGCCACCACACATGGGTTTAAATTTTCCAGCACTAAAACCTACCAAATTACTTTCACTAGAAGCTCTGTCGTCTCCGATCATCCTTTGTACCTCTATGGCTCCCGTATCCCTGAACGTGACAGTCAAGTTTCTGGGCCTCCTCTTTGACCGTAGGTTGTCCTGGAAACCTTACATTACCTCTCTGAAGACAACTTGTCACAGCCGGCTGAACCTTCTTAAAACCCTTGCTCATGTTTCATGGGGAGCTGATCATCGAGCTCTCCTTTGCCTACATTCCACCCTCATTTTATCGAAACTTGACTATGGTGACCAGATCTATTCAGCTGCCTCTCCTGCTACTCGATCTAGCCTCAACCCTATTCATCACCAAGGATTATGTTTATGCCTTGGTGCTTTTCGCTCTTCCCCTGTTGAGAGCCTCTATGTAGAAGTGAACGTTCCATCCTTATCCGATTGCTGTGATGCCCATTGCCTTCGCTGCTATGTATGCTCTCATGATCTCCGCAATCCTTCCATTTATAGAATGGTCACCGATATTAGTAGAGATTATTTGTTCACCGCCTCTGTTTTCTACATCCCTTCTCTCTGTGCCTACATTCGCTCTTGTCTTCTCTTCAATTTCCACCTTTCTATGTTCATGTAGCATCTCACTTTTCCCTATCCCCTGCAAAGTTCCAGCTGGTCGAGTCTGTTCTTTCTCACTCCCTTGCTCGAAAGCCCAACTGTCTACGGTAGCTTCCCACTCTCTTTTTCTTGACCACTTCCACTCTCATTCTCATGCCATTGCAGTGTACACAGATGGCTCTAAGTCTTCTGATGGCATAGGATTTGCAGCATTGTTTCCGGACAGCGTCATATGAGGGCATTTAATATCTTTGGCTAGTATCTTTACTGCTGAATTGTATGCCATTCTTGCAGCACTTATCCATATTGCATCTATGCCTGTGTCATCATTTGTGGTTGTCTCAGACTCCCTTAGTGCTTTACAGGCTATACAGAAATTTGATACACCTCACCCTCTAGTCCTCCGTATCCAACTTTGGCTACGCTGTATCTCTACCAAACATAAAGATATTGTTTTTTGTTGGGTCCCTGGTTATGTTGATGTACAGGGCAATGAACAGGCAGACACTGCTGCGCGGTCAGCAGTATATTACCTACCAGTTTCATATAGAGGTGTTCCATTTATGGAATATTTTGCTGCAATGGCTACCCTGAGGGCAATGTGTGGTGTGAATATAATGCAGAGAATTCGTAGTTTGGAAGTTAGGAGGAGGTGCGGGATTACCAAAACTGTTGTCCAGAGGGCTGAGGAAGGGTTGAGGTGGTTCGGACATGTAGAGAGAATGGAGTGAAACAGAATGACTTCAAGAGTGTATCAGTCTGTAGTGGAAGGAAGGCGGGGTAGGGGTCGGCCTAGGAAAGGTTGGAGGGAGGGGGTAAAGGAGGTTTTGTGTGCGAGGGGCTTGGACTTCCAGCAGGCATGCGTGAGCATGTTTGATAGGAGTGAATGGAGACAAATGGTTTTTAATACTTAACATGCTGTTGGAGTGTGAGCAAAATAACATTTATGAAGGGGTTCAGGGAAACCGGCAGGCTGGACTTGAGTCCTGGAGATGGGAAGTACAGTGCCTGCACTCTGAAGGAGGGGTGTTAATGTTGCAGTTTAAAAACTGTAAATGTAAAGCACCCTTCTGGCAAGACAGTGATGGAGTGAATGATGGTGAAAGTTTTTCTTTTTCAGGCCACCCTGCCTTGGTGGGAATCGGCCAGTGTGATAATAAAAAAAAATAAGCTACCCACCTTCACACCCGTTGGCAACGTTGGTCTACTCTGCTCAGTAACAAATTTCAATCTATTAAACCGAGTATAGGTTACTGGCCGTCTTCTTGTCACCAGTGCCGAGGTTGGGAGACTACTCTCTTCCGTCTCCGCATTGGCCATACTCGTCTTAATCATAGATATCTCATTGAGAGGTGCTCTGCTCCTCTCTGTGAGAATTGTCAGGTTCCATTATCGGTCAGCCACATTCTGTTAGACTGCCCACTTTATCAAGGAGAACGCAGAATTGTCGTCGTCTTCGCTCCGCTGCTCTCTCTTTACCTTCCCTTCTCGCTGATGGACCCACCTTTCATCCAGACTCTCTCATTGACTTTTTGACAACAACTGACTTCACAAACTCTGATGATACCTTCAGCCCTTTCTACCTCAATCTCCTGCTACCCTCTACCCTGCACTATCCCCCACCCCGCTGTTTTCTGTAACCTACTGATTGCCCCTCCCCCCTACTGCCGCCCAATACCCTTGCTTCCTTTCCTACCCTGCAGCGCTGTATAGCCCTTGTGGCTTAGTGCTTCTTTTTTATTATAATAATAATAATAATAATATTATTATTTATACAATTTTTACACTAATGCAGTTGTCTGCATAACAGTAAATCTTCTATTTTTTGTGAGAATAAAAATTCAAAGTGGAAAGCAAAAGAATGTAAGAGGGGTGTTGGGAAGTGACTAATGAACAGAGGAAATGTCATTTTAGTGCCAGGAATGTCTTTCTTGTTTATTCTGGACCCTATTTGGAAATTGGCATCTTTTGAAATTTGTGTGAAATTGGCAAAATTGCCAAATTCTCACCACTGTATTGGATAGTTGAAATCAGTAAAAGAGTAGTTTTTTGCACTCATTCGATAGAAAAAATGGAGCTCTAGCGAAATATTCATGATTTTTGTCGACTAGTACAGTGGAATTGGCCGAAAATAGGGCTCAAAGTGAGCAAAATCACCAACTCGTAGACATTGTCAAGACTGCTAACTTTGCGAGAGCATAATTCCGTAAGTTTTCCGTCAAATTTCATACTTTTCGTGTCATTATGATCGGGGACAGGAGCCATAGTAGGGAAACAAGTGTAGTCAAAGATAAGATAAAACCAATATTGCAAACTAGAAATACCACAGGAAATAGCAAACAAGAGGACTCCACTAGCAATAGTGAGGATATATTACCAAAAACAACTGGTGGGAGCTCCATTGTTGGTAAGAAGTAAGACAATAAGAAGGAAGACAGGGAAACATGCACCTACAGGGAATACAGTCACAGAAACCCAAGGCAAACGGAAACCAAGCCTGTGCACATACTATGCACTTGGTATCTGCTGGCATGGGAAATCTGGAAAAACAGATGGGACGTGCAACTATGACCACCCAAGAAAATGCCATGCCCATATGACAACAGGAAAATGCAAACTCCCTTCCTGTAAGCTTTTTCACCCTGAACTGTGTACCTCATCAGTACAGGAAAGACTGTGCTATAACTTAAATTGCCAGGCATACCATCTAAAGGGGAAAAAAGATACAAAACATCCAGGCCATGGGAAAACCTGGATAGCCACAGCCACTCAAGAGGGAGAGGTTTTTTAGTGCCAGGAAGGAAAAAAAACTGGCAGGAAATGGCAGAAATCGTACACCAAATCCAGTCATTCCTGGAGTGGAACCACAGTCGATGGTCTCCACTCCAAACCAACAGATACAGATACTAATGCTGGAAAAAAAATCCCACCCCAGTACCAACAATACCACCAGTCCGATAACATTCTTCTTGGCAAATATACAGGGTATAAAGTCAGCAACAAACAACAAAATACCTTTCATCCGTGGACTGCTTGCAGAGGCAAAGGCAATGTTCGCGGCTTTCACTGAGACCCACATAAAGGATCACTTGGACAACGAAATATGGATCCCAGGTTACAACCTATACAGATGTGACAGAGTGAACAGGAAAAAGGGGGGGTTGGCCTGTACATTGCAGAGTCACTTGTTTGTACAGAACTGCTTAATGCCTCAAATGATGTAGTGGAAGTTTTAGCAGTAAAGGTCGAGAACCAAAACCTAGTCATTGTGGTAGTCTACAAGCCTCCGGATGCAACATCCCAGCAATTCCAGGAACAGCTGTTAAAAATTGACCACTGTCTGGAAAATCTTCCAGCTCCTGCACCCAACATCTTGCTCCTGGGGGATTTCAACTTAAGGCACCTAAAATGGAGGAATATAGCAAATAATATTGTTGCAGTAATAACACCAGGAGGCAGCTCTGATGAAAACTCACACTCACACGAGCTTTTAAATCTCTGCACAAAATTCAATTTAAACCAGCAAATAATAGAGCCTACTAGACTGGAGAATACACTAGACCTCATCTTCACTAACAATGATGATCTGATAAGAAATGTCACCATATCAAAAACAATATACTCAGATCACAACATAATTGAGGTTCAGACATGTATGCGTGGAGCCCCAGACTGACATAATGAGACTAGTCACGAGGGAGCATTCACCAAATTCAACTTCAATAACAAAAACATAAAGTGGGACCAAGTAAACCAAGTCCTAACCGATATAAGCTGGGAAGATATACTAAGCAACACAGACCCCAACTTATGCCTAGAACAGATTAACTCGGTGGCACTCGATGTATGCACAAGGCTTATTCCTCTAAGAAAAAGGAGGAGTAGATGTAAAATAGAAAGAGACAGGCGCTCCCTTTACAGGCGACGGAAAAGAATAACAGAGCGGCTAAAAGAGGTCAATACATCTGAAATGCGTAGGGAGACACTGGTCAGAGAAATAGCAAGCATCGAACTTAAGCTAAAAGAATCCTTTAGGAGTCAGGAATCGCGGGAAGAACTAAAAGCCATAAATGAAATCGAAAGAAACCCAAAGTATTTCTTCTCCTATGCCAAATCAAAATCGAGAATAACGTCCAGTATTGGGCCCCTACTTAAACAAGATGGGTCCTACACAGATGACAGCAAGGAAATGAGTGAGCTACTCAAGTCCCAGTATGACTCAGTTTTTAGCAAGCCGCTAACCAGACTGAGAGTCGAAGATCAAAATGAATTTTTTATGAGAGAGCCACAAAATTTGATTAACACAAGCCTATCCGATGTTATCCTGACGCCAAATGACTTCGAACAGGCGATAAATGACATGCCCATGCATTCTGCCCCAGGGCCAGACTCATGGAACTCTGTGTTCATCAAGAACTGCAAGAAGCCCCTATCACGAGCCTTTTCCATCCTGTGGAGAGAGAGCATGGACACAGGGGTCGTCCCACAGTTACTAAAAACAACAGACATAGCCCCTCTCCACAAAGGGGGCAGTAAAGCAACAGCAAAGAACTACAGACCAATAGCACTAACATCCCATATCATAAAAATCTTTGAAAGGGTCCTAAGAAGCAAGATCACCACCCATCTAGAAACCCATCAGTTACACAACCCAGGGCAACATGGGTTTAGAACAGGTCGCTCCTGTCTGTCTCAACTATTGGATCACTACGACAAGGTCCTAAATGCACTAGAAGACAAAAAGAATGCAGATGTAATATATGCAGACTTTGCAAAAGTCTTCGACAAGTGTGACCATGGCGTAATAGCGCACAAAATGCGTGCTAAAGGAATAACAGGAAAAGTCGGTCGATGGATCTATAATTTCCTCACTAACAGAACACAGAGAGTAGTCGTCAACAGAGTAAAGTCCGAGGCAGCTACGGTGAAAAGCTCTGTCCACAAGGCACAGTACTCGCTCCCATCTTGTTCCTCATCCTCATATCCGACATAGACAAGGATGTCAGCCACAGCACCGTGTCTTCCTTTGCAGATGACTCCCGAATCTGCATGACAGTGTCTTCCATTGCAGACACTGCAAGGCTCCAGGCGGACATCAACCAAATCTTTCAGTGGGCTGCAGAAAACAATATGAAGTTCAACGATGAGAAATTTCAATTACTCAGATATGGTAAACATGAGGAAATTAAATCTTCATCAGAGTACAAAACAAATTCTGGCCACAAAATAGAGCGAAACACCAACATCAAAGACCTGGGAGTGATCATGTCAGAGGATCTCACCTTCAAGGACCATAACATTGTATCAATCGCATCTGCTAAAAAAATGACAGGATGGATAATGAGAACCTTCAAAACTAGGGAGGCCAAGCCCATGATGACACTCTTCAGGTCACTTGTTCTATCTAGGCTGGAATATTGCTGCACACTAACAGCACCTTTCAAGGCAGGTGAAATTGCCGACCTAGAAAATGTACAGAGAACTTTCACGGCGCGCATAACGGAGATAAAACACCTCAATTACTGGGAGCGCTTGAGGTTCCTAAACCTGTATTCCCTGGAACGCAGGAGGGAGAGATACATGATTATATACACCTGGAAAATCCTAGAGGGACTAGTACCGAACTTGCACACGAAAATCACTCACTACGAAAGCAAAAGACTTGGCAGACGATGCACCATCCCCCCAATGAAAAGCAGGGGTGTCACTAGCACGTTAAGAGACCATACAATAAGTGTCAGGGGCCCAAGACTGTTCAACTGCCTCCCAGCACACATAAGGGGGATTACCAACAGACCCCTGGCAGTCTTCAAGCTGGCACTGGACAAGCACCTAAAGTCAGTTCCTGATCAGCCGGGCTGTGGCTCGTACGTTGGTTTGCGTGCAGCCAGCAGCAACAGCCTGGTTGATCAGGCTCTGATCCACCAGGAGGCCTGGTCACAGACCGGGCCGCGGGGGCATTGACCCCCGGAACTCTCTCCAGGTAAACTCCAGGTAAAGACAGGTCATATGGTTGCATGCTTTGCTGTACACTCAGTCGAATGGAGTATTCTGTTAGGTAGTGTATTTAAAAAAATAACAAAGTTAGATTGGGTCCTAGGTTTAACATTTGTGTGATATAATTGTGAGTAACATTTAGGATATACAATTTATAAGGTTCAGTTATTCAGTATTAATTTGGTTTTGAGTGAGTAAGTGATCTTTGAGAAGAGACTTGAATTTATAAACAGGTAGTGTTTCTTTTATATTTACAGGTAATGAATTCCAGATTTTAGGGCCTTTTATGTGCATTGAGTTTTTGCATAGCGTGAGATGGACACGAGGAACATCAAAGAGTGATCTGTGCCTTGTGTTATGGTCATGTGTTCTGTTGAGGTTGGCAAGGAGATGTTTGAGAGGAGGGTTAATATCAGAGTTAAGTGTTCTATGTATGTAATAGGTGCAGTAATAAGTATGGATGTTTTGTATGATGAGTAGGTTGAGTGTTTTGAATATTGGTGGAGTGTGCTGCCTGTAGTGAGAATTTGTTATCATTCTAACTGCAGCCTTTTGTTGGGTAATTAGTGGTCTGAGATGGTTAATTGTTGTTGAGCCCCATGCACAAATTCCATAGGTGAGATAGGGGTAAATAAGAGAGTGATAAAGGGCCAGGAGGGCTGACTGTGGAACATAGTACCGTATCTTCGATAGTATGCCTACAGTCTTGGAAATTTTCTTAGAAATTTGTTGTATATGTGTATGAAATTTGAGTCTATTATCAAGGTGGATTCCTAAGAATTTTCCCTCTGTTAGCTTTGTGATAGGTGATCTGTTTATCGTTATGTTAAGAGGTACATCTGTAGCTCTGTTTCCAAACTCAATGAAGTAGGTTTTGTCACTGTTTAGTGTAAGTTTGTTAGTCCTCATCCAGGTAGATATTTTCTGTAATTCGGTGTTTACAGTATTGGCTAGCGTGACTGGGCTCGGGTGAGAGAAGACGTATGTAGTGTCATCTGCAAAAAGTGTGGGTTTGAGTAATTGCGAAGCATTTGGTAGGTCATTTATGTATAGGAGAAAGAGAAGAGGGCCAAGGACACTTCCCTGTGGGACACCAACTGTAATTGGTTGAGCGGAAGAGCTTGCCCCATTTGCATACACATATTGGCTTCTGTTGCTGAGGTATGACTTGAGGTAGTTGAGGGAGTGCCCTCTAATACCATAGTGTGACAATTTTAGGTGGAGCAAGTCATGGTCAACTGTATCAAAAGCTTTACGTAAGTCAATGAAGATCCCCAGTGGGACTTCTTTTTTCTCTATTGCAGTGTATATATGTTCTAGCATGTGTATAATAGCATCATTAGTATTTTTATTAGGCCTGAATCCAAATTGGCAGGGGTTGAGAATGTTTTGGGAGATGAGGTAGGAGTAGATTCGTTTATGAATTAATTTTTCGAAGATTTTTGAGAGAGGGTGTAAATTGGATATTGGCCTATAGTTATTCAACTGTTTGGTCTCCTCCTTTATGGATCGGGGTGACCCTTGCTATTTTGAGAGCTGTAGGGAAGGTGGGGATTCAATGGATTTGTTAGAGTGTTGCAATGATTGGTGATAGTACTTGTGACACTTTTTTGTATATAAAGGGTGGTAAGGTATTTAAATCTCCTGCCTTGTTTTTTAGTGCGTTGATAATAAGGGAGACTTCGTATGGGTTAGTCGGAGCTAGGAACAGTGTGTTCGGGTAGTTGCCAGTGAGGTAGTCATTTGGTGGGGTATCTGAGTTTGGGATTTTATTGGCAAGGTTTTGTCCTATAGTGGAGAAGAAATCATTGAGTCTGTTTGCTGTTTCTGTTGGTGGGAGTTGGGGTTCATCTGATTTTGCTAATTTTATTTCGCTATTTCGTGATATCTTTTTTGTTCCCAGAATTTCTGATAGGGTCTTCCAGGTCTTTTTTATATCGCCTCGTAAGTTGGATAATCTGTTCTCATAATACAATTTTTTTGCCCTTCTTATCAGGCTGGTTAGGATTGACGAGTAAAGTTTTGTTTGGTCTCTGGTTATTTGACCCATTCTGTACTGTTTTTCATATCGGTGTTTTGTATTTATGGATTTGAGAATGCTGGGTGTTAGCCAGGGACTGTTCAGTCTCTTAGCTGTCATCTGTTTAGTTTTTTTAGGGCAGTGCTTGTTATAGAGGTATTGGGTCTTTTTTAGAAAATTATTAAAACATTCGTCAATATCTGTATAGATTTCTAGCTCAGTGTGCCAGTCAATGTTTGTTACTGCTGTTGTGAAGTTATTAATGGCTGCCTCGTTGTGAAGTCTGAAGGTGACTTTAGTAGTGTCTTGGGGTATTTTACCAAGAGTTGTTATGAGGAAAGTAGGGTAGTGGTCTGTGGTATTATCTGTAATTATGCCTGATTTTAAAGGGGATATGATGTTGGTCCAGATGTGGTCAAGTAGGGAAACACTAGTCTCCGTAACTCTTGTAGGTTTTGTTACTGTTGGTAGCAACATGCAGTTACTCATTGTGTTTGTGAATTCAGTAACGTGTGGGTCCTGGTCTTGCAGGAGATTTATATTGAAGTCACCTGAGAGTAGTAAGTGATCTTTGTTCATGCGTGCATCAGTTATCATACTTCCTAGGTTTTGACTAAATTGGCTAATGTTTGATTGTGGAACTCTGTAGATGTTTATCACTGTGAGTGGTTTTTGTAGGTATCTGGATTTGAATTTAGCTATTATATATTCCCCATGTTCATCCCTTGTGCAAATATTAGTGATACATTCTAGTTGGTCTGAGTAGTATATAGCTGTGCCACCCCCTTGTTGGTCTGGCCTACAGTTGTGTATGGCTGTGTAACCAGGAATGGCATAGACATCTGTAGTATCAGGCTTTAGTCAGGTTTCAGTTAGTGTAATGATGGACATATTGGCATGCAAGGAATTTAGTAATGCTAGGTGGTCATCGTAATGCTTGCTTAAATATCTGATATTGTAGTTAAAGATAGTTACGTTGTTGTTGGCTCTGAGAAGTGCCTTTGATTGTTCTGCTGTGTAGTAATTACAGTAACTGTTTGAATCATTTAAGTCATTAAATAAGAGGTTGGTATCAGGATCAATGCTTGTAATCATATGATTTGTAGTGAATCTATAGTTAGAATTAAGTATAAAACAAAGTAAATATTCTAAAGCTAAAAAAAATAGCACCTGAATTATTTAACAAATAATGTAAAAATAATGAGCTAAGGTAGTTTTTTAAAGCTAAAATAAAGGAGACAATATAAAAGGGACTAAAATAATTTGTGGTGAACAAATAAAGTGATGATCAAATAATGGAGCTTAGGAATATGATAGTAGGTAGTACTTTAAAGGTAATTCTTTAAAGTTAGAATTATAATATAAAATTATAATGTAAAAGGGACTAATATAAGTTGTGGTGAACAATAAAGTGATGAGATGAGACAGAAATGGATCTTATGATTAACCTGTATTATGAATTAGAAGAAAAAATTCTTTCTTGTAAAAGTTAGGCTTTGAATAAATTAAAAAGTGTAAACCAGGCAGTTAATAAATCTATTCCAATCAATAAGATGTCTTTGCCAAAACTCCCTGAATTATGTTTACCTGTATTTAATCCTGGAGAAAATTGGGAGGAGTTTTGGTCAATTTTTAAAGCAGCTGTGCATGATAGGAGTGACCTAGCATGTGTAACTAAATTATTTTACCTCAAAAGACAGATAAGAGGAGATGCTCACATACTCATACAAGCCTTTCCTAATGTAGATGATTCTTACAAGGAAGCAGTTGACTTATTGAAGGTCACTTATGGTAATATAGAACAAAGTTGGTTGGATCAAGTGACTATTATTGTTAATTTAAAAACTCCAGATCACACTTACAAAGGTTTACAGCAGTTCAGAGTTAAACTGGAGAGCACTCTCAAAACTTTAAGTAATAAATATAATCTGAAGGAATCAGACTGGTTATTGAGTGCCATTGTACAGAATAGATTAAGCTGTAAAACACTTGAATGACTTTCGAACAAGTATCACAAAGGTTATTTTGGTCTGGAGGAAATAAGACTAGGTCTACAAGAATTAATTGTTCAGTTGCAGACCAGCCAACCAACTCATTTTAAAGATGCAACACATAATAACTGAAGTATCTGTTAAGTTTCACAAAGGGAAAAATGATCCCAATGTTAATCAAAATTCATTTCCTAAAAAGAGTTGCATAGGTTTATCTCAAGTAGCAAGAATCAGAAATAATGATTCTGCACAAGGTAAGAAGAATAAGTGCCCTCCCAAGAGTAGCCCAGTTAATAAGAAACCAGTCAAAGAAAAAAGAGATTGTCATTTCTGCAAGGGTACTCATTTTTTTAAGAATTGCAGTACATACAATTCATAGAATGATAAAGTTGAAAGATTGGAGGAACTTGACAGATGTATCAGGTGTTTAGGTAATCACAATGTAAAGGATTTTCATGCCAAATTAAACATCTGTTATGAATGTCACAAAGGAAGACACCATATAGTCATGTGTAAGCGTCTATATGATAATGTTGCCAATCCTGACACAACAGTAGCTAATGTAAAAATAGCTGCTAATGTTAATGATGGTTTTGCTGAAGTAGCCTTACCTGTGTTAAAGGTAAAAATTGATGATAAAAGGCATAAATCAAAAAATGTAACTGCATTATTAGACCAGGGATCACAACGTACTTTCATAAACCGTAAATGTCTTAATGGGATGAAAGTACAAATGGGAGATCCTACAACTTTAAAATTATCTGATTTTCTCTCTGATAAAAGGGTTCAATTGTATGACACTGTTTATGTAACTGTCAGTGTGGGCATTGAGAGCAAACATATTAATGCAGTAATTGTGGATAAGCTCCCAGAGAAAATATCTACAATAAGGTTTAGTAAAGCTACAGAGAGATTTTCACATAATATAAATTTAGCACCTTCTGGTGTAAATGATGATTCTGTAGGCCCAGTAAATATTTTAATAGGTAGTGCTATTATGCCTCATTTGTAAAGGGTATGGTAAAGAAATGTTGCATCACCCTTTTAAAGACTGCAGGAGGCCATGTAATGTATGGTAGGATTCCTCGTAATAATAATGCATGACTAGAGGAAACTATAAATACTATCCTCTTCAAGGGGGGCTCCTTGGCGTGGTGAAGAGGCTCTTGGTCTGAGGAATTAGACCTGTTGGTCTCCTTCCTCAGACCAAACCTAATTTCCCCCAATCCCCCCTTCCCTATCCCATCCTCCCCTTTTTCCTTTCCTCCTCCTCCTCCCCACCCCTCCCTATTGCCCTTCCTTTTTTGGCCTTTGGAATTTTCCCACAGGCACGCTAGTTCCTAGGTAGGGGAAAGGGTACCGGGGTTCATCCCATTCCATTGAGGTTCTTGGCGGTGGCATAGTTTGCCGTGGAATCTGGATTGCCTGGGGATGTCCCGAACCCTCTCCGGTATCCCGGAGGGTGGCTTTGGGTGTCTTTTGGGCGACGGGTGTATCTCTGGAAGCCATCACCAGTTTTTTTCATTGTCCAGTACAGTTTTTCAATACACCAGAGATAGTCACATTTACCAAGTAACTCTTACATAATGCTTCTATTTCAGCTCCCCATTGGTACACATCAACCATGACTGCACAAAACATCTACCATGAAACGTCAACCATCACTGCACTACACATCTTCCACCACTACACATCTACCATTGCTACAGATCTTCTATCTGTGTCCTACACATGTACAATCACTGCACTAAACATCTACCATCACTGCACTTCACATCAACCCTAAATACACATCTACTATCACTATTCATAAATTACGATTACTCTAGAAAATTTCCATCACTACATATCCACCCTCAATACACTACCCATCTGTTATAACTAAACTGCATATCTATAGTCACTACACACCTATCATGAATACAATACACATCTCCCATCACTACACATTTAACATGACTACACACCTAACCATAATATCAAGACATATCTACAATCTCTGTACATCTTCCATTCATGCACTGTACATCAAGCGTCACTACACTACACATTTTCTTAAAAAGAATGCAAATCTTCCATCACTTGGCATCTATCATCACTACAGGAATATTATCAATACAATACACATATATCATAACTACACTATATTTCCTTCATCAAAACACTAAAAATATCACACCACTATATATCTGTCAAGTAGAGATAGGAAGATAATATGGTTAAGTAGAAGTTTTAAACTAACATTAATGAACCAGCAGCGGTGGCCCAGTGAGGAGAGTTGGAACTGTCACCGCATAGGTCGCTGGTTCGAATCTCGGCAAGGTTAGTCTTCTGTAAGCAAAATTACAGAGCGTCCAGTCAGGCCAGCTTCTCTAGCCTGAGCTGCAAAACTGGAAAGTTCACCTTCAAGGCCAGCTAATGCAGCCAACCAGCTAGGGCATATCATAAGAGGAAAGCCAGTGCAGAAAGCAATGCCAGACAGGACACAACAATAGCCCGCCGGAAAAACACTGTCGAAGATCAAAATGAAATTTTTATTAGACAGCCACAGAACTTGGTTAACACAAGCCTATCCGATGTTACCCTGACGCCAGATGACTTCGAACAGACGATAAATGACATGCCCATGCACTCTGCCCCAGGGCCAGACTCGTGGAACTCCGTGTTCATCAAAAACTGCAAGAAGCCCCTATCACGAGCCTTTACCATTCTATGGAGAGGGAGCATGGACACGGGGGTTGTCCCACAGTTACTAAAAACAACAGACATAGCCCCACTCCACAAAGGGGGCAGTAAAGCAACAGCAAAGAACTACAGACCGATAGCACTAACATCCCATATCATAAAAATCTTTGAAAGGGTCCTAAGAAGCAAGATCACCACCCATCTAGAAACCCATCAGTTACACAACCCAGGGCAACATGGGTTTAGAACAGGTCGTTCCTGTCTGTCTCAACTATTGGATCACTATGACAAGGTCCTAGATGCACTAGAAGACAAAAAGAATGCAGATGTAATATATACAGACTTTGCAAAAGCCTTCGACAAGTGTGGCCATGGCGTAATAGCGCACAAAATGTGTGCTAAAGGAATAACAGGAAAGGTCGGTCGATGGATCTATAATTTCCTCACTAACAGAACACAGAGAGTAGTAGTCAACAGAGTAAAGTCCGAGGCATCCACGGTGAAAAGCTCTGTTCCACAAGGCACAGTACTCGCTCCCATCTTGTTCCTCATCCTCATATCTGACATAGACAAGGCTGTCAGCCACAGCACCGTGTCTTCCTTTGCAGATGACACCCGAATCTGCATGACAGTGTCTTCCATTGCAGACACTGCAAGGCTCCAGGCGGACATCAACCAAATCTTTCAGTGGGCTGCAGAAAACAATATGAAGTTCAACGATGAGAAATTTCAATTACTCAGATATGGTAAACACGAGGAAATTAAATCTTCATCAGAGTACAAAACAAATTCTGGCCACAAAATAGAGGGAAACACCAACATGAAAGACCTGGGAGTGATCACGTCGGAGGATCTCACCTTCAAGGACCATAACATTGTATCAATTGCATCTGCTAGAAAAATGACAGGATGGATAATGAGAACCTTCAAAACTAGGGAGGCCAAGCCCATGATGACATTCTTAAGATCACTTGCTCTATCTAGGCTGGAATATTGCTGCACACTAACAGCACCTTTCAAGGCAGTTGAAATTGCTGACCTAGAAAATGTACAGAGAACCTTCACGGCGTGCATAACGGAGATAAAACACCTCAATTACTGGGAGTGCTTGAGGTTCCTTAACCTGTATTCCCTGGAACGCAGGCAGGAGAGATACATGATCATATACACCTGGAAAATCCTAGAGGGACTAGTACCGAACTTGCACACGAAAATCACTCACTACGAAAGCAAAAGGCTTGACAGACGATGCAACATCCCCCCAATGAAAAGCAGGGGTGTCACTAGCATGTTAAGAGACCATACAATAAGTGTCAGGGGCCCGAGACTGTTCAACTGCCTCCCAGCATACATAAGTGGGATTACCAACAGACTCCTGGCAGTCTTCAAGCTGGCACTGGACAAGCACCTAAAGTCGGTTCCTGACCAGCCGGGCTGTGGCTCGTACGTTGGTTTGCATGCAGCCAGCAGTAACAGCCTGGTTGATCAGCCTCTGATCCACCAGGAGGCCTGGTCACAGACCGGGCCGCAGGGGTGTTGACCCCCAGAACTCTCTCCAGGTAAACTCCAGGTAGCCACAGCTGCCCCTCAGGAGTGTTCTGCCAGCCAGCTAGGCAGGCCATGACAACCTTAGAGGCAACCCATTGCAGAAAGCAATGCCAGATAGGACAGCAACGACTGTCAGAATAAAAAATCATTGTCCAGTACAGTTTTTCAATACACCACAGTCAGTCACATTTACCAAGTAACTCTTACATAATGCTTCTGTTTCATCTCCCCTTAGGTACACATTAACCATGACTGCACAAAACATCTACCATCAAATGTCTACCATCACTGCACTACACATCTTCCACCACTACACATCTACCATTGCTGCTGATCTTCTGTGTCCTACACATGTACAATCACTGCACTAAACATCTACCATCACTGCACTTCACACCAACCCTAAATATACATCTACCAATACTATACATCCTCTATAATTTTACCATCACTACATATCCACCATTAGTACCGTACACATTTATTATAACTAAACTACACATCTACAGTCACTACTGACCTACCTTGAATGCAATACACATCTACCATCACTATTCATCAATTACGATTGCTCTAGAAAATTTCCATCACTACGTACCCACCCTCAATACACTACCCATCTATTATAACTAAACTGCACATCTATAGTCACTACACATCTATCATAAATGCAATACACATCTCCAATCACTACACATTTAACATGACTACACACCTAACCACAATTCACTACACATCTACCATCAAGACACATCTACAATCTCTATACTTCTTCCATTCCTGCACTGTACTTCAAGCATAACTACCCTACATATTTACTTAAAAAGAATGCATATCTTCCTTCACTTGGCATCTATCATCACTACACATGTAATGTGACTAGTCAACACAATAAACAGAAATGTTCTACACATCATTACACACCAAACTTTGCTGCACTACATGTCTATCATCATTATACTCCTCAAATACTATCAATGTACATCTAGAATCACTGCACAAGTTCACCCACAATACCACAAATCAGCCATCACTACACCAGGAATTTCCAATCACTACACTACGTATCCACCAACACTACGTATCTATCATCATTACTCTTCTTCCAAAACTACACTTAACATGTTTAAGCAATTCACAACACATGTACAATCATAACACTACTATCATCAATCAGCCCAGAACACATCTACCAACATTACACTTGTTCCATAAATACCCTACTCATTTTTAATTAATACAGGAGACATCTGTCATCACTACAATGTTATCATCAATACACTACATGTCTACTTTGACTATGCTTCACCTATCACTAATGTGCACATTTTCAGTCACAAAGAAAACATCTATCATCACTACAGGAATATTAACAATACAGTACACATATATCATTACTACACTATATTTCCTTCACCAAAACACTAAAAATATCACACCACTACATATCTGTCAAGTAGAGATAGGAAGATAATATGGTTAAATAAAAGTTTTAAACTAGCATTAGTGAACAATCAGTGATGGACCAGTGAGGAGAGTTGGAACTGTCACGGCATTGGTCGCTTGTTCGAATACCGGCAAAGCTTGTCTTCTCTAAGCAAAATTGCAGAGCATCCAGTCAGGCCAGCTTCCCTAGCCTGAGCTGCAAAACTGGAAAGTTCACCTATAAGGCCAGCTAATGCAGCCAGCCAGGTAGGCCATGATATCATAAGAGGCAAGCAAGTGCAGAAAGCAATGCCAGACAGGACACAACGATAGCCAGCCAGAAAGACTCTGTAAACAAATTAACAGAGCTCCAAATCAGGCCAGCTTTGCTAGCCAGAGCTGCCAGTCAGGAGTGTTCTGCCAGCCAGGCAGGCCATGACAACCTTAGAGGCAAGCCAGTGCAGAAAGCAATGCCAGGCAGGACATCAACGACTGCCAAAAAAAGAGAAGAAAAAAAAAATTCATTGTTCAGTACAGTTTTTCAATACACCACAGTCAGTCACATTTACCAAGTAACTCTTACATAATGCTTGTATTTCAGCTCCCCTTTGGTACACATCAACCATGACTGCACAAAACATCTACCATCAAATGTCTTCCATCACTGCACTACACATCTTCCACCACTACACATCTACCATTGCTACAGATCTTCTATCTTTGTTCTACATATGTACAACCACTACACTGAACATCTACCATCACTGCACTTCACATCAACCCTAAATATACTTCTACCAATACTATATATCAATTATCACTACTCTATAAATTTACCATCACTATATATCCACCATTAGTGCAGTACTCATTTATTATAACTAAACTACACATGTTCAGTCACTACAGACCTACCTTGAATACAATACACATCTACCATCACTATTCATCGATTTCAATTAGTCTAGAAAATTTCAATTACTTCATATCCACCCTCAATACACTACCCATCTATTATAACTAAACTGCACATCTATAGTCACTACATATCTATCATAAATACAATACACATCTCCCATTACTACACATTTAACATGACTACACACTTAACCATAATTCACTACACATCTACCATAAAGACATATCTGCAATCTCTATGCATTTTCCATTCCTGCACTGAACATCAAGCATCACTACACTACACATTTACTTAAAAAGAATGCATATCTTCCATCACTTGGCATCTATCATCACTACACATGTAATGTGACTAGTCAACACATTAAACAGAAATGTTCTACACATCATTACCCACCAAACTTTGCTACACTACATGTCTATCATCATTATACTTCTGAAATACCATCAGTGTACATCTAGAATCACTGCACAAGTGCACCCACAATACCACAAATCGGCCATCACTACACCAGAAATTTCCAATGTCTTCACTACATATCTACGAATACTGCATATCTATCATCATTACTCTTCTTCCAAAACTACACTTCACATGTTTAAACAATCAACAACTCATGTAACAGCCATACCACTACTATCATCAATCATCACAGAACACATCTACCAACACTACACTTGTTCCAAAAATACCCTACTCATCTTTAATGAATACAGGAGACATCTGTCATCACTACAATGTTATTATCAATACAATACATGTTTACAATGACTATGCTTCATCTATCACTAATGTGCACATCTTCAGTCACACACAAAACATCTATCATCACTTGAGGAATATTATCAATACAGTACACATATAACTGCACTATATTTCCTGCACCAAAACACTAAAAATATCACACAACTACATGTCTATCAAGTAGAGATAGGAAGATAATATGGTTAAATAGAAGTTTTAAACTAACGTTAGTGAACCAGCAGTGGTGCCCAAGTGAGGTGAATTGGATTACCAACAGACCCCTGGCAGTCTTCAAGCTGGCACTGGACAAGCACCTAAAGTCGGTTCCTGATCAGCCGGGATGTGGCTCGTACGTTGGTTTGCGTGCAGCCAGCAGTAACAGCCTGGTTGATCAGGCTCTGATCCACCAGGAGGCCTGGTCACAGACCGGGCCACGGGTGCGTTGACCCCCGAAACTCTCTCCAGGTAAACTCCAGGTAAACATGGGTCGCTGGTTCGAATCCCGGCAAGGCTAGACTCCTGTAAGCAAAATTACAGAGCGTCCAGTCAGGCCAGCTTCTCTACCCTGAGCTGCAAAACTGGAAAGTTCACCTACAAGGCCAGCAAATGCAGCCAGCCAGGCAGGCCATGATATCATAAGAGGCAAGCAAGTGCAGAAAGCAATGCCAGACAAGACACAACGATAGCCAGCCGGAAAGACTCTGTAAACAAAATAACAGAGCTCAAACTCAGGCCAGCTTTGCTAGCCACACCCCTGAAGGAAGGTTCCTTGATGTTGGTGAGGGGCTCTTGATTTAGGGAATTGGATCTGTGCTCCAGTTCCCCGAATTAAGCCTGAATGCCTTCCACATCCCTCCCCCCCCCCCCCCCCAGGCACTGTATAATCCTCCGGGTTTAGCGCTTCCCCTTTGATTATAATAATAATAATTTGGTAGCCACAGCTGCCAGTCAGAAGTGTTCCAACAGCCAGCCAGGCAGGCCAAGACAAACTTAGAGGCTAGATAGTGCAGAAAGCAATGCCAGACACGACACAATGTTATCCAGAAAGACTCTGTAAACAAAACATCTATTATCACTACTCTATAAATTTGCAATCACTACATATCCACCATTAGTACAGTACACATTTATTATAAGCAAACTACACATCTACAGTCACTACAGACCTACCTTGAATAAAATACATATCTACCATCACTATTTGTCAATTACGATTACTCTAGGAAATTTCCTTCACTACATATCCACCCTAAATACACTACCCATCTATTATAACTAAACTGCACTTCTATAGTCACTACACATCTATCATGAATACAATAAACATCTCAAATCACTACACATTTAACATGACTACACACCTAACCATAATTCACTACACATCTACCAACAAGACATATCTACAAACTCAGTACATCTTCCATTCCTGCACTGTACATCAAGCATCACTGCACTACACATTTACTTAAAAAGAATGCATATCCTCCATCACTTGGCATCTATTTATTTATTTATTTATTTATTTATTTATTTAAAAATTTGAGCACACATACAGAGGTACAAAAAATACAGATAAGAGCAGCATGCCAAAGCCACTTATACTATGCATAGCATTACGGGCTGGCTTAAAATTAACTTAAGATGAACTAAGCAATGATGACATCAGTGATAAAACTTTAATGTAAACAGATTACTATAAAGCACAAGTGAGTATTACAAAGACAGGTCATATGGTTGTATGCATTGTTGTACATTCAGTGGAATGGAGTATTCTGTTAGGTAGTGTATTTAAAAAATAATAAAGTTAGATTGGGTTTTAGGTTTAACATTTATGTGATATAATTGTGAGAAACATTTAAGATATACAATTTATAAGGTTCAGTTATTCAGTATTTATTTGGTTTTGGGTGAGTAAGTGATCTTTGAGAAGAGACTTGAATTTATAAACAGGTAGTGTTTCTTTTATATTTACAGGTAATGAGTTCCAGATTTTAGGGCCTTTTATGTGCATTGAGTTTTTGCATAGTGTGAGATGGACACGAGGAACATCAAAGAGTGATCTGTGCCTTGTGTTATGGTCATGTGTTCTGTTGAGGTTGGCAAGGAGATGTTTGAGGGGAGGGTTAATATCAGAGTTAAGTGTTCTATGTATGTAATAGGTGCAGTAATAAGTATGAATGTTTTGTATGGTGAATAGGTTTAGTGTATTGAATATTGGTGGAGTGTGCTGCCTATAGTGAGAATTTGTTATCATTCTAACTGCAGCCTTTTGTTGGGTTATTAGTGGTCTGAGATGGTTACTTGTTGTTGAGCCCCATGCACAAATTCCATAGGTGAGATAGGGGTAAATAAGAGAGTGATATAGGGCCAGGAGGGCTGACTGTGGAGCATAGTACCGTATCTTCGATAGTATGCCTACAGTCTTGGAAATTTTCTTAGAAATTTGTTGTATATGTGTATGAAATTTGAGTCTATTATCAAGGTGGATTCCTAAGAATTTTCCCTCTGTTAGCTTTGTGATAGGTGATCCGTTTATCATTATGTTAAGAGGGACATCTGTAGCTCTGTTACCAAACTGAATGAAGTAGGTTTTGTCAATGTTTAGTGTAAGTTTGTTAGTCCTCATCCAGGTAGATATTTTCTGTAATTCGGTATTTACAGTATTGGCTAGCGTGACTGGGCTCGGGTGGGAGAAGACGTATGTAGTGTCATCTGCAAATAGTGTGGGTTTGAGTAATTGCGAAGCATTTGGTAGGTCATTTATGTATAGGAGAAAGAGAAGAGGGCCAAGGACACTTCCCTGTGGGACACCAACTGTAATTGGTTGTGCAGAAGAGTTTGCCCCATTTGCATACACATATTGGCTTCTGTTGCTGAGGTATGACTTGAGGTAGTTGAGGGAGTGCCCTCTTATACCATAGTGTGACAATTTTACGTGGAGCAAGTCATGGTTAACTGTATCAAAAGCTTTACGTAAGTCAATGAAGATCCCCAGTGGGACTTCTTTTTTCTCTATTGCAGTGTATATATGTTCTAGCATGTGTATAATAGCATCATTAGTATTTTTATTTGGCCTGAATCCAAATTGGCAGGGGTTGAGTATGTTTTGGGAGATAAGGTAGGAGTAGATTCGTTTATGAATTAATTTTTCGAAGATTTTTGAGAGAGGGTGTAAGTTGGATATTGGCCTATAGTTATTCAACTCTGTTTGGTCTCCTCCTTTGTGGATCGGGGTGACCCTTGCTATTTTGAGTACTGTAGGGAAGGTGGAGGATTCAATGGATTTGTTAAAGAGTGTTGCAATGATTGGTGATAGCACTTGTGACACTTTTTTGTATATAAAGGGTGGTAAGGTATTTAAATCTCCTGCCTTGTTTTTTGCGTGTTGATAATAAGGGAGACTTCGTATGGGTTAGTCGGAGCTAGGAACAGTGTGTTCGGGTAGTTGCCAGTGAGGTAGTCATTTGGTGGGGTATCTGAGCTTGGGATTTTATTGGCAAGGTTTTGTCCTATAGTGGAGAAGAAGTCATTGAGTCTGTTTGCTGTTTCTGTTGGTGGGAGTTGGGGTTCATCTGATTTTGCTAATTTTATTTCGCTATTTCGTGATATCTTTTTTGTTCCTAGAATTTCTGATAGGGTTTTCCAGGTCTTTTTTATATCACCTCGTAAGTTGGATAATCTGTTCTCATAATACAATTTTTTTGCCCTTCTTATCAGGCTGGTTAGGATTGATGAGTAACGTTTTGTTTGGTCTCTGGTTATGTGACCCATTCTGTACTGTTTTTCATATTGGTGTTTTGTATTTATGGATTTGAGAATGCTGGGTGTTAACCAGGGACTGTTCAGTCTCTTAGCTGTCATCTGTTTAGTTTTTTTAGGGCAGTGCTTGTTATAGAGGTATTGGGTCTTTTTTAGAAAATTATTAATACATTCGTCAATATCTGTATAGATTTCTAGCTCAGTGTGCCAGTCAATGTTTGCTACTGCTGTTGTGAAGTTATTAATGGCTGCCTCATTGTGAAGTCTGAAGGTGACTTTAGTAGTGTCTTGGGGTAATTTACCAAGAGTTGTTATGAGAAAAGTAGGGTAGTGGTCTGTGGTATTATCTGTAATTATGCCTGATTTTAAAGGGGATATGGTGTTGGTCCAGATGTGGTCAAGTAGGGAAACACTAGTCTCTGTAACTCTTGTAGGTTTTGTTACTGTTGGTAGCAACATACAGTTACTCATTGTGTTTGTGAATTCAGTAACGTGTGGGTCCTGGTCTTGCAGGAGATTTATATTGAAGTCACCTGAGAGTAGTAAGTGATCTTTGTTCATGCGTGCATCAGTTATCATACTTCCTAGGTTTTGACTAAATTGGCTAATGTTTGACTGTGGAACTCTGTAAATGTTTATCAATGTGAGAGGTTTTTGTAGGTATTTGGATTTGAATTTGGCTATTATATATTCCCCATGTTCATCCCTTGTGCAAGTATTAGTGATACATTCTAGTTGGTCTGAGTAGTATATGGCTGTGCCACCCCCTTGTTGGTCTGGCCTACAGTTGTGTATGGCTGTGTAACCAGGAATGGCATAGACATCTGTACTATCAGGCTTTAGCCAGGTTTCAGTTAGTGTAATGATGGACATATTGGCATGTAAGGAATTTAGTAATGCTATGAGGTCATCGTAATGCTTGCTTAAAGATCTGATATTGTAGTTAAAGATAGTTATGTTGTTGTTGGCACTGAGAAGTGCCTTTGATTGTTCTGCAGTGTAGTAATTACAGTAACTGTTTGATTCATTTAAGTCATTAAATAAGAGGTTGGTATCAGGATCAATGCTTGTAATCATAAGATTTGTAGTGAATCTATAGTTAGAATTAAGTATAAAACAAAGTAAATAGTCTTAAGCTAAAAAAATAGCACCTGAATTATTTAACAAATGTAAAATAATGAGCTTGGGAATATGATAGTAGGTAGTACTATAAAGGTAATTCTTTAAAGTTAGAATTATAGTATAAAATTATAATATAAAAGGGACTAATATAAGTTGTGGTGAACAATAAAGTGGTAATCAAATAAATGAGCTTTGGAATATAATGGCAAAATTGTGAACTTATTCTACTTTAGCACCTGAGAATAGCACCTTGATTATTTTAACAATTGTGAATGTATAAACTAGGGTAGTTATATAAAGCTAAAATAAAGGAGAAAATACATAAGGGACTAAAATTAAGTAATGGTAAACAAAGTTAAATGGACAGGTGGTCACTATGAAATAATATTGGTTTAGGAGTAAGATCTGATTTGTAATATTAAATAAATTGAGCAGTTTATTGCACAATAAAAGTAAAAAAAATGAGGTAGTTGGTACTAGCTAGCAAAAGATAGTTTTGGTACTTGCAAAAAAGTAATTGGAATATACACTAATTGCATACACAATGAAAAGTGACTAAAAAAACAAGTAGTGATAAACAAAATTAAATGGACAGGTAAGAATAATGAATATTATTAATTTGGAGTAAGATTTGACTTGTAATTTAAAATTATGAGCAATTAATAGCAGTAAGAAAGAAGTATAGAGTATTGGAGGTATTTCATTAGCTAGTGATGAAAAATAATAAAAAAATAATGTACAATATAATAGTAACGTACACTATATGCACCACACGTATATATGTATTAAGGGCACTTATCTAATCTGTTACAGAAATGTCAGCTTTTCTAAGGAAGGTAGAGAAATCGTGTTCATTTGAGATGGTATATTGTTGTCCTGTTGATGTTTTCCTTACTAGTATTTTCCCATCTCGCGTGAAACACTGATGTTCTACTCATCATTACACACCAAACTTTGCTACACTACATGTCTATCATCATTATACTTCTCAAATACCATCAGTGTACATCTAGAATCACTGCACAAGTGCACCCACAATACCAAACATCAACAATCACTACACCAGGAATTTCGAATCACTACACTACATATCTACCAATACTACATATCTATCATCATTACTCTTCTTCCAAAACTACACATCACATGTTTAAACAATTCTCAACACAAGTACAATCATAACACTACTATCATCAATCAGCACAGAACACATCTACCAACACTACACTTGTTCCATAAATACCCTACTCGTCTTTAATGAATACAGGAGACATCTGTCATCAATACACTACATGTCTACTATGACTATGCTTCATCTATCACTAATGTGCACATTTTCAGTCACACACAAAACATCTATCATCACTACAGGATTATTATCATTACAGTACACATATATCATAACTACACTATAATTCCTTCACCAAAACACTAAAAATATCACACCACTACATATCTATCAAGTAGAGATAGGAAGATAATATGGTTAAATAAAAGTTTTAAACTAACATTAGTGAACTAGCAGTGGTGGCCCAGTGAGGAGAGTTGGAACTGTCACCGCATGGGTCGCTGGTTCGAATCCTGGCAAGGCTAGTCTTCTGTAAGCAAAATTACAGAGTGTGCAGTCAGGCCAGCTTCTCTACCCTGAGCTTGCTCCAGTTCCCCGAATTAAGCCTGAATGCCTTCCACATCCCTCCCCCCAGGCGCTGTATAATCCTCCGGGTTTAGCGCTTCCCCCTTGATTATAATAATAATAATAATCTACCCTGAGCTGCAAAACTGGAAAGTTCACCTACAAGGCCAGCTAATGCAGCCAGCCAGGTAGGGCATGATATCATAAGAGGCAAGCCAGTGCAGAAAGCAATGCCAGACAGGACACAATGATAGCCAGCCGGAAAGACTCTGTAAACAAAATAACAGAGCTCAAAGTCAGGCCAGCTTCACTAGCCAAAGCTCCCAGTCAGGAGTGTTCTGCCAGCCAGGCAGGCAGGCCATGACAGCCTTAGAGGCAAGCCAGTGCAGAAAGCAATGACAGACATGACACAATGATATCAGGAAAGGCTCTGTAAACAAAATAGCAGAGCTCAAAGTCAGGCAAGCTTTGCTAGCCAGAGCTGCCAGTCAGGAGTGTTCCACCAGCCAGCCAGGCAGGCCATGACAACCTTAGAGGCAAGCCAGTGCAGAAAGCAATTCCAGACAGGACAGCAACGACTATCAGAAAAAAAAAAAAAAAATTTCATTGTCCAGTTCAGTTTTTCAATACACTACAGATAGTCACATTTACCAAGTAACTCTTACAGAATGCTTGTATTTCAGCTCCCCTTTGGTACACATCAACCATGACTGCACAAAACATCTACCTTCAAATGTCTACCTTCACTGCACTACACATCTTCCACCACTATGCATCTGCCATTGCTACAGATCTTCTATCTGTGTCCCATACATGTACAATCACTAGACTAAACATCTACCATCACTGCACTTCACATCAACCGTAAATATACATCTGCCAATACTATACATCAATTATCACTATTCTACAAATTTACCATCACTACATATCCACCATTAGTACAGTACTCATTTATTATAGCTAAACTACTCATCTACAGTCACTACAGACCTACCTTGAATGCAATACACATCTACCATCACTATTCATCAATTACAATTACTCTAGAAAATTTCCATCACTACATATCCACCCTCAATACAATACCCATCTATTATAACTGCACATCTATAGTCACTACACATCTATCCTAAATACAATACACATCTCTCATCACTACACATTTAACATGACTACACACCTAACCATAATTCACTACACATCTACCATCAAGTCATATTGTGAGGGAAAAGTTCAACAGATAGGAGTATCGAGCAAGTACATGGTAACAATAGTTTGATTGCCGGCTACTTGTTAAGGTAGGGTAAGTCTAGCTCCCGCTATCCCCCCCTTTTTCCCCCACCCCAAAAGTGATAGTTTGATTGCCTGCTGCTTGTTAAGGAAAGGTAAGTCTAGCTCCCACTATCCCCCACTCTTTCCCCCCCGATAGGTGACGTGTGGTGCTCCGGTCAAACAGTAATCACTCGACTCACAACTCCCAGCACTGCTCTTGGAATGACAGATTGGGTCACCTGCCAACCAACTAGAAGAATTGAAGGAGACGGACTAACGTCCCGAGACGTCCCATGTTGTATTTACTTACCTGTGTACATGTATGCCATCTCAGGACGTAATCCCTCATCATTGCAACAGAAAGAACCTGCTTTCCTGTCATCTGGACTGACTATTCACGGCTATACTCTGTGAAGAACGAGCCATTGGGTTGTCACCAACACCTGCAACCCTCCCCCCCACATCATCAGCAACGGCTACGATTTCTACAAGACGGTGTCAACCTCCACCAGGCACCCCCTTATCACTATATATATATATTAGAGTTGAGTTCAAATGTCATTTTTTCATTTCATTTTTCATTTTTCTTTCAGATAGGATATACCTTTCATGTTTCACTGTTTTATGTTTGCTTTAATAAATAATAAAGTGTTTATCATTGTAAATTATTTCTTTTTCTATTCATTAATTTTCCTGAGGAGGAGCCAGCCTTGGTAATACTGTCTGAAGTTGTTACAGGGCAGAGTAAGTCTTCACAAGTTGCGACCTTGCCAGGATATGACTCGACTTAATCAAGATTCAACTCCATCTCGAATCTACTATTGGAACTTCAATGCTGCATACAACAGACGGTTACCACCAGCCATGAGTAATCATTCTCTATGGTAGGACTACAGTACAGATATTTAGAAGATTTGGTGATTGTTATATTCTCAATTTATTGTAAGTCAAGTCAGGCAGGATATAATAGTTAATTCTGCCACCTTTTTTCGAGCTTGAAACACTTTGGAGGATTAGACTCTAGGGACCCGAGATTTTCCAGTGACAATTTGTTTCATTGAGCTCTTTATTGATAAATTAGACACATGTGCAACTCTTGGCTATCTTTATTGAGGAAACGTTTCGCCACACGGTGGCTTCATCAGTCCATACATAGGAGAAACTTGAAGAACAGGAGGAGAATGAGGTAATCAGTCCCTCAACCTTGAGTCGATGTGTTCAGTCCATCAATCTTGAGTAGAATCTACTCAAGATTGATGGACTGAACACATCGACTCAAGGTTGAGGGACTGATTACCTCATTCTCCTCCTGTTCTTCAAGTTTCTCCTATGTATGGACTGATGAAGCCACAGTGTGGCGAAACGTTTCCTCAATAAAGATACCCAAGAGTTGCACATGTGTCTAATTTATCAACATGTCGGTTCTCTGAACCATTCATCTACAAAGAGCTCTTTATTGTATCAAGGGAACTGTCGTAGGACACTCTTGATTTGTTGGTGAGAAGATTGGATGGTCAAGGGACCCCATTCTACTTACTGTTTGCTCGGAGCCGACATAGAACCCTTCGTTTTCATTAATACATATTGTTTAATTGAAGCAGGGATCGAGCCCTCTGGTTTATTTACAGTTGGAGTGGAGCAGGAATTGAACCCTCCATTTTCTTTGAGACCCATTTCATTTTCCCCCTGGTAGTTTAAGTTCTTGCAAGTATGGAGGAATACCAGTTTTGGATGAATGCTGGAAGTAAGTTAGGAATAACAGGGAAAAATTTAGAATCTTTCATTAGTGCTAAGATCCAGGAAAGACTTTAAAGAGAGAGAATTGAGAGAGAAGAGAGACAGAAAGAGAAAGACAGGAGGAAAAGGAGAGAGAAAAAATCGAAAGAGAAGAAGAAAAGGAGAGAGAGAGAATTGAAGGAGAAGAGAAAAAGGTGAGAGAGAGAATTGAAAGAGAAAACCAAGATAGACAGTTAGAAAGAGAGAGAGAAGACAAAAAGGAGCATGATAAACTTGATCGTGAGGAGAGAGCTAGAGAACATGAGGAAAGAGCTAGAGAACATGAATTAAGAGAGAGAGAAAAAGATCGCGATCTCGGAAAAGCTCACCTTGAATTAGAGAATAAAAAGTTACCTCTTACACAACAACAATTAGAGGAAGGAGTAATTGAACATCATGCAGCTAGGGCACATATTCCAACACCTAATGTACCTCCCTTCACAGACGGTGAAGACATTACTTGATACATTATCAGGTTTGAAAATACCACTATCCTCTGTGAATAGCCTGCTGACTCCTGGGCTACCAGGTTAGGAATGTTATTTTCTGGTACAGCCTTGAATATCTATGCAACTTTGTCGCAGGATATCATATGTAATTATAACCTACTGAAGAAGGCAATCCTTAAAGCATATAAAAAAACCACAAATTCTTATAGAAAAGATTTCAGGTATGCCACCTTACAGCCTGGCCAGAACTTTCAGCAGTTACAGGTAACACTCTTTCGTTTGTTCGACTTTTGGATAGAGAGTTCAGGAATTGATCACAGTTATGAAACTCTTAGAGACTTCATGGTTGCTGACCAGTTTCTGACAGCTCTTCCTCACCAGATAAGAACATTCAGTAGAGAACGTAACCTGATTAAAGCTGATGAAGTTGCTGAGGCTGCTGACTTGTATGCTGAGGCTCACAATTCCTATAAAGACCTAAAGGGATCGAACCTTAAGAGCAATGGCTCACCTGAACCAAAGATTAAGAAGCCTACAGTAGAAACAAAGTCACCAGCTATTATACCATCATGTCATCGGTGTGGTGGTATCGGACATAAATGTCCAGGTTGTCCTTCCAAGAAAATAGAGAAAGTTGGTAGATGTTTTGTTGACGGTAATGACCAAGCACCCTTCTGTTCAGGAGCAGTTAATGGTATAAAAGTCTCAGACATATTATGTGACACTGGATGTACGTGCATGGTAATTTCGGACAAACTGTTCCCTTACTTTAAAACCTCTCGTGTGTCATCTATTCTTTCAGATTACTTGGGTCGTGAAAATACTTTCCCTACAATACATTGTTGAAAACTAAATGGTTCACCGGTTGGACTAATGCGGTACTAGCCCCAATTACTTGTTCTATAATAGTGGGTAACATTAAAGGTGCCGTTCTTTCTTCAGAGGCAGATCTTTCGTCACCACCAGTGGATCTAAGTTTTCCAGCTCTTCTTCCTTGCAAGGTAAATAATCCCCTTAACAATTCTGCACCGGAAGCTGCATTGTCTCGTGCTGTTCATTTGGGGGTGGAAACAGATGATACTGCTCTCGATAGTGAGGTAACAGGATCACCTGTCCACTCGTCAGGTGAATATAAGGGTATTGCCTCCAGCACTCTCAATGTCTTGACTAGAGCTCAGACCATAACCCCGGCTTCTCCTACCTCCTCTTCTCCCACCGTAAGTCCGTTTATTTTCCCAGATTTTATGTCCGAGGATGACTTTGTCAGTATACAGCACAATTGCCCTTCACTTCGGGATTGTCATAATCAAGCGTTTAACAACAAAGTTATCCATGGAGATACGTATCTCATAAGTTTGGATATATTAATGGTATCTTATATAAATCTGTATTTAAATCTCATTCTTCAGTGATAGATTATTCCCTCCTTGTTGTTCCTAAAATATGTCCAGAGACTGTTCTTCAAATGGCTCATGATTTTCCAGTGACCAAACACTTGGCCCATCATAAGATGTGGCATAAGCTCAAGCACACTTATTTTTGGCCAAGCATGTACTCTCAGGTTAAAAAGAAGTATAGTTCTTGCCATAGGTGTCAGGTGCTTACTGCACAAAATGCACACACTCCTAGTTCCTGTATATTTATTAAATCTAAAACTTCCTTCCCGCAGAAACGAGATACTCCACCATAGAAAAGGAATGTTTGGCCCTTGTGTGGGGTATATCCAAGCTTAAATTTTATTTACTGGGAAAAGAATTCATTTTAGAAACGGTTCATCTAATTATTTCCATGACTGATTAAGTCGTGACGGTCAGTAGAAGATTTGCTGCCTTACTCGACTTCCACATGTTAGAACTTTTTCCTCGCCTATTCTTCTTATACTCCTTGACTATAAGTCTTGGTATGGGGGAGTGTGAGGGAAAAGTTCAACAGATAGGAGTATCGAGCAAGTACATGGTAACAATAGTTTGATTGCCGGCTACTTGTTAAGGTAGGGTAAGTCTAGCTCCCACTATCCCCCCCCCTTTTTCCCTCACCCCGAAAGTGATAGTTTGATTGACGGCTGCTTGTTAAGGTAGAGTAAATCTAGGCCCCACTATCCCCCCTCCTTCCCCCCCGAAAGGTGACGTGTAGGCTCCGGTCAAACAGTAATCACTCGACTCACAACTCCCAGCACTACTCTTGGAATGACGGATTGGGTCACCTGCCAACCAACGAGAAGAATTGAAGAAGACGGACTAACGTCACGAGACGTCCCATGTTGTATCTACTTACCTGTGTACATGTATGCCATCGCAGGACCTAACCCCTCATCATTGCAGCGGTAAAGAACCTGCTTTCCTGTCAGCTGGACTGATTACTCACGGCTATAATCTGTGAAGAACGAGCCGTTGGGTTGTCACCAACACCTGCGACCCCCCCCCCACATAATCAGCAACGGATACGATTTCTACAAGACGGTGTCAACCTCCACCAGACACCCCATTATCACTATATATATATTAGAATTGAGTTCAAATGTCATTTTTTCATTTCATTTTTCAATTTTCTTTCAAATAGGATATACCCACATAAAGGATCACTTGGACA
Source organism: Cherax quadricarinatus (assembly GCF_038502225.1). Taxonomy (NCBI): domain Eukaryota; kingdom Metazoa; phylum Arthropoda; class Malacostraca; order Decapoda; family Parastacidae; genus Cherax; species Cherax quadricarinatus. The sequence continues at coordinate 27,750,611 of NC_091345.1, forward strand.
ACAAAATATGGATCCCAGGTTACAACCTATACAGATGTGACAGAGTGAACAGGCAAAAGGGGGGGGGGTTGGCCTGTACATTGCAGAGTCACTTGTTTGCACAGAACTGCTTAATGCCTCAAATGATGTGGTGGAAGTTTTAGCAGTAAAGATCGAGAACCAAAACCTAGTCATTGTGGTAGTCTACAAGCCTCTGGATGCAACATCCCAGCAATTCCAGGAACAGCTGTTAAAAATTGACCACTGTCTGGAAAATCTTCCAGCTCCTGCACCCAACATCTTGCTCCTGGGGGATTTCAACTTAATTAAGGCACCTAAAATGGAGGAATATAGCAAATAATATTGTTGCAGTAATAACACCAGGAGGCAGCTCTGATGAAAACTCACACTAACACGAGCTTTTAAATCTCTGCACAAAATTCAATTTAAACCAGCAAATAATAGAGCCTACTAGACTGGAGAATACACTAGACCTCATCTTCACTAACAATGATGATCTGATAAGAAATGTCACCATATCAAAAACAATATACTCAGATCACAACATAATTGAGGTTCAGACATGTATGCATGGAGCCCCAGACCGACAAAATGAGATTAGTCACGAGGGAGTATTCACCAAATTCAACTTCAATAACAAAAACATAAAGTGGGACCAAGTAAACCAAGTCCTAACCGATATAAGCTGGGAAGATATACTAAGCAACACAGACCCCAACTTATGCCTAGAACAGATTAACTTGGTGGCACTCGATGTATGCACAAGACTTATTCCTCTAAGCAAAAGGAGGAGTAGATGTAAAATAGAAAAAGACAGGCGCTCCCTTTACAGGCGACGGAAAAGAATAACAGAGCGGCTAAAAGAGGTCAATCTATCTGAAATGCGTAGGGAGACACTGGTCAGAGAAATAGCAAACATCGAACTTAAGCTAAAGGAATCTTATAGGAGTCAGGAATCGTGAGAAGAACTAAAAGCCATGAATGAAATCGAAAGAAACCCAAAGTATTTCTTCTCCCATGCCAAATCAAAGTCGAGAACAACGTCCAGTATTGGGCCCTTACTTAAACAAGATGGATCCTACACAGATAACAGCAAAGAAATGAGTGAGCTACTCAAGTCCCAATATGACTCAGTTTTTAGCAAGCCACTAACCAGACAGAGTCGAAGATCAAAATGAATTTTTTATGAGAGAGCCACAGAATTTGGTTAACACAAGCCTATCTTATGTTATCCTGACGCCAAATGACTTCGAACAGGCGATAAATGACATGCCCATGCACTCTGCCCCAGGGCCAGACTCATGGAACTCAGTGTTCATCAAGAACTGCAAGAAGCCCCTATCACGAGCCTTTACCATCCTATGGAGAGGGAGCATGGACATGGGGGTCGTCCCACAGTTACTAAAAACAACAGACATAGCCCCACTCCACAAAGGGGGCAGTAAAGCAACAGCAAAGAACTACAGACCAATAGCACTAACATCCCATATCATAAAAATCTTTGAAAGGGTCCTAAGAAGCAAGATCACCACCCATCTAGAAACCCATCAGTTACACAACCCAGGGCAACATGGGTTTAGAGCAGGTCGCTCCTGTCTGTCTCAACTATTGGATCACTACGACAAGGTCCTAGATGCACTAGAAGACAAAAAGAATGCAGATGTAATATATACAGACTTTGCAAAACCCTTCGACAAGTGTGACCATGGCGTAATAGCGCACAAAATGCATGCTAAGGGAATAACAGGAAAAGTCGGTCGATAGATTTATAATTTCCTCACTAACAGAACACAGAGAGTAGTAGTCAACAGAGTAAAGTCCGAGGCAGCCACGGTGAAAAGCTCTGTTCCACAAGGCACAGTACTCGCTCCCATCTTGTTCCTCATCCTCATATCTGACATAGACAAGGATGTCAGCCACAGCACTGTGTCTTCCTTTGCAGATGACACCCGAATCTGCATGACAGTGTCTTCCATTGCAGACACTGCAAGGCTCCAGGCAGACATCAACCAAATCTTTCAATGGGCTGCAGAAAACAATATGAAGTTCAACGATGAGAAATTTCAATTACTTAGATATGGTAAACACGAGGAAATTAAATCTTCATCAGAGTACAAAACAAATTCTGGCCACAAAATAGAGCGAAACCCCAACGTCAAAGACCTGGGAGTGATCATGTCAGAGGATCTCACCTTCAAGGACCATAACATTGTATCAATCGCATCTGCTAGAAAAATGACAGGATGGATAATGAGAACCTTCAAAACGAGGGATGCCAAGCCCATGATGACACTCTTCAGGTCACTTGTTCTATCTAGGCTGGAATATTGCTGCACACTAACAGCACCTTTCAAGGCAGGTGAAATTGCCGACCTAGAAAATGTACAGAGAACTTTCACGGCGCGCATAACGGAGATAAAACAACTCAATTACTGGGAGCGCTTGAGGTTCCTAAACCTGTATTCCCTGGAATGCAGGAGGGAGAGACACATGATTATATACACCTGGAAAATCCTAGAGGGACTAGTACCGAACTTGCACACGAAAATCACTCACTACGAAAGCAAAAGACTTGGCAGACGATGCAACATCCCCCCAATGAAAAGCAGGGGTGTCACTAGCACGTTAAGAGACCATACAATAAGTGTCAGGGGCCCGAGACTGTTCAACTGCCTCCCAGCATACATAAGGGGGATTACCAACAGACCCCTGGCAGTCTTCAAGCTGGCACTGGACAAGCACCTAAAGTCGGTTCCTGACCAGCTGGGCTGTGGCTCGTACGTTGGATTGCGTGCAGCCAGCAGTAACAGCCTTGTTGATCAGGCTGTGATCCACCAGGAGGCCTGGTCACAGTCCGGGCCGCGGGGGCGTTGACCCCCGGAACTCTCTCCAGGTAAACTCCAGGTCATGTACCTTTCACGTTTCACTGTTTTATGTTTGCTTTAATAAATAATAAAGTGTTTATCTTTGTGAATTATTTATTTTTCTATTCATTAATTTTCCTGAGGAGGAGCCAGCCTTGGTAATACTGTCTGAAGTTGTTACAGGGCTGAGTAAGTCTTCACATATATCTACAATCTCTATACATCTTCCATTCCTGCACTGTACATCAAGCATCACTACACTACACATTTACTTATAAAGAATGACTATCTTCCTTCACTTGGCATCTATCATCACTACACATGTAACATGACTAGTCAACACATTAAACAGAAATGTTCTACACATCATTACACACCAAACTTTGCTGCACTACATGTCTATCATCATTATACTTCTGAAATACCATCAGTGTACATCTAGAATCACTGCACAAGTTCACCCACAATACCACACATCGGCCATCACTACACCAGGAATTTCCAATCTCTACACTACATATCTACCAATACTATATATCTATCATCATTACTCTTCTTCCAAAACTATACTTCACATGTTTAAACAATCCACAACTCATGTACAATCATAACACTACTATCATCAATCAGCACAGAACACATCTACCAACACTGCACTTGTTCCATAAATACCCTACTCGTCTTTAATTAATGAGGGAGACATCTGTCATCACTACACTGTTATCATCAATACACTACATGTCTACCATGACTATGCTTCATCTATCACTAATGTGCACATTTTCAGTCACACACAAAACATCTATCATCACTACAGGAATATTATCAATACAGTACACATATATCATAATTACACTATATTTCCTTCACCAAAACACAAAAAATATCACACCGCTACATATCTATCAAGTAGAGATAGGAAGATAATATGGTTAAATAGAAGTTTTAAACTAACATTAGTAAACCAGCAGTGGTGGCCCAGTGAGGAGAATTGGAACTGTCACCACACGGGTCGCGGGTTGGAATCCCGGCAAGGCTAGTCATCTGTAAGCAAAATTACAGAGCATCCAGTCAGGCCAGCTTCTTTAGCCTGAGCTGCAAAACTGGAAAGTTCACCTACAAGGCCAGCTAATGCAGCCAGCCAGGTAGGGCATGATATAAAAGGCAAGCAAGTGCAGAAAGCAATGCCAGACAGGACACAACGATAGCCAGCCGGAAAGACTCTGTAAACAAAATAACAGAGCTCAAAGACAGGCCAGCTTTGCTAGCCAGAGCTGACAGTCAAGAGTGTTCCACCAGTCAGACAGGCAGGCCACGACAACCTTAAAGGCAAGCCAGTGCAGAAAGCAATGCCAGGCATGACACAATGATATCCGGAAAGGCTTTGTAAACAAAATAACAAAGCTCAAAGTCTGGCCAGCTTTACTACCAGAGCTGCCAGTCAGGAGTGTTACACCAGCCAGCCAGGCAGGCCATGACAACCTTAGAGGCAAGCCAGTGCAGAAAGCAATGCCAGACATGACAGGAACGACTGTCAGTGATATCCGGAAAGGCTTTGTAAACAAAATAACAAAGCTCAAAGTCTGGCCAGCTTTACTAGCCAGAGCTGCCAGTCAGGAGTGTTACACCAGCCAGCCAGGCAGGCCATGACAACCTTAGAGGCAAGCCAGTGCAGAAAGCAATGCCAGACATGACAGGAACGACTGTCAGAAAAAAAAGAAAAAAAAAATTATTGTCCAGTAGAGTTTTTCAATACACCACAGACAGTCACATTTACCTAGTAACTCTTACATAAGGCTTCTATTTCAGCTCCCCTTTGGTGCATATCAACCATGACTGCACAAAACATCTACCACCAAATGTCTACCTTCACTGCACTACACATCTTCCACCACTACACATCTACCATTGCTACAGATCTTCTATCTGTGTCCTACACATATACAATCACTGCACTAAACATCTACCATCACTGCACTTAACATCAACCCTAAATATACATCTACCAATACTATACATCAATTATCACCACACTATTAATTTACCATCTCTACATATCCACCATTAGTACAGTTCACATTTATTATAAGTAAACTACACATCTACAGTCGCTACAGACCTACCTTGAATACAATACACATCTACCGTCACTATTCATCAATTACGATTACTCTAGAAAATTTCCATCACTACATATTAACCCTCAATATACTACGTATCTATTATAACTAAACTGCACTTCTATAGTCACTACACATCTATCATAAATACAATACACATCTCCAATCACTGCACATTGAACATGACTACACACCTAACCATAATTCACTACATATCTACCATCAAGACATATCTACAATCTCTATACATCTTCCATTCCTGCACTGTACATCAAGCATCACTACACTACACATTTACTTAAAAAGAATGCGCCTCTTCCATCACTTGGCATCTATCATCACTACACATGTAACATGACTAGTCAACACAGTAAACAGAAATGTTCCACACATCACTACACTCCAAACTTTGCTACACTTCACGTCTATCATCATTATTCTTCTCAAATACCATCAGCATACATCTAGAATCACTGCACAAGTTCACCCACAATACCACACATCAGCAATCACTACTCCAAGATTTTCGAATCAATGCACTACATATCTACCAATACTACATATTTATCATCATTACTCTTCTTCCAAAACTACACATGTTTAAACAATTCACAACACATGTACAATCATAACACTACTATCATCAATCAGCACAGAACACATCTACCAACATTACACTTGTTCCATAAATACCCTACTCTTCTTTAATGAATACAGGAGGCATCTGTCTTAACGACACTGTTATCATCAATGCACTACATGCCTAACATGACTATGCTTCGTCTATCACTAATGTGCACATTTTCAGTCACACACAAAACGTCTATCATCACTACAGAAATATTATCAATACAGTACACATATAACATAACTACACTATATTTCCTTCACCAAAACACTCAAAATATCACACAACTACTTATCTATCAAGTAGAGATAGGAAAATAATGTGGTTAAATAGAAGTTTTAAACTAACATTAGTGAACCAGCAGTGGTGGCCAAGTTAGGAGAGTTGGTACACAAATAACCCGCACATAAAAGAGAGAAGCTTACGACAAATAACCCGCACATAAAAGAGAGAAGCTTACGACGACGTTTCGGTCCGACTTGGACCATTGACAAAGTCACACTAACAGAGGTGGAGCAGGACGGCTATATATAGGCAGGAGGTGGTGGAGGTAGTAGTAGTAGTAGTAGAACAAGAATTGTATATAATACCGACAGGATGAAATGACACATGCGCAACACCCGGGCATCCCCACCGTAGACGTTTCGCCATCCAGCCAGCCACTGGATGACGAAACGTCCACAACAAAGACAACCAGACGCCGCACATGTGTCTTAATTTCATAAGTAGTTGTAGTAGAAGAAGAGGTAGTAGTAGTGGTAGTGGTAGAAGTGGGAAATAAGGAAGACGAGCCAGTCAAATACAAAGGAAGGGGAGCACTGCAAGAGAGCTAGATGCCCACAGAGGGAGAGCAAGCGCAGCGAGGTGCGTGAAAGGGGAAGTGGTGAAATAAAATAAAATAAATGAAGAAGGAACAGAAACACGAGACAGGAGAGAGAAAGACAACCCAGAGGAGAAAATGAGAGAGGAAAGGGGAAGAGGAAGAAGAAAAAGAAGAAGAAGAAGAAGAAGAAGAAGAAGAAGAAGAAGAAGAAGAAGAAAAAAAATGAGGATTCAGGTTTAAGTCACGGGTGTTCTGAAGTTTGGAGCATTTTACAATGTAGTGGGAGAGGAAGGCATCTACAGAGACGAAGCCAGGGCTAAGGTTCATACAAGGAAAGTTGTGTATAAGAGAGGATTCAACTAAACGGCGACTGTTCGAGTTGGAAGTAGGGAAGACAGTTTTAGCAGAAGACCAGTCAATAGGATGGCTATGATCTCTGACGTGACAGAAAAGAGCATTGTTAGTGTCGGCAAGCCTAACACTATTTTTGTGCTCCCTAAGTCTGTCAGAAAGAGATCGACCAGTTTCTCCGAAGTATTGAAGAGGACAGGAGGAGCAAGAAATAGAGTAGACACCAGGAACATCTGTAGAGGGAGGAGAGGTATGAACGAGATTAGTGCGAAGAGTGTTAGTCTGGCGGAAGGTAAGCTTGATGTCTAAGGGACGGAGAGAATTGTTGAGATTAGAAAGACCGGAAATGTAGGGAAGGCAGAGGATAGAAGAGTTCCCATGAGTAGAGAGTTTGGGAGAGAAGAAATTGCGTTTAGCACGTGAGAGGGCAGAGTCTATGAAATGGGAAGGGTAGCCAAGACGGGAGAACGAATTATGAAGAGTGGAAATTTCTGCTGGAAGGAACTGAGGATCACAGATGCGGAGGGCACGGAGAAAGAGGGAGATAAGAACACTTTTCTTGACAGGGGAAGCATGATAGGAAAAGTAGTGAATGTACATGCCACTGTGCATAGGTTTACGGTAAACGGAAAAGGAAAAACCTGTATCTGAGCGGTGGACATGGACATCAAGGAAAGGAAGGAAGGAATTAGATTCCCATTCAGCTTTAAACTTAATGGAAGGGGCTGTTGTGATAGAAACACAGGCCTTATCTCTAGGCTTTATTGAACATAGAATCTTCATAGTACTTCTGCAACAACAAAATATAATGACTAGTACATCTAATAATGGCTTCTACAGGGATGGTGATGTCTTGCATATGTCAAGAGAAAAGTTATAACTACAGGCCACATATTTAAACTCACCATGTAATCTGCATCGCTGATAAATGGATAAAGTAGGAGAGAATCACACACCATGTGTTGGTGCCCATGACACACACCAAACTGTTGTTGTTGTTAAGGGCTCCTAGAGGTGGTGCAGTATTATCCTGCTGCTGCTCCCCACAGGACCAGTATCACTACAATCTCCCCCTTCTAAAATATCAGAGACAGTAATCTCCCAAACTGTTAGGTGGGCGACGTACACGTCCCGACCTTCGTAGCCCTTGAGCCTCTTCACCAGGTTCGATATTTTCCAGCGGGGTTTGATTAACTGCTGGAGCAGAATCCTCTATTTCCATAGGGGTAGTCTCAAGGGGCTTTCCAGGAGAAAACGAAGCATCTTTCACATCTATTGGTGTATCTTGAGATTCCACACTAATAGGGATTTCAACTGGGGCTAAATGTCTTGTAGATACTGTAGTCTCTTCACCATTTTGGTAGCGAATGTGGGCGTAATGTGGATTAGCTTGCAGGAGCTCTACCTCTTCCACTAAAGGATCCGTCTTGTTCATCCTACGGTGACTCTTCAGGAGAACGGGTCCAGGATGACATAACCAAGTGGGCACGGAGGCTCCCGTAGAGGAACGACGTGAATAGTTGAGGAGTCTTTCATGAGGGGTTGCATTAGTAGCTGTGCACAGCAGTGATCTAATAGAGTGAAGAGCATCAGGTAGGACAGTTTGCCAGTGTTGAACAGGTAGATTGCGTGACTTTAATGTCATTGTAACTGCCTTCCATATAGTACCATTGAACCGCTCCACTTGACCATTGCCTTGAGGGTTGTAGCTTGTTGTTCTGCTGCAGGCAATACCTTTGCTAGCCAAAAACTCCTGAAGTTCGTTACTCATGAACGAGGATCCCCTGTCTGAATGGATATAAGCTGGCATACCAAAAATAGAGAACAACTGTGAAAGACAACTAATAACAGTTGAAGCAGCCATATTTGCACAGGGGAATACAAAGGGAAACCTTGAATATTCATCTACTATGTTAAGGAAATACCTATTCTGATTTGTGCTTGGTAGAGGTCCTTTGAAATCTATATTCAATCTTTCGAAAGGCTGGGTGGATTTTATGAGATGAGTCTTCTCTGGCTGATGAAAGTTTGGCTTGCACTCTGCACATACTCTGCATGCTCTGATCACTTGTCGCACATCTTCCACTGAGTAGGGCATGTTCTTTGATTTGACAAAATGGTACAGGCGTGTAACTCCTGGGTGACACAAAGCCTTGTGGAGAGCTGAGAGTGATTGCAAATCATGACATGCTGCTCCACAGTGGGACCTAGAGAATGCATCAGGTGAGATGTTCTCTTGACCCGGTCGGTACAGAATATCAAAGTCATAACACGATAGTTCCATCCTCCAGCATAATATCTTGTCATTCTTTATCCTACTTTTGTGCCTCTTGTCGAACATATACATCACGGACCGTTGGTCAGTCCTTATAGTGAAATGTCTACCAGTTAAATAATGCCTCCAGTGGCGAACTGCTTCTATGATGGCCTGGGCTTCCTTTTCTACAGCAGCATAACATTTCTCTGATCCTTGAAAAGTTCTCGAAAAGAAGGCTACTGGTCGTCCTGCCTGAGATAAGACTGCAGCAATGGCAATGTCAGATGCATCTGTTTCCACTTCGAATGGTAGGGACTCATCAATGGCTTGAACTACTGAGTTTTCAATGTCCTGTTTGAGAGTATGGAAAGCGGCTTCTGCTTCCTTTGTCACAGGAAATGTGGTAGCACTCAATGGGCGGACTTTACTTGAATAGTTGTAGATCCATTGTGAGTAATAAGCAAAGAGACCAAGAGTTCTTCGGAGTGACTTTTTGTCTTGAGGCATTGGAAGCTCCCGTAGAGGTCGTAGTCGTTCAGGGTCTGGGAATATTGAACCTCCTTCCACTACATAACCAAGGATGCTAAGCCTTTTAGTTGAAAAAGTGCACTTTTCCTCATTGTAACTGATATTTTTCTTCTTGGCGGCTTCCAAAAACTTATCAAGGTTTGCATCATGTTCCTCCTGGGTCTTGCCACAAATGGTAACATTATCTAAATACGCGTAGGTTCCCATGAGTTGCTCTTCCTGAATGAGTGAATCCATAATTCGTTGGAAGCAGGCTACCCCATTGGTGACTCCAAAAGGGACTCTGGTAAACTGATACAGGCCATCACTAGCCTGAAACGCTGTGTATGGTTTATCTTCATTCCTTATAGGGACTTGATGATAGGCACTCTGCAGATCAATTGTGCTAAACACGTAGTACTGAGCAATTTTGTTCACTGTATCGTCAATTCGAGGTAGAGGGTACCCATCAAGAAGTGTAAATTTGTTGATTGTCTCAGAGTAATCGATAGCCAGTCTCCGTTTCCTATAACCATCTTTAACAACAACAACCTGTGCACGCCAAGGGGAATCACTCGGTTCTATAATACCCTCCTTCAGCAGCCTCTGAGTTTCTTTCTCAATGAACATCCGATCCTCATAAGAATAGCGGCGTGACTTAGCTGATATAGGATGGCAATCCGCGGTAAGATTTGCAAACAGCTTTGGTGGGTCTACCCTTAAAGTGCTAAGTCCACAGACAACAAGAGGAGGCAGTTCACCTCCATATGTTAAGGTGACACTACCATGCAGCTTCTGAAAGTCCTGACCAAGGATAACATCAGAGCACAGTTGTGGCAGAATAGCTAAATGTACATCTTGATAATCCTTTCCATTAACTCTGAGATTTACCTTACAAAACCCTAAGGTCTGAATAGAGAGAGATGTTGATGCCATGGAAACGGTACCTGATGAGTGATGTAGAGTCAAGGAGAGCCGTTTAACTAAGTCAAGGTTGATGAAACTTTCTGAGCTGCCACTATCAATAAGACCATCTACTTCTGTTCCTTTGATGAATACTTTCACAACTGCCTTTGACAGTGAATTTGGAGTAGCCGCAGAAGTCACTGTTGCTAGAGTCGCATGATCACTGGAATGTGTGGAGGCACTAGCTCTTGTTGATGCATTAGCACGACATACTTTAGCAAAGTGACCTTTCTTGTGGCATTTATGGCACATTGCTTCACGAGCAGGACACTTTGGACGTGGATGTCTTGAAAAACCACAAAAGAAACACACCGTACCTGCTGCTGCTGTCACTGAGGCAGGTTCCCCAGTAACTTCATTGCAAGAGTCTTGGTCAGGAATTGCAGCACTTACCACTCGAAAAGGCTGAGTGGTACTGTATACTTCAGAATTCTTCTGGGCTGAATCTAGAGCTCTTGCCTGGTCAAAGGCAGCGGCTAAGTCGAGAGTTTTATTCTCCAATAAACGCTGCCTTATTATTGGTGATTGCAGGCCACTGATAAAAGCATCCCTGATGGACTCTTCACAATACTGAGCAGCTGTCACTGCTTGGAAGTGACAGTCCTTACCTAAAATTTTCAGTGCTTGAAAGTATTCCTCTAAGGACTCATCAATCTGCTGGCGGCGAGTTGCAAGGCGATAGCGTGCAAAGATTTCATTTGTAGGTTTAATATACTGAGACTTGAGGGTTTTGATAGCATCTTCGTAGGTATTACACTCAGAAATAGCCTCATATATCTTAGGTGACACAAAATTGATGAGCAGACTTAGTTTATCTAGATCTTCTTTAGGAAGGGCTCCCAAGAAGTTTTCGAAAGTCTTAAACCAGTGCTTCCATTCCTGAGCAGCCGTTGATAAGCTGGGGTCACAGTCTAGCCTCTCAGGTTTCAGTAAACGCTCCATGTTGTGATGTAGTCTAGCGCAGGATCACCACCAGGTAGCCCAGGATTCTATGTTCAATAAATTGTTGTGATAGAAACACAGGCCTTATCTCTAGGCTTTATTGAACATAGAATCTTCATAGTACTTCTGCAACAACAAAATATAATGACTAGTACATCTAATAATGGCTTCTACAGGGATGGTGATGTCTTGCATATGTCAAGAGAAAAGTTATAACTACAGGCCACATATTTAAACTCACCATGTAATCTGCATCGCTGATAAATGGATAAAGTAGGAGAGAATCACACACCATGTGTTGGTGCCCATGACACACACCAAACTGTTGTTGTTGTTAAGGGCTCCTAGAGGTGGTGCAGTATTATCCTGCTGCTGCTCCCCACAGGACCAGTATCACTACAATATCTGAGCGGTGGACATGGACATCAAGGAAAGGAAGGAAGGAATTAGATTCCCATTCAGCTTTAAACTTAATGGAAGGGGCAAGATTGTTAAGAGCTTCAAGAAAAGGTTGGAAGAGACTGGAGTCATGAGGCCACAGAGCAAAGATGTCATCCACATAGCGGAGCCAGAGTGAAGGTTGCACATCGAGGGTAGGAAGAAGAACAGTCTCGAAGTATTCCATGTAAAGATTAGCAAGGACAGGAGAGAGAGGAGAGCCCATAGCGACACCGAAGGTTTGAGAATAATATTTCCCTTGGAAGGAAAAGGAGTTAGAGTCCACACAGAGGCGGATCAGGTCAAGAAAGACATCAGTGGGGATAGGGAGATGAAGAAACCCTTCATGGGCCTTCTCTCTAAGGAAATCAAGGACATCATCAAGAGGGACATTGGTGAAGAGGGACTCAACGTCAAGACTAAGCATCTTACAGGTTGGGAGAGAGCGAACCCGTTCAATGAAGTCTTAAGAGTGACGGAGGTGGGCAGGAGAAAAAGTACCAAGAAAGGGAGTGAGGGTTTTGGCCAGCCAAGAAGCAAGAGAATAAGAGACAGAACCTCTAGAGGATATGATAGGACGAAGAGGAATATCAGGTTTATGAGTTTTGGGAAGGCCATAGAAATAGGGAAGAGAGGGACAGATGACACGAAACCGTTGAACAAGGTCAAAGTCAGGAGGACAGAGGTCGGAGAGAGTCCTTAGTTTTTTGTTGAAAGTTCTCTTGATGCGATCAAGAGGGTTGGAAACGAGAGGAGTGTAGGTGCGTGAGTCAGAGAGCAAGACATCAGCTTTACGGAGGTAATCCTCGCGATCAAGGATAACTACCGAATTACCTTTGTCAGAAGATAGTATGACAATGTTAGTGTTAGATTTAAGAGAAGAAAGGGCAAGTTGGTAACGGCGTGGAAGGTGGTGATTCTTGGAAAACAGACTAACAAGAGCAGGAAGGAGAGCACCACGAAAAGTGGACAAGTCAGGAAGATTACGGAAGCGAGATTGACGAAAGGAATCAAAAGAGCTAATCAGGGAAATACCAGCACGAGGAGTAGGCGAAGTGGCAAAGGAAAGACCAAAACCAAGAAGTTCAAGCTCATATTGAGAGAGTGAGACAGAAGACAGATTAGTAACATAGTCAGTGAGGGAGAATTTAGATCAAGGGCTAGCTGAGATGAGACGTTGAAGTTTATTCTGTAGTTTAGAAGAATGAATTTGTGCATTCAGGCGAGCAGTGTCAAAGGCAATGGTAGAGAGAAGGTTACAGAGATCCTGTGGTAGAGCCGCAAAGAGAGCACATTGACGTTGACAGAGAGTAAAGAAGGCATCTTCAACCTGTGATTTAGTAGAAAGAATGAGCTGTTGAAGTAGGAGACGGGCACCTCGGTGCGCTTGCTCTCCCTCTGTGGGTTTCTAGCTCTCTTGCAGTGCTCCCCTTCCTTTGTATTTGACTGGCTCGTCTTCCTTATTTCCCACTTCTACCACTACCACTACTACTACCTCTTCTTCTACTACAACTACTGATGAAATTAAGACACATGTGCGGCGTCTGGTTGTCTTTGTTGTGGACGTTTCGCCATCCAGTGGCTGGCTGGATGGCGAAACGTCTACGGTGGGGATGCCCGGGTGTTGTGCATGTGTCATTTCATCCTGTCGGTATTATATACAATTCTTGTTCTACTACTACTACTACTACTACTACTACTACCTCCACCTCTTCCTGCCTATATATAGCCGTCCTGCTCCACCTCTGTTAGTGTGACTTTGTGAATGGTCCAAGTCGGACCGAAACGTCGTCGTAAGCTTCTCTCTTTTATGTGCGGGTTATTTGTCGTAAGCTTCTCTCTTTTATGTGCGGGTTATTTGTGTATCGTTCCAGTCACGGTATTGTGCCTTTTTGTTATTTATTTTAGGAGAGTTGGAACTGTCACCGCATAAGCCGCTGGTTCGAATCCCGGCAAAATTGCAGAGCGTCCAGTCAGGCCAGCTTCTCTAGCCTGAGCTGCAAATCTGGAAAGTTCACCTAAAAGGCCAGCTAATGCAGCGAGCCAGGTAGATCATGATATCATTAGAGGCAAGCCAGTGCAGAAAGCAATGCCAGACAGGACACAACGATAGCCAGCCGGAAAGACACTGTAAACAAAATAAGAGATCTCAAACTCAGGCCAGCTTCGCTAGCCAGAGCTGCCATTCAAGAGTGTTCTGCCAGCCAGGCAGGCAGGCCATGACAACCTTAGAGGCAAGCCAGTGCAGAAAGCAATGCCAGACAGAACACAATAATATCTGGAAAGGCTCTCTAAACAAAATAACAGAGCTCAAAATCAGCCCAGCTTTGCTAGCCAGAGGTGCCGGTCAGGAGTGATTCACCAGCCAGCCAGGCAGGCCATGGCAACCTTAGAGGCAAGCCAGTCCAGAAAGCAATGCCAGACAGGACATCAACGACTGTCAGAAAAAAAAAGAAAAAAAAAAATTGAAAAAAAAAATTTCCTTGTCCAGTACAGTTTTTCAATACACTACAGATAGTCACATTTACCAAGTAACTCTTACATAATGCTTCTATTTCAGCTCACTTTGGTACACATCAACCATGACTGCACAAAACATCTACCATAAAATGTCTACCTTCACTGCACTACACATCTTCCACCACTACACATCTACCATTGCTACAGATCTTCTATCTGTGTCCTACACATGTACAATCACTGCACTAAACATCTACCATCACTGCACTTCACATCAGCCCTAAATATACATCTACCAATACTATACATCAATTATCACTAATCTATAAATTTACCATCACTATATATCCACCATTAATACTGTACATATTCATTATAAGTAAACTATACATCTACAGTCACTACAGACCTACCTAGAATACAATACACATCTACCATCACTATTCATCAATTACGATTACTCTAGAAAATTTCCATCACTACATATCCACCCTCAATACACTACCCATCTATTATAACTAAACTGCACTTCTATAGTCACTACACATCTATCATAAATACATTACACATCTCCAATCACTACACATTTAACATGACTACACATAAAACCATAATTCACTACACATCTACCATCAAGACATGTCTACAATCTCTATACATCTTCCATTCCTGCACTGTACATCAAGCATTACTGCACTACACATTTACTTAAAAAGAATGACTATCTTCCATCACTTGGCATCTATCATCACTACACATGTAACATGACTAGTCAACACAATGAACAGAAATGTTCTACATATCATTAGACGCCAAACTTTGCTACAGTACATGTCTATCATCATTATACTTCTCAAATACCATCAGTGTACATCTCGAATCACTGCACAAATTCACCCACAATACCACACATCAGCAATCACTTCACCAGGAATTTCGAATCACTACACTATATATCTACCAATACTACATATCTATCATCATTACTCTTCTTCCAAAACTACACATCTCATGTTTAAACATTTCACAACACATGTACAATCATAACTACTATCATCAATTCAAATTCAAATTCAAATTCAAATTCAAAGTTTATTCTCTATAAGGATTACAATGCTGAGTTTACAGAATTTGGTTATTGTGTGCTTTACATGTAGTAAAATAATTACAGAGTGTACCACTAGAACACCTAGCATGGCTAGGCATTTCGGGCAGACTTAGATTAAATCCTATGTTTAAAATATTACAAAATTATGAGGTAAGTTGGTATTATGGCTAAGTGACTTAATACTAGTTTGTGAGTTTAGCAATGTGAATGCTTTTGTTTTGGCACTATACATAGTTTCAGTATTGGAGTATCACAGACCGACTTATGACTAGTTAAGATTCATTATTTTGAGATTGAGATTGATATTTCTGTTTATGGTCAAATGGTGAGTGAGTGTAAGTGTTAACCACCAGGTGGTAATCGTGTAATTAGTTGACAGGGTGTATCAGGGAGATAAGATGTTTTCTGATGGTAGTTTTGAAGGTGATGAATGTGTCTGCAGTTTTAGAATTTTTAGGTAGGGTGTTCCAGATTTTAGAGCCTTTGACATACATTGAGTTTTTGTAAAGGTTTAGTCGGACACGGGGAATGTCATAGAGATGTTTGTGTCTGGTGTTTTGCCTGTGGGTTCTGTCACAACTATCAAGAAAGCGTTTTAGGTCAAGGTTAATATTGGAATTTAAGGTCCTGTAGATGTAGATTGCACAGTAGTAAGTGTGGATGTACTGAACAGGGAGTAAGTTTAGATCTATGAAGAGTGGGGGGGGGGGTGTTGACAGGGATGGAATTTAGTGATTATTCTTACTGCAGCTTTTTGTTGGGTTATTATTGGCTTTATGTGTGTTGCTGCAGTTGAACCCCAAGCACAGATAGCATAGGTGAGGTATGGATATATAAGTGAATGGTATAGTGTGAGAAGGGCAGTTTGCGGCACGTAGTATCGTATCTTGGAGAGGATCCCAACCGTTTTGGATACTTTTTTGGTTATGTGTTGGATATGGGTGCTGAAGTTCAGGTTGCTGTCGAGGTATAGGCCTAGGAATTTGCCCTCATTATGCCTGGCAATTAGAGTGTTGTCGATCTTAATGTTAATTTGTGCATGTCCTGCTCTGCTAGCAAACATAATGTAGTAGATTTTTTCAGTGTTAAGCGTAAGTTTATTGGCTGTCATCCAAGTCGATATTTTGATCAGCTCCTCATTAACAATGGTGTTGAGGGTGGCAAGATTAGGGTGAGATATGACATAAGTCGTGCTGTCAGCAAAGAGAATGGGGTTCTGGTGTTGAGATACGTTTGGAAGATCATTGATGTATATGAGAAAGAGCAGGGGACCAAGGACACTTCCCTGCAGAACTCCAGTATCAAGTGGCTGTGTTGTTGAAGCTGTGTCTTTAATGGTGACATACTGATACCTATTAGTAAGGTAAGATTTGAAATATGCTAGCGCATGGCCTCTTATACCATAATGGTCAAGTTTGTGGAGTAGGATGCCGTAATCTACTGTGTCAAAAGCTTTTCTTAGGTCAATAAAAATTCCTAGTGGATATTCCTTATTTTCCAATGCTGTGTAAAGCAGATCTAGCATTTTTATGATTGCATCGTTAGTGCTTTTATTTTTCCTAAATCCAAATTGGCAGGGGTTGAGTATGTTTTGTGCCGTTATAAATGAATATAGTCTTCTGTGCACGAGTTTCTCAAAGATTTTGGATAGCAATGGTAAGTTTGATATTAACCTATAGTTGTTTAAATCTGTAGGGTCACCACCTTTATGTATTGGTGTAACCCTTGCCGTCTTGAGTAGTTTTGGGAAGGTGCTAGTTTCTAGTGACTTGTTAAAAAGTAATGAGATAGCATGTGAGAGGACATGGGTTGCTCTCTTGTACAATAATGGTGGGACATGAGACAGATTACCTGAGTTATTTTTTAGTGACTTTATAATCTCGGTGACTTCTGTGGGCTCAGGTGGAGCAAGATAGAAGGAATTTGGGAAATTCCCATCTAGGTAGTTCCCGGCATGGGCATTGGTACGTGGGATTTTATTGACGGGATTAGAACCTATGGTTGAGAAGAAGTCGTTTATCTTGTTAGCTGTGTCAGTGGGTTGCAGTGGTGTTTCATTAGGTTTAGTTAGGACAATATTCTTTTTTTTTTTCAGTTTGTGGGTCCCTAGAATCTGAGAGAGTGTTTTCCAGGTCTTTTTTATATCTCCTCTTGTGTCGGTGAATCTACTGGAGTAGTATAGTTGTTTGGCTTTCTTTATTACTTTGGTGATTACTGATGAATAGTGTTTAAGAATATCTTTGTGTATTAAGCCCTGTCTATATTGCTTTTCATATTGGTGTTTCTTATCAATGGATTTCAGGATGGTGCTGGTTAGCCATGGGCAGCCAAGCCGTTTGTTTGTGATCTGTTTTGTTTTTATAGGACAATATTTGTTGTATAGTCTAAGTAATTTGTTAAGAAAAATGTCTGCCCAGTCATCAATACCATTGGCCTTGGAGAATTCTGTAGGCCAGTCAACAGTCTCTAGGTCAGCTGTGAACTTCCTTATTGAGGCCTCGTCATGGAGTTTAAATGAAACTTTGTTGCATTCAAGTGGTGGTTTACTAATGTTTGTCAAGAGGAAGGTAGGGTAGTGGTCTGTAGTGCTGTGATTATCTCTGATTTAAGGGGGGCTAGTATATTGGTCCATATGTGGTCTATTATGGTTGCACTTGTTTCAGTGAACCTGGTTGGTTTAGTTATTGTTGGTATGAGAAGTGTGTTGTTCATATTGTTGATGAAATCAGTTACAGGCTGATCATCTAGTAGGCCAAGGTTGATGTTGAAGTCTCCAGCTAATGAAGGTGGTGCTTATTCATTTGTCTGTTTGTTATTAGTGCCTTTAATTTCTCACTGAAATTTGGGATGTTTGTGTGGGGTATCCGGTAAATGGCACTGATTGTTATAAGCGTCTTAAGGTTTTTTACAGTAAAATTAGCAAAAATGTATTCTACATATTCATCACTAAAGCAAGTGGTGCTAATACAATATAATTGGTTAGAGTAATAGATTGCAATACCACCCACAACTTGGTATGGTCTGCAGTTGTGGATTGCTGTGTATCCTGGTAGAGGGTAGATATCTATTGTGTCCTGCTTAAGCCAGGTCTCAGTAAGAATAATGCAGGAGAAGGGTGTCTTTAGTGATTCAAGGAGTGCCAGGAGGTCATCATAGTGTTTGCTTAAGGACCTGATGTTGTAGTTAAGTACTGATAGACTTTTAGCATTGTTTAGGGTAGTGGTGGCTTGTGATGCTGTGTAATAAAGGCAGTTACTTTCCAATAGGTTTTGATTGTGTGTCAGATTATGGAGGTTGAGATCAGGGTCAACGTGATCAATCATCTTCTAGGTTTAAATTATGGTTATTTATATCCTGAGTTGTGGGTTGAGTTTTAGTACTGATATCTGTAGTGGTGGGAAGTTTGGACAAGTACATAGCTATAGCATTTTGGTCATGTAAAGTATAGTCACTAATACACATAATGGAGTTTGTGTTGTCTATGTGTTGTGCTGGAATGAGCTAAAGTACAACTAGGTATAAACTAATAATATAAAAATACAAATTAAAAATAGCACAAGACTCTCACTTGTAATTGCACTAAGCTCTAATGTAATGACTTTGGTATAGTCTATGTATTGAGCTAGAACGAGCTATAGTACAACTAGGTTTAATCTAATAATATAAAAATACAAATTTAAAATAGCACCAGGCTCTCACTAGTAATTACACTATGGTCTAATATAATGAATTTGGTATTGACTATGTATTGAGCTAGAATGAGCTATAGTACAACTGAGTTTAATCTAATAATATAAAAAAGGCACAAGACTCTCAATTGTAATTGCACTAAGGTGTTATATAAGTTGTTTACAAGAATTAGGGAATAACTAGATTTAAATTGACAAGATAAAATATACAAGTTAAGGTAGCAAAAGAATAGAAAAAGTAGAAAAAAAAATATATGAGGTAGTTGGTACTAGTTAGCAAAAGATAGTTAAGGGCCTTGAACAATAATATAATTGAAATATACACTAATTGCACACACAATATAGTCACTAAGATATGAAAACAATCTTAGAGTAGGACTTATAATATAAACTTATAATATAAAAATACAAATTGAAATGGTACTTGCAATTGCACTAGGGTCTGATATAGGTTGTTGACAAGATCAAGAGTATAACTAGATTTAAATTGACAAAATAAAATTCACAAATTAAAGTACCAAAAGAATAATAAGTAAAAAAAAACAATGGCAATGTCTTGGTTATAATATGATAGTAAGATGGTAGACAGGTACACAGGTACACAGGTACAAAGGATAATATAAAGGTTGGAGTTGAATATACAAACTTGGAAATTTGGCAACAAAATGTTATGGGAAATATCAAATAATGATTAATGTACAAAAGTAAAATTGACTGGTTTACCTGAAGTTTACCTGGAGAGAGTTCCGGGGGTCAACGCCCCCGCGGCCCGGTCTGTGACCAGGCCTCCTGGTGGATCAGAGCCTGATCAACCAGGCTGTTGCTGCTGGCTGCACGCAAACCAACGTACGAGCCACAGCCCGGCTGGTCAGGAACCGACTTTAGGTGCTTGTCCAGTGCCAGCTTGAAGACTGCCAGGGGTCTGTTGGTAATCCCCCTTATGTATGCTGGGAGGCAGTTGAACAGTCTCGGGCCCCTGACACTTATTGTATGGTCTCTTAACGTGCTAGTGACACCCCTGCTTTTCACTGGGGGGATGGTGCATTGTCTGCCAAGTCTTTTGCTTTCGTAGTGAGTGATTTTCGTGTGCAAGTTCGGTACTAGTCCCTCTAAGGTTTTCCAGGTGTATATAATCATGTATCTCTCCCGCCTGCATTCCAGGGAATACAGGTTTAGGAACCTCAAGCGCTCCCAGTAATTGAGGTGTTTTATCTCCGTTATGTGCGCCGTGAAAGTTCTCTGTACATTTTCTAGGTCAGCAAATTCACCTGCCTTGAAAGGTGCTGTTAGTGTGCAGCAATATTGCAGCCTAGATAGAACAAGTGACCTGAAGAGTGTCATCATGGGCTTGGCCTCCCTAGTTTTGAAGGTTCTCATTATCCATCCTGTCATTTTTCTAGCAGATGCGATTGATACAATGTTATGGTCCTTGAAGGTGAGATCCTCCGACATGATCACTCTCAGGTCTTTGATGTTGGTTGGTGTTTCGCTCTATTTTGTGGCCAGAATTTGTTTTGTACTCTGATGAAGATTTAATTTCCTCGTGTTTACCATATCTGAGTAATTGAAATTTCTCATCGTTGAACTTCATATTGTTTTCTGCAGCCCACTGAAAGATTTGGTTGATGTCCGCCTGGAGCCTTGCAGTGTCTGCAATGGAAGACACTGTCATGCAGATTCGGGTGTCATCTGCAAAGGAAGACACGGTGCTGTGGCTGACATCCTTGTCTATGTCGGATATAAGGATGAGGAACAAGATGGGAGCAAGTACCGTGCCTTGTGGAACAGAGCTTTTCGCCGTAGCTGCCTCGGACTTTACTCTGTTGACGACTACTCTCTGTGTTCTGTTAGTGAGGAAATTATAGATCCATCGACCGACTTTTCCTGTTATTCCTTTAGCACGCATTTTGTGCGCTATTACGCCATGGTCACACTTGTCAAAGGCTTTTGCAAAGTCTGTATATATTACACCTGCATTCTTTTTGTCTTCTAGTGCATTTAGGACCTTGTCGTAGTGATCCAATAGTTGAGACAGAGAGGAGCGACCTGTTCTAAACCCATGTTGCCCTGGGTTGTGTAACTGATGGGTTTCTAGATGGGTGGTGATCTTCCTTTTTAGGACCCTTTCAAAGATTTTTATGATATGGGATGTTAGTGCTATTGGTCTGTAGTTCTTTGCTGTTGCTTTACTGCCCCCTTTCTGGAGTAGGGCTATGTCTGTTGTTTTTAGTAACTGTGGGACGACCCCCGTGTCCATGCTCCCTCTCCATAGGATGGTAAAGGCTCGTGATAGGGGCTTCCTGCAGTTCTTGATGAACACAGAGTTCCATGAGTCTGGCCCTGGGGCAGAGTGCATGGGCATGTCATTTATCGCCTGTTCGAAGTCGTTTGGCGTCAGGATAACATCGGATAGGCTTGTGTTAATCATATTTTGTGGCTCATAAAAAATTCATTTTGATCTTCGACTCTCAGTCTGGTTAGCGGCTTGCTAAAAACTGAGTCATATTGGGACTTGAGTAGCTCACTCATTTCCTTGCTATCATCTGTGTAGGACCCATCTTGTTTAAGTAGGGGCCCAATACTGGACGTTGTTCTCGACTTTGATTTGGCATAGGAGACGAAATACTTTGGGTTTCTTTCGATTTCATTTATGGCTTTTAGTTCTTCCCGCGATTCCTGACTCCTAAAGGATTCCTTTAGCTTAAGTTCAATGCTTGCTATTTCTCTGATCAGTGTCTCCCTATGCATTTCAGATAGATTGACCTCTTTTAGCCGCTCTTTTATTCTTTTCTGTCGCCTGTAAAGAGAGCGCCTGTCTCTTTCTATTTTACATCTACTCCTCCTTTTTCTTAGAGGAATAAGCCTTGTGCATACATCGAATGCCACCAAGTTAATCTGTTCTAGGCATAAGTTGGGGTCTGTGTTGCTTAGTATATCTTCCCAGCTTATATCGGTTAGGACTTGGTTTACTTGGTCCCACTTTATGTTTTTGTTATTGAAGTTGAATTTGGTGAATGCTCCTCGTGACTAGTCTCATTATGTCGGTCTGGGGCTCCACGCATACATGTCTGAACCTCAATTATGTTGTGATCTGAGTATATTGTTTTTGATATGGTGACATTTCTTATCAGATCATCATTGTTAGTGAAGATGAGGTCTAGTGTATTCTTCAGTCTAGTAGGCTCTATTATTTGCTGGTTTAAATTGAATTTTGTGCAGAGATTTAAAAGCTCGTGTGAGTGTGAGTTTTCATCAGAGCTGCCTCCTGGTGTTATTACTGCAACAATATTATTTGCTATATTCCTCCATTTTAGGTGCTTTAAGTTGAAATCCCCCAGGAGCAAGATGTTGGGTGCAGGAGCTGGAAGATTTTCCAGACAGTGGTCAATTTTTAACAGCTGTTCCTGGAATTGCTGGGATGTTGCATCCAGAGGCTTGTAGACTACCAAAATGACTAGGTTTTGGTTCTCGACCTTTACTGCTAAAACTTCCACTACATCATTTGAGGCATTAAGCAGTTCTGTGCAAACAAGTGACTCTGCAATGTACAGGCCAACCCCCCCCCCCCTCTTTTGCCTGTTCACTCTGTCACATCTGTATAGGTTGTAACCTGGGATCCATATTTCGTTGTTCAAGTGATCCTTTATGTGGGTCTCAGTGAATTGCCTTTGCCTCTGCAAGCAGTCCACGGATGAAAGGTATTTTGTTGTTTGTTGCTGGCTTTAGACCCTGTATATTTGCAAAGAAGAATGTTATCGGACTGGTGGTATTGTTGGTACTGGGGGGGGATTTTTTTTCCGGCATTAGTATCTATATCTGTTGGTTTGGAGTGGAGGCCATCGACTGTGGTTCCACTCCAGGAATGACTGGATTTGGTGTACGATTTCTGCCATTTCCTGCCAGTTTTTTTTCCTTCCTGGCACTAAAAAACCTCTCCCTCTTGAGTGGCTGTGGCTACCCAGGTTTTCCCATGGCCTGGATGTTTTGTATCTTTTTGTCCCCTTTAGATGGTATGCCTGGCAATTTAAGTTATAGCACAGTCTTTCCTGTACTGAAGAGGTACACATTTCAGGGTGAAAAAGCTTACAGGAAGGGAGTTTGCATTTTCCTGTTGTCATATGGGCATGGCACTTTCTAGGGTGGTCATAGTTGCACGTCCCATCTGTTTTTCCAGATTTCCCATGCCTGCAGATACCAAGTGCATAGTATGTGCACAGGCTTGGTTTCCGTTTGCCTTGGGTTTCTGTGACTGTATTCCCTGTTGGTGCATGTTTCCCTGTCTTACTCCTATCCTCCCTAGCGCCAACAATGGAGCTCCCACCAGTTGTTTTTGGCAATATATCCTCACTATTGCTAGTGGGGTCCTCTTGTTTGCTATTTCCTGCGGTATTTCTATAGTGCAATATTGGTTTTATCTTATCTTTGACTACACTTGTTTCCCTACTACGGCTCCTGTCCCCTATGAGGTCATTTATATGTATTCCTTCCTGCGTATAATTCCCGACTACCTGGACAAAATCTCCAGCTTCACCAGGGCCAGACTCATGGAACTCTGTGTTCATCAAGAACTGCAAGAAGCCCCTATCACGAGCCTTTTCCATCCTATGGAGAGGGAGCATGGACACGGGGGTCGTCCCTCAGTTACTAAAAACAACAGACATAGCCCCACTCCACAAAGGGGGCAGTAAAGCAACAGCAAAGAACTACAGACCAATAGCACTAACATCCCATATCATAAAAATCTTTGAAAGGGTCCTAAGAAGCAAGATCACCACCCATCTAGAAACCCATCAGTTACACAACCCAGGGCAACATGGGTTTAGAACAGGTCGCTCCTGTCTGTCTCAACTACTGGATCACTACGACAAGGTCCTAAATGCACTAGAAGACAAAAAGAATGCAGATGTAATATATACAGACTTTGCAAAAGCCTTCGACAAGTGTGACCATGGCGTAATAGCGCACAAAATGCGCGCTAAAGGAATAACAGGAAAAGTCGGTCGATGGATCTATAATTTCCTCACTAACAGAACACAGAGAGTAGTCGTCAACAGAGTAAAGTCCGAGGCAGCTACGGTGAAAAGCTCTGTTCCACAAGGCACAGTACTAGCTCCCATCTTGTTCCTCATCCTCATATCCGACATAGACAAGGATGTCAGCCACAGCACCGTGTCTTCCTTTGCAGATGACACCCGAATCTGCATGACAGTGTCTTCCATTGCAGACACTGCAAGGCTCCAGGCGGACATCAACCAAATCTTTCATTGGGCTGCAGAAAACAATATGAAGTTCAACGATGAGAAATTTCAATTACTCAGATATGGTAAACATGAGGAAATTAAATCTTCATCAGAGTACAAAACAAATTCTGGCCACAAAATAGAGCGAAACACCAACGTCAAAGACCTGGGAGTGATTATGTCAGAGGATCTCACCTTCAAGGACCATAACATTGTATCAATCGCATCTGCTAGAAAAATGACAGGATGGATAATGAGAACCTTCAAAACTAGGGAAGCCAAGCCCATGATGACACTCTTCAGGTCACTTGTTCTATCTAGGCTGGAATATTGCTGCACTCTAACAGCACCTTTCAAGGCAGGTGAAATTGCCGACCTAGAAAATGTACAGAGAACTTTCACGGCGCGCATAACGGAGATAAAACACCTCAATTACTGGGAGCGCTTGAGGTTTCTAAACCTGTATTCCCTGGAACGCAGGAGGGAGAGATACATGATTATATACACCTGGAAAATCCTAGAGGGACTAGTACCGAACTTGCACACGAAAATCACTCACTACGAAAGCAAAAGACTTGGCAGACGATGCACCATCCCCCCAATGAAAAGCAGGGGTGTCACTAGCACGTTAAGAGACCATACAATAAGTGTCAGGGGCCCGAGACTGTTCAACTGCCTCCCAGCACACATAAGGGGGATTACCAACAGACCCCTGGCAGTCTTCAAGCTGGCACTGGACAAGCACCTAAAGTCAGTTCCTGATCAGCCGGGCTGTGGCTCGTACGTTGGTTTGCGTGCAGCCAGCAGCAACAGCCTGGTTGATCAGGCGCTGATCCACCAGGAGGCCTGGTCACAGACCGGGCCGCGGGGGCGTTGACCCCCGAAACTCTCTCCAGGTAAACTCCAGGTAATTACTGTCTCCCAGGACAGCATCTCCAGCTTCACCATTACTGTCTCCCAGGACAGCACCTCCAGCTTCACCATTACTGTCTCCCAGGACAGCACTATCAGCCCCACATTTTCTGACTACCAGGACATCACCTCCAGCCTTACCGTTTCTGACTACATGGCCAGTATCAAGGGCAATACCATTCAGCCCAGCCTTTTTATGTTCCCATCTGTTGTAGAAAGCTTCCAGGTTTTCTATGAAGCAGCTTTGATGTTGTTCTCTTTTAATGCCCTTGTGATTTTAGTCCACAGATTTATCTCATTTGGGCATACCCAAAAACACTTCCCTGTTTTAATACTGCTTGTAGCTAGTATCTGCACAAGGATATCTGCACAAGGGGTGTGACACCAATTTCCACAAAAATGACAATTTATCCATGTGGAAGCCCATTTGTTTGATTGACCGCAGACTACACAGAGCTTCATAATGATTTGAATGGTTGATTTACTGTAATTCTACTAGCAACCTCTTGAATATTCTATTAATAACCTCCTTAAATGAAGCTCTAGCTATTTGTATTTCTGTTTCTAACTGTTTTTGTATATTGGACAGCTTACCGTGCACGTTCCTGATTTATATTTATTGTTTGTGTTTGATAAGGGCGCCTACAACCCCATCCGTTTACAGTCTGCTTTATTGTCCAATGAATCCGTTTGAAACCAGTCAAGGGTTCGGACCAGTCAAGGGTTCGGACCAGTCAAGGGTTCGGACCAGTCAAGGGTTCGGACCAGTCAAGGGTTCGGACCAGTCGATCTGATCTGATCAGTGGGTCACTTATTTAAAACATACTGGTCGGTGATTTGAGCTAACACATGAAGGATCTAATGGAAATTATCTACCCGAGTAATATGTGATTTGATTGATACAAAAGTATAACTTGCGTGTTGAAGAAACCAGTGACTGCTGGCAACTCCTACAATGACGAACGGTCGACCTCAACCCTTGTTTATCAATCGCTGTATCTAGCTTTTCTATTTTTTTTTTCCGTCTCCACCACAATAAATACTATATTATCACTATAGTTGACTGGTGCAAATTTTGGAGGAAGGACGCTTTTTCTGTAGTAATAATTGCTTCTCGTTGTGTATATTGCGACCGCTGGTAACAACAGGTTATATGAAATTCACAGTAACGTCTGGTATTTCAAGAAAAAAGAAACTAATGAAAGTCACTCCACTCCACTAAGTACCATTATAATACTGGTTAGTTGCTACTACAACACTGTATTCTGCTATTCACTGGTATCACTAGATTATATGCGAGTACACTAGCAAGCCAGGAAGATTATTAAAAACAGTTGACCTGTGGTAGGTTTCTGGCGACTTCTGGCACCTGCCTCTGTAGGCTTGTAAATTCATTTACAAATTCACCTGTTTTCAAATGACACTTTAGCCTTTATCATCAATATTCTAGGGAGCCATTGTAGTATACACTATACACTATGTATACACAATGTTATCAGGGAGACTTTCTTTCCTCTGACAAAGAAAAGTTCAATTATTATTATTTTGCGCACGGAACACTTGGCCTATGATTCCCCTCTGGCAGTAAACTCTGCTTGGTAGTGCACACTAATTCTCATTTTTTGACTCAGTATATAATGTTTTCCGCCCAAGATTGGTTCCAGGCGCTAGAGGGATGTATCGTATAGGATTGATGACACAAATTAAAGTTCTAGCACGTAAGAGCGACCGTGAAAACACGAGAAAACCCAGAGCACAACGAGGCACGAATAGACTGATGCAGTGGTCGGAGAAGTACAGTGAGCAATTCACACTTCCACACCCGGTCACAACTGTAATGAGTTATTGGTGCAAATATTGATTGAGTCACACACACACACACACACACACACACACATCAGGAAATTCAAAGTCAGGCGCAGACAAGGGGATGGTAAGCAACAACGGAGACATGCCGTACACGAAGGCCCTATCAGACCCACGTGGGGTCAGGGAAAAGACGATGAGCACACTGAGATCAAACGACAGGTCTGAAGACAATGAAGGAAATTCAAAGTCAGGCGCAGACAAGGGGATGGTAAGCAACAACGGAGACATGCCGTACACGAAGGCCCTATCAGACCCACGTGGGGCCAGGGAAAAGACGATGAGCACACTAAGATCAAGCGACAGGTCCGAAGACAATGAAGGTTTGTTATATGCAGAGATTCTAACAGCCAACTGCAGTAGCAAGGGACAGCTGGCCAGGAAAGACAGTTCACTGAGAATAGAAGTTTCAGATATGACAGGAACTGAAGGCAAGAACATGTCAATGGAAGGAAATAAAATGCCTCAGAGGAAGCAGATGGAGACTCAGTGGGAGGAGGAAAGGGCGAGGTCAGTTTTTGTGTATGGGCTCCAAGAAGCCAAGGGGGCCAACTTTGAAGAAATAAAACAGGAGGAGAAAAAAATGATTGAAGGCATCATGAAAACAATAGGGGAGGGCAATATGACCCAGGTGACAAATTTTCAGAGAATTGGGTGGTATGCGAGTGGAAGGATACGGCCTGTCAGAGTAACTTTCAAGGAAGAATCAGTTCGAACCAGGATTCTGCAAGAGAAAGCAAGACTGAGGAACAAAGAGGGGTACCAGAGAGTATACCTCGACCGCGACAGAACACAAGAAGAAAGGACTACACTGAAAGAGAGGGTACAGAGACGCAAGGAGGAACGAGAAGCAATGAAAATGAGCAGGACCCAGACACAGGAGGAAGGGCAAACACACCCCACAGAATCTCCCGCCAAAAGACTCCACCCGCGACATTCCCAACGCAACTGAGCAACCTATACTACAACCCACTCACTGTTCCCTCTGCCACCAACCCCCATATCACAAACCTCACCCCAACAGCTGTCCCTTATGGGCATTCTGACCCCACCCCCATCAACACATACCCCACCTACACCACAGCCCCATATAGGCCCCCACCAAGGCACTCGCTCCCCCAACCCCAATATACTTGCATGACCACAATGATAGAAAAGAAACTAAAGGTTTGGTACACAAACGCGGATGGAATAACGAATAAACATGAGGAGTGGAATGAAAGAATCAGTGAAAAATCCCCAGACATCATAGCAGTCACAGAAACAAAACTCGCTGAGACAATAACAGACACAATCTTCCCAACAGGATATCAGATCCTGAGGAAAGATAGAAGGAGTAGAGGGGGAGGAGGGGTTGCACTGCTCATAAAACACCAATGGGGATTTGAGGAAATGGAAGGCATGGACATGATTGGAGAAAGAGACTACATTGTAGGTACAATTCAGTCCGGAGAACATAAAGTAGTCATTGGAGTGATGTATAACCCACCACAGAACTGCAGGAGGCCAAGAGAGGAGTACGAAGAAAACAACAGGGTGATGGTGGACACACTGGCTGAGGTGGCAAGAAGAGCTCACTCGAGCAGAGCAAAGTTACTGGTAATGGGCGATTTCAACCACAGGGAGATCGACTGGGAAAATCTGGAGCCACATGGGGGTCCCGAAACATGGAGAGCCAAGATGATGGATGTGGTACTTGAAAACCTCATGCATCAACATGTCAGGGACACAACCAGAGAGAGAGGGGAGGATGAGCCAGCAAGACTGGATCTTGTGTTCACCCTGAGCAGTTCAGACATCGAGGACATCACTTACGAGAGGCCCCTTGGAGCTAGCGATCATGTGGTTCTGAGTTTTGACTATATAGTAGAGTTACAAGTGGAGAAGGTAACAGGAACTGAAGGGGACAGGCCAAACTATAAAAGGGGGGACTACACAGGTATGAGAAACTTCCTGCAGGAGGTTCAGTGGGACAGAGAAATGGTAGGAAAATCAGTAAACGAGATGATGGAATATGTGGCAACAAAGTGCAAGGAGGCAGAGGAAAGTTTTGTTCCCAAGGGAAACAGAAATAATAGGAAGACCAAAACGAGTCCTTGGTTTACCCGAAGGTGTAGGGAGGCAAAAACTAAGTGCAACAGAGAATGGAAAAGGTACAGGAGGCATAGGACCCAGGAAAACAAGGAGATTAGTAGAAGAGCCAGAAACGAGTATGCGCAGATAAGGAGGGAGGCCCAGCGACAGTATGAAAACGACATAGCATCGAAAGTCAAATCTGACCCGAAACTGCTGTATAGCCACATTAGGAGGAAGACAACAGTCAAGGACCAGGTGATAAGGCTGAGGAAAGAAGGTGGAGAACTCACAAGAAACGATCAAGAGGTATGTGAGGAGCTCAACACGAGATTTAAGGAAGTATTTACAGTAGAGACAGGAAGGACTCTGGGGGGACAGACCAGATGGGGACACCAACAAGGAATACACCAACAAGTGTTGGACGACATACATACAGATGAGGAGGAGGTGAAGAAACTGCTAAGGGACATCGATACCTCAAAGGCAATGGGACCGGACAACATCTCTCCATGGGTCCTTAGAGAGGGAGCAGATATGTTGTGCGTACCACTTACCACAATCTTCAACACATCCCTGGAAACTGGGCAACTACCTGAGGTATGGAAGACGGCAAATGTAGTTCCCATTTTCAAAAAAGGAGACAGAAAAGAGGCACTAAACTATAGACCTGTGTCATTGACGTGTATAGTATGCAAAATTATGGAGAAGATTATCAGGAGGAGAGTGGTGGAGCACCTGGAACGGAACAGGAGTATAAATGCCAACCAGCACGGATTCACGGAAGGCAAATCCTGTGTCACAAACCTTCTGGAGTTTTATGATAAAATAACAGAAGTAAGACAAGAGAGAGAGGGGTGGGTTGATTGCATCTTCTTGGACTGCAAGAAGGCCTTTGACACAGTTCCTCACAAGAGATTAGTGCAGAAGCTAGAGCATCAGGCGCATATAACAGGAAGGGCACTGCAATGGATCAGAGAATACCTGACAGGGAGGCAACAACGAGTCATGGTACGTAATGATGTATCACAGTGGGCACCTGTGACGAGCGGGGTCCCACAGGGGTCGGTCCTAGGACCAGTGCTATTTTTGGTATATGTGAACGACATGACGGAAGGGTTAGACTCAGAAGTGTCCCTGTTTGCAGATGATGTGAAGTTAATGAGGAGAATTAAATCTGATGAGGACCAGGCAGGACTTCAAAGAGACCTGGACAGACTGGACACCTGGTCCAGCAAATGGCTTCTCGAATTTAATCCTGCCAAATGCAAAGTCATGAAGATAGGGGAAGGGCACAGAAGACCACAGACAGAGTATAGGCTAGGTGGCCAAAGACTGCAAACCTCACTCAAGGAGAAAGATCTTGGGGTGAGTATAACACCGAGCATGTCTCCGGAAGCACACATCAATCAGATAACTGCTGCAGCATATGGGCGCCTGGCAAACCTGAGAACAGCATTCCGACACCTTAGTAAGGAATCATTCAAGACACTGTACACCGTGTATGTCAGGCCCATACTGGAGTATGCAGCACCTGTTTGGAACCCGCACTTGATAAAGCACGTCAAGAAACTAGAGAAAGTACAAAGGTTTGCAACAAGGTTAGTTCCAGAGCTAAGGGGAATGTCCTATGAAGAAAGATTAAGGGAAATCGGCCTGACGACACTGGAGGACAGGAGGGTCAGGGGAGACATGATAACGACATATAAAATACTGCGTGGAATAGACAAGGTGGACAAGGACAGGATGTTCCAGGGAGGGGACACAGAAACAAGAGGCCACAATTGGAAGTTGAAGACACAAATGAGTCAGAGAGATAGTAGGAAGTATTTCTTCAGTCATAGAGTTGTAAGGCAGTGGAATAGCCTAGAAAATGACGTAGTGGAGGCAGGAACCATACACAGTTTTAAGACGAGGTTTGATAAAGCTCATGGAGCGGGGAGAGAGAGGGTCTAGTAGCAACCGGTGAAGAGGCGGGGCCAGGAGCTAGGACTCGACCCCTGCAACCACAAATAGGTGAGTACAAATAGGTGAGTACACACACACACACACACACACACACACACACACACACACACGCAACCACAAATAGGTGAGTACACACAGACAGACACACACACACACACACACACTTTAGTTTAATATCCTTATTATGCACCCCATACCCATCCTGTGGGCGGTAGTCAAAAGATTACAAAGGTACATAATGGGTCCAGTGACTGGACCCCAAAGTTATGATAGCTGAACTAGTTACAAAGGTAATGAACTCCAGGTAGATCTGGTCACAATCATGGCAAGTTACAGAGGTAATGAATCAGCTTCACTCCTATACATGGCTACAGTCATGAGCAAATTACAAAGTAATGAACCACTGATACGTCCACACCTGGTCACAATTGTAATGAGTTATATTATTATTATTATAATCAAGGGGGAAGCGCTAAACCCAGAGGATTATACAGCGCCTGGGGGGAGGGGATGTGGAAGGCATTCAGGCTTAATTCGGGGAACTGGAGCACAAATCCAATTCCCTAAATCAAGAGCCCCTCACCAACATAAAGGAACCTTCCTTGAGGGGTAATGAGTTATAAATACAAATATTAAGTGGATCATACACCCACACTGGCGCGCGCGCGCACATACACACACGAGGGCGCACGCACGGACATGTGCACACGAGCGTACAAATATATGCATACACACAAGGACGCACACCCACACACACCAACACCCACACACACACCCTCACACACACCCACACACCATCACACACACCCACACACACACCCACACACACACACCCACACACGCACACACACACACACACACACACACACACACACACACACACACACACACACACATGCGCACACACACACACACACACACACACACACACACACACACACACACACACACACACATACACACACACACACACACACACACACAC
Source organism: Cherax quadricarinatus (assembly GCF_038502225.1). Lineage (NCBI taxonomy): Eukaryota > Metazoa > Arthropoda > Malacostraca > Decapoda > Parastacidae > Cherax > Cherax quadricarinatus. The sequence goes on from NC_091345.1 coordinate 27,782,808, forward strand.
ATACACATGGTAATGCATTATTTACAGCTAGCAATGTCAGGGTATTTCTCCAGAATGGTCTGCAATATACCACTGTGGATAAAATATTTTTCCATTTCTTGAACATTTCTGAGTGAGTTGTTTCTAAATTCATTAATCTGATCACACTCCAGTACATAATGACGCAAGGTGTGACAATAGTCCATCTGGCAAAGTTTACATTTCGTTTGGTCTACATCTGGTGGTGGTGATTTAACCTGCCATAGATACTTGTAACCCAGCCGGAGCCGGGCGGTAGTGACATCTTGTTGGATGCACCATAGACATGTGGCTCCTCCTGCATGATGGAATGATGATAGATGGACTGACTTGTGTCAATCTCCCTAAGTCTTAAGTCAATAAAGTTCATTTGAAGTTCTTTTCGTATTATTGTTCTCAAACTGCTAACTGACAACCCAAGATTGTAATCTACCCCCTCTTTGAAAGCATACAGCTTGGCCAATTTATCAGTTCTATCATGCATCTGAAGACCAATGTGAGATGGAATCCACAGCATGTGCACTCTGACTCCACTGTCCACAATCTTACCATATCTATGTCTGGATTCTGACAGAGAATCAGTTACAATTAAAGTGTCAACCTTAGATACATGGACACATTTGAGTGCAAGGAGTATGGCAAACAGTTCTGTTTGAAGGGTAGAGGCCCAGTTATTTGATGCGTACAGTTTTTCAGTACACCAGACAGTCACATTTACCAAGTGACTCTTAAATAATTCTTCTATTTCAGCTCATTTTGGTATACATCAACCATGACCGCACAAAACATCTACAATCAAATGTCTACCATCACTGCACTACACATCTTCCACCACTACACATCTACCATTGCTACAGATCTTCTATCTGTGTCCTACACATGTACAATCACTGCACTAAACATCTACCATCACTGCACTTCATATCAAAACTAAATATACATCTACCAATACTATACATCAATTATCACTCCTCTATAAATTTACCATCACTATATATCCGCCATTAGTACAGTACATATTTATTATAAGTAAACTACACATCTACAGTCAGTGCAAACCTACCTTGAATACAATACACATCTACCATCACTATTCATCAATTAGGATTACTTAGAGAGGATATATTACCAAAAACAACTGGTGGGAGCTCCATTGTTGGTGCTAGGGAGGATAGAAGTAAGACAGGGAAACATGCACCAACAGGGAATACAGTCACAGAAACCCAAGGCAAACGGAAACCAAGTCTGTGCACATACTATGCACTTGGTATCTGCTGGCATGGGAAATCTGGAAAAACAGATGGGACGTGCAACTATGACCACCCTAGAAAATGCCATGCCCATATGACAACAGGAAAATGCAAACTCCCTTCCTGTAAGCTTTTTCACCCTGAACTGTGTACCTCTTCAGTACAGGAAAGACTGTGCTATAACTTAAATTGCCAGGCATACCATCTAAAGGGGACAAAAAGATACAAAACATCCAGGCCATGGGAAAACCTGGGTAGCCACAGCCACTCAAGAGGGAGAGGTTTATTAGTGCCAGAAAGGAAAAAAAACTGGCAGGAAATGGCAGAAATCGTACACCAAATCCAGTAATTCCTGGAGTGGAACCACAGTCGATGGCCTCCACTCCAAACCAACAGATACAGATACTAATGCCGGAAAAAAAAATCCCCCCCCCCATTACCAACAATACCACCAGTCCAATAACATTCTTCTTTGCAAATATACAGGGTTTAAAGCCAGCAACAAACGACAAAATACCTTTCATCCGTGGACTGCTTGCAGAGGCAAAGGCAATGTTCGCGGCTTTCACTGAGACCCACATAAAGGATCACTTGGACAACGAAATATGGATCCCAGGTTACAACCTATACAGATGTGACAGAGTGAACAGGCAAAAGGGGGGGGTTGGCCTGTACATTGCAGAGTCACTTGTTTGCACAGAACTGCTTAATGCCTCAAATGATGTAGTGGAAGTTTTAGCAGTAAAGGTCGAGAACCAAAACCTAGTCATTGTGGTAGTCTATAAGCCTCCGGATGCAACATCCCAGCAATTCCAGGAACAGCTGTTAAAAATTGACCACTGTCTGGAAAATCTTCCAGCTCCTGCACCCAACATCTTGCTCCTGGGGGATTTCAACTTAAGGCACCTAGAATGGAGGAATATAGCAAATAATATTGTTGCAGTAATAACACCAGGAGGCAGCTCTGATGAAAACTCACACTCACACGAGCTTTTAAATCTCTGCACAAAATTCAATTTAAACCAGCAAATAATAGAGCCTACTAGACTGGAGAATACACTAGACCTCATCTTCACTAACAATGATGATCTGATAAGAAATGTCACCATATCAAAAACAATATACTCAGATCACAACATAATTGAGGTTCAGACATGTATGCGTGGAGCCCCAGACCGACATAATGAGACTAGTCACGAGGGAGCATTCACCAAATTCAACTTCAATAACAAAAACATAAAGTGGGACCAAGTAAACCAATTCCTAACCGATATAAGCTGGGAAGATATACTAAGCAACACAGACCCCCAACTTATGCCTAGAACAGATTAACTCGGTGGCACTAGATGTATGCACAAGGCTTATTCCTCTAAGAAAAAGGAGGAGTAGATGTAAAATAGAAAGAGACAGGCGCTCCCTTTACAGGCGACGGAAAAGAATAACAGAGCGGCTAAAAGAGGTCAATATATCTGAAATGCGTAGGGAGACACTGGTCAGAGAAATAGTAAGCATCGAACTTAAGCTAAAAGAATCCTTTAGGAGTCAGGAATCGCGGGAAGAACTAAAAGCCATAAATGAAATCGAAAGAAACCCAAAGTATTTCTTCTCCTATGCCAAATCAAAATCGAGAACAACGTCCAGTATTGGGCCCCTACTTAAACAAGATTGGTCCTACACAGATGACAGCAAGGAAATGAGTGAGCTACTCAAGTCCCAATATGACTCAGTTTTTAGCAAGCCGCTAACCAGACTGAGAGTCGAAGATCAAAATGAATTTTTTATGAGAGAGCCACAAAATTTGATTAACACAAGCCTATCCGATGTTATCCTGACGTCAAATGACTTCGAACAGGCGATAAATGACATGCCCATGCACTCTACCCCAGGGCCAGACTCATGGAACTCTGTGTTCATCAAGAACTGCAAGAAGCCCTTATCACGAGCATTTTCCATCCTATGGAGAGGGAGCATGGACACGGGGGTCGTCCCACAGTTACTAAAAACAACAGACATAGCCCCACTCCACAAAGGGGGCAGTAAAGCAACAGCAAAGAACTACAGACCAATAGCACTAACATCCCATATCATAAAAATCTTTGAAAGAGTCCTAAGAAGCAAGATCACCACCCATCTAGAAACCCATCAGTTACACAACCCAGGGCGACATGGGTTTAGAACAGGTCGCTCCTGTCTGTCTCAACTATTGGATCACTACGACAAGGTCCTAAATGCACTAGAAGACAAAAAGAATGCAGATGTAATATATACAGACTTTGCAAAAGCCTTCGACAAGTGTGACCATGGCGTAATAGCGCACAAAATGCGTGCTAAAGGAATAACAGGAAAAGTCAGTCGATGGATCTATAATTTCCTCACTAACAGAACACAGAGAGTAGTCGTCAACAGAGTAAAGTCCGAGGCAGCTACGGTGAAAAGCTCTGTTCTACAAGGCACAGTACTCGCTCACATCTTGTTCCTCATCCTCATATCCGACATAGACAAGGATGTCAGCCACAGCACCGTGTCTTCCTTTGCAGATGACACCCGAATCTGCATGACAGTGTCTTCCATTGCAGACACTGCAAGGCTCCAGGCGGACATCAACCAAATCTTTCAGTGGGCTGCAGAAAACAATATGAAGTTCAACGATGAGAAATTTCAATTACTCAGATATGGTAAACACGAGGAAATTAAATCTTCATCAGAGTACAAAACAAATTCTGGCCACAAAATAGAGCGAAACACCAACGTCAAAGACCTGGGAGTGATCATGTCGGAGGATCTCACCTTCAAGGACCATAACATTGTATCAATCACATCTGCTAGAAAAATGACAGGATGGATAATGAGAACCTTCAAAACTAGGGAGGCCAAGCCCATGATGACACTCTTCAGGTCACTTGTTCTATCTAGGCTGGAGTATTGCTGCGCACTGACGGCACCTTTCAGGGCAGGTGAAGTTGCCGACCTGGAGAATGTACAGAGAACTTTCACGGCGCGCATAACGGAGATAACATACCTCAATTACTGGGAGCGTTTGAGGTTCCTAAACCTGTATTCCCTGGAACACAGGAGGGAGAGATACATGATTATATACACCTGGAAAATCCTAGAGGGACTAGTACCGAACTTGCACACGAAAATCACTCACTACGAAAGCAAAAGACTTGGCAGACGATGCACCATACCCCCATTGAAAAGCAGGGGTGTCACTAGCACGTTAAGAGACCATACAATAAGTGTCAGGGGCCCGAGACTGTTCAACTGCCTCCCAGCACACATAAGGTGGATTACCAACAGACCCCTGGCAGTCTTCAAGCTGGCGCTGGACAAGCACCTAAAGTCAGTTCTTGATCAGCCGGGCTGTGGCTCGTACGTTGGTTTGCGTCCAGCCAGCATCAACAGTCTGGTTGATCAGGCTCTGATCCACCAGGAGGCCTGGTCACAGACCGGGCCGCGGGGCCGTTGACCCCCGGAACTCTCTCCAGGTAAACTCCAGGTAAACTCTAGAAAATTTCCATCATTACATATCCACCCTCAATACACTACGCATCTATTATAACTAAACTGCACTTCTATATTCACTGCACATCTATCATAAATAAAATACACATCTCCAATCACTACACATTTAACATGACTACACACCTAACCACAATTCACTACACATCTACCATCAAAACATATCTACAATCTCTATACATCTTCCATTCATGCACTGTACATCAGGCACTACACTACATCAGGCACTACACTACACATTTACTTAAAAAGAATGCATATCTTCCATCACTTGGCATCTATCATCTCTACAAATGTAACATGACTAGTCAACACAATAAGCAGAAATGTTCTACACATCATTACACACCAAACTTTGCTGCGCTACACGTCTATCATCATTATACTTGTCAAATACCATCAGTGTACATCTAGAATCACTGCACAAGTTCACCGACAATACCAAGCATCAGAAATCACTTCACCAGGAATTTCGAATCACTACACTACATATCTACCAATACTTCATATCTATCATCTTTACTCTTCTTCCGAAACTACACCTCACATGTTTAAACAATTCACGACACATGTACAATCATAACACTACTATCATCAATCGGAACAGAACACATCTACCAACACTGCACTTGTTCCATAAATACCCTGCTCGTCTTTAATTAATGAACACAGGAGACATCTGCCATCACTACACTTTTATCACCAATTCACTACATGTCTACCGTGACTATGCTTCATCTATCACTAATGTGCACATTTTCAGTCACACACAAAACATCTATCATCACTACAGGAATATTATCAATACAGTACACATATATCATAACTACACTATAATTCCTTCACCAAAACACTAAAAATATCACACCACTCCATATCTATCAAGTAGAGATTGGAAGATATTATGGTTAAATAGAAGTTTCAAACTAACATTAGTGAACCAGCAGTGGTGGCCCAGTGAGTAGAGTTGGAACTGTCACCGCATGGGTCGCTGGCTCGAATCCCGGCAAGGCTAGTCTTCTGTAAGCAAAATTACAGAGCTTCCTGTCAGGCCAGCTTCTCTAGCCTGAGCTGCAAAAGTGGAAAGTTCACCTACAAGGCCAGCTAATGCAGCCAGCCAGGTAGGGCATGATATCATTAGAGGCAAGTTAGTGCAGAGAGCAATGCCAGACAGGACACTACAATAGCCAGCAGAAGACTCTGTAAACAAAATAACAGAGCTCAAAGTCGGGCCATGACAGGCACGAGAGCAACAACTGCCAGAAGAAGAAAAGGAAGATGAAGAAGAAAAAAAAAGTCAGGGCAGCTTTGCTAGCCAGAGCTGCCAGTCAGGAGTGTTCTACAAGCCAGCCATTCAGGCCATGACAACCTTAGAGGTAACCGAGGAAAAAAAAAATAAGTCAGGCCATCCTTGCTAGCATGAGCTGCCAGTCAGTAGCGTTCCACCAGCCAGCCAGGCAGGCCATGACAACCTTTGAGGTAACCAAGAAAAAAAAAAAAAAGTCAGGCCATCTTTGCTAGCTAGAGCTGCCAGTCAGGAGTGTTCCACCAGCCAGCCAAGCAGGCCATGACAACCTTAGAGGTAACCTAGAAAAAAAAAAAAGTCAGGCCATCCTTGCTAGCCAGAGCTGCCAGTCAGGAGTGTTCCACCAGCCAGCCAGGAAGGCCATGACAACCTTTGAGGTAACCCAGAAAAAAAAAGAAAAAAAAAAAGTCAGGCCAGCCTTGCTTGCCAGAAGTGCCAGTCAGGAGTGTTCCACCAGCCAGCCAGGCAGGCCATGACAGCCTTTGAGGTAACCCAGAAAAAAAAACAAAAAAAAAAGTCAGGCCAGCCTTGCTTGCCACAGCTGCCAGTCAGGAGTGTTCCACCAGCCAGGCAGGCAGGCCATGACAACCTTAGACGTAAGGAAGTGCAGAAAGTAATGCCAGACAGAACAGCAACGACTGTCAAAAAAAAGGAAAAAAAAAATAAAAAAAATTCATTTTCCAGTACAGTTTTTCGATACACTACAGATAGTCACATTTAATAAGTAACTCTTACATAATGCATCTATTTCAGCTCTCATTTGGTACACATCAACCATGACTGCACAAAACATCTACCATCAAATGTCTACCATCACTGCACTACACATCTTCCACCAGTACACATCTGCCATTGCTACAGATCTTTTATCTCTGTCCTACACATGTACAATCACTACACTAAGCATCTACCATCACTGCACTTAACATCAACCCTAAATATACATCTACCAATACTATATATCAATTATTTCTGATCTATAAATTTACCATCACTTCATATCCACCATTAATACAGTACACATTTATTATAAGTAAACTACACGTCTACAGTCACTACAGACCTACCTAGAATACAATACACATCTACTATCACTATTCATCAACTAGGATTGCTCAAGAAAATTTCCATCACTACATATCCACCCTCAATACACTACCCATCTATTATAACTAAACTGCACTTCTATAGTCACTACACATCTATCATAAATACAATACACATCTCCAATCACTACACATTTAACATGACTACACACCTAACCGTAATTCACTACATATATACCATCAAGAAATATTTAAAATCTCTATACATCTTCCATTCCTGCACTGTACATCAAGCATCACTAAACTACATATTTACTTAAAAAGAATGCATATCTTCCACCACTTGGCATCTATCATCACTACACATGTAACATGACTAGTCAACACAATAAACAGAAATGTTCTACTCATCATTACACACCAATCTTTGCTGCACTACATGTCTATCATCATTATACTTCTCAAATACCATCAGTGTACATCTAGAATCACTGCACAAGTTCACCCACAATACCAAATATCAGCAATCACTTCACCAGGAATTTCGAATCACTACACTACATATCTACCAATACTACATACCTATTATCATTACTCTTCTTCCGAAACTGCACTTCACATTTTTAAACAATTCAGAACAAATGTACAATCATAACACTACTATCATCAATCAGCACAGAACACATCTACCAACACTACACTTGTTCCATAAATACCCTACTGATCTTTAATGAATACAGGAGAAATCTGCCATCAGTATACTGTTATCATAAATACACTACATGTCTACCATGATTATGCTTCCTCTATCACTAATGTGCACATCTTCAGTCACACATAAAATATCTATCATCACTACAGGAATATTATCATTACAGTACACATATATCATAACTACACTATAATTCCTTCACCAAAACACTAAAAATATCACACCATTCCATATCTATCAAGTGGAGATAGGAAGATAATATGGTTAAATAGAAGTTTTAAATTAACGTTAGTGAACCGGCAGTGGTGGTACAATGAGGACAGTTGGAACTGTCACCGCATGGGTCGCTGGTTCGAATCCCGGCAAGGCTAGTGTTCTGTAAGCAAAATTACAGAGCGTCAAGTCAGGCCAGCTTCCCGAGCCTGAGCTGCAAAACTGGAAAGTTCACCTACAAGGTCAGCTAATGCAGCCAGCCAGCTCAAAGTCGGGCCATGACAGACACGACAGCAACAACTGCCAGAAGAAGAAGAAAAAGAAGATGAAGAAGAAAAAAAAAAAGTCTGGGCAGCTTTGCTAGCCAGAGCTGCCAGTCAGGATTGTTCCACCAGCCAGCCAGGCAGGCCATGATAACCTTAGAGGTAACCCAGAAAAAAAAAGAAAAAAAAAGTCAGGCTAGCTTTGCTAGCCAGAGCTGCCAGTCAGGAGTGTTCTACAAGCCAGCCATTCAGGCCATGACAACCTTAGAGGTAACCGAGGAAAAAAAAAAAAAAGTCAGGCCATCCTTGCTAGCCAGAGCCGCCAGTCAGGAGTGTTCCACCAGCCAGCAAGGCAGGCCATGACAACCTTTGAGGTAACCCAGAAAAAAAAAAAAAAAAAGTCAGGCCATCCTTGCTAGCCAGAGCCACCAGTCAGGAGTGTTCCACCAGCCAGCCAGGCACTCCATGACAACCATAGAGGTAACCCAGAAAAAAAAAAAGTCAGGCCAGCCTTGCTAGCTAGAGCTGCCAGTCAGGAGTGTTCCACTAGCCAGCCAGGCAGGCCATGACAACCTTTGTGGTAACCCAGAAAAAAAAAAAAAGTCAGGCCATCCTTGCTAGCCAGAGCCGCCAGTCAGGAGTGTTCCACCAGCCAGCCAGGCACTCCATGACAACCTTAGAGGTAACCCAGAAAAAAAAAGTCAGGCCAGCCTTGCTAGCTAGAGCTGCCAGTCAGGAGTGTTCCACCAGCCAACCAGGCAGGCCATCACAACCTTTGAGGTAAGCCAGAAAAAAAAAAAAAAGTCAGGCCAGCCTTGCTTGCCAGACCTGCCAGTCAGGAGTGTTCCACCAGCCAGACAGGCAGGCCATGACAACCTTTGAGGTAACCCAGAAAAAAAAAAAAAAGTCAGGCCGGCCTTGCTAGCCAGACCTGCCAGTCAGAAGTGTTCCACAAGCCAGCCAGGCAGGCCATGACAACCTTAGAGGTAACCCAGAAAAGAAATAGAAAAAAAAGAAGAAAAAAAAAACAAGATTTTTTTTCATTGTTAAGTACAGTTTTTCAATACACCACAGATAGTCACATTTACCAAGTAACTCTTACATATTTCTTCTATTTCAGCTCCCCTTTGGTACACATCAACCATGACTGCAAAAAACATCTTCCATCACTGCACTACACATCTTCAACCACTACACATCTAGCATTTCTACAGATCTTCTATCTGTGTCCTACACATGTACAATCACTGCACTAATCATCTACCATCACTGCACTTCACATCTACCCTAAATATACATCTACCAATACTATACATCAATTATCACTACTCTATAAATTTACCATCACTACATATCCACCATTAGTAAACTACACATTTATTATAAGTAAACTACACATATGCAGTCACTGCAGACCTACCTTGAATACAATACACATCTACCACCACTTTTCATCAATTACGATTGCTCTAGAAAATTTCCATCACTACATATCCACCCTCAATACACTACACATCTATTGAAAATAAACTGCATTTATATAGTCACTACACATCTATCATAAATACAATACACATCTCCAATCACTACACATTTAACAACACTACACACCTGACCATAATTCACTACACATCTACCATCAAAACATATCTACAATCTCTATACATCTTCCATTCATGCACTGTACATCAGGCATCACTACACTACACATTTACTTAAAAAGAATGCATATCTTTCATCACTTGGCATCTATCATCTCTACAAATGTAACATGACTAGTCAACACAATAAACAGAAATGTTCTACACATCATTACACACCAAACTTTGCTGCGCTACACGTCTATCATCATTATACTTGTCAAATACCATCAGCCTACATCTAGAATCACTGCACAAGTTCACCGACAATACCAAGCATCAGAAATCACTTCACCAGGAATTTCGAATCACTACACTACATATCTACCAATACTTCATATCTATCATCTTTACTCTTCTTCCGAAACTACACCTCACATGTTTAAACAATTCACGACACATGTACAATCATAACACTACTATCATCAATCGGAACAGAACACATCTACCAACACTGCACTTGTTCCATAAATACCCTGCTCGTCTTTAATTAATGAACACAGGAGACATCTGCCATCACTACACTTTTATCATCAATTCACTACATGTCTACCGTGACTATGCTTCATCTATCACTAATGTGCACAACTTCAGTCACACACAAAACATCTATCATCACTACAGGAATATTATCAATACAGTAACATATATCATAACTACACTATAATTCCTTCACCAAAACACTAAAAATATCACATCACTCCATATCTATCAAGTAGAGATAGGAAGATATTATGGTTAAATAGAAGTTTCAAACTAACATTAGTTAACCAGCAGTGGTGGCCCAGTGAGTAGAGTTGGAACTGTCACTGCATGGGTCGCTGGCTCGAATCCCGGCAAGGCTAGTCTTCTGTAAGCAAAATTACAGAGCTTCCTGTCAGGCCAGCTTCTCTAGCCTGAGCTGCAAAACTGGAAAGTTCACCTACAAGGCCAGCTAATGCATCCAGCCAGGTAGGGCATGATATCATTAGAGGCAAGCTAGTGCAGAAAGCAATGCCAGACAGGACACAACGATAGCCAGCAGGAAAGACTCTGTAAACAAAATAACAGAGCTCAAAGTCGGGCCATGACAGACACGACAGCAACAACTGCCAGAAGAAGAAAAAGAAGATGAAGAAAAAAAAAAGTCAGGGCAGCTTTGCTAGCCAGAGCTGCCAGTCAGGAGTGTTCCACAAGCTAGTAATTCAGGCCATGACAACCTTAGAGGCAACCGAGGAAAAAAAAAAAAAAGTCAGGCCATCCTTGCTAGCCAGAGCTGCCAGTCAGGAGCATTCCATCAGCCAGCCAGGCAGGCCATGACAACCTTTGAGGTAACCAAGAAAAAAAAAAAAAGTCAGGCCAGCTTTGCTAGCCACAGCTGCCAGTCAGGAGTGTTCCACCAGAAAGCCAAGCAGGCCATGACAACCTTAGAGGTATCCGAGAAAAAAAAAAAAAAAAAAGTCAGGCCATCCTTGCTAGCCAGAGCTGCCAGTCAGGAGTGTTCCACCAGCCAGCCAGGCACTCCATGACAACCTTAGAGGTAACCCAGAAAAAAAAAAGTCAGGCCAGCCTTGCTAGCTAGAGCTGCCAGTCAGGAGTGTTCCACCAGCCAACCAGGCAGGCCATCACAACCTTTGAGGTAAGCCAGAAAAAAAAAGTCAGGCCAGCCTTGCTTGCCAGACGTGCCAGTCAGGAGTGTTCCACCAGCCAGACAGGCAGGCCATGACAACCTTTGAGGTAACCCAGAAAAAAAAAAAAAGTCAGGCCGGCCTTGCTAGCCAGACCTGCCAGTCAGGAGTGTTCCACAAGCCAGCCAGGCAGGCCATGACAACCTTAGAGGTAACCCAGGAAAGAAATAGAAAAAAAAGAAGAAAAAAAAACAAGATTTTTTTTCATTGTTAAGTACAGTTTTTCAATACACCACAGATAGTCACATTTACCAAGTAACTCTTACATATTTCTTATATTTCAGCTCCCCTTTGGTACACATCAACCATGACTGCAAAAAACATCTTCCATCACTGCACTACAAATCTTCAACCACTACACATCTAGCATTGCTACAGATCTTCTATCTGTGTCCTACACATGTACAATCACTTCACTAATCATCTACCATCACTGCACTTCACATCAACCCTAAATATACATCTACCAATACTATACATCAATTATCACTACTCTATAAATTTACCATCACTACATATCCACCATTAGTAAACTACATATTTATTATAAGTAAACTACACATATACAGTCACTGCAGACCTACCTTGAATACAATACACATCTACCACCACTTTTCATCAATTACGATTGCTCTAGAAAATTTCCATCACTACATATCCACCCTCAATACACTACACATCTATTGAAAATAAACTGCACTTATATAGTCACTACACATCTATCATAAATACAATACACATCTCCAATCACTACACATTTAACAACACTACACACCTGACCATAATTCACTACACATCTACCACCAAAACATATCTACAATCTCTATACATCTTCCATTCATGCACTGTACATCAGGCACTACACTACATCAGGCACTACACTACACATTTACTTAAAAAGAATGCATATCTTCCATCACTTGGCATCTATCATCTCTACAAATGTAACATGACTAGTCAACACAATAAGCAGAAATGTTCTACACATCATTACACACCAAACTTTGCTGCGCTACACGTCTATCATCATTATACTTGTCAAATACCATCAGTGTACATCTAGAATCACTGCACAAGTTCACCGACAATACCAAGCATCAGAAATCACTTCACCAGGAATTTCGAATCACTACACTACATATCTACCAATACTTCATATCTATCATCTTTACTCTTCTTCCGAAACTACACCTCACATGTTTAAACAATTCACGACACATGTACAATCATAACACTACTATCATCAATCGGAACAGAACACATCTACCAACACTGCACTTGTTCCATAAATACCCTGCTCGTCTTTAATTAATGAACACAGGAGACATCTGCCATCACTACACTTTTATCACCAATTCACTACATGTCTACCGTGACTATGCTTCATCTATCACTAATGTGCACAACTTCAGTCACACACAAAACATCTATCATCACTACAGGAATATTATCAATACAGTACACATATATCATAACTACACTATAATTCCTTCACCAAAACACTAAAAATATCACACCACTCCATATCTATCAAGTAGAGATTGGAAGATATTATGGTTAAATAGAAGTTTCAAACTAACATTAGTGAACCAGCAGTGGTGGCCCAGTGAGTAGAGTTGGAACTGTCACCGCATGGGTCGCTGGCTCGAATCCCGGCAAGGCTAGTCTTCTGTAAGCAAAATTACAGAGCTTCCTGTCAGGCCAGCTTCTCTAGCCTGAGCTGCAAAAGTGGAAAGTTCACCTACAAGGCCAGCTAATGCAGCCAGCCAGGTAGGGCATGATATCATTAGAGGCAAGTTAGTGCAGAGAGCAATGCCAGACAGGACACTACAATAGCCAGCAGAAGACTCTGTAAACAAAATAACAGAGCTCAAAGTCGGGCCATGACAGGCACGAGAGCAACAACTGCCAGAAGAAGAAAAGGAAGATGAAGAAGAAAAAAAAAGTCAGGGCAGCTTTGCTAGCCAGAGCTGCCAGTCAGGAGTGTTCCACAAGCCAGCCATTCAGGCCATGACAACCTTAGAGGTAACCGAGGAAAAAAAAAATAAGTCAGGCCATCCTTGCTAGCATGAGCTGCCAGTCAGTAGCGTTCCACCAGCCAGCCAGGCAGGCCATGACAACCTTTGAGGTAACCAAGAAAAAAAAAAAAAAAAGTCAGGCCATCTTTGCTAGCTAGAGCTGCCAGTCAGGAGTGTTCCACCAGCCAGCCAAGCAGGCCATGACAACCTTAGAGGTAACCTAGAAAAAAAAAAAAAGTCAGGCCATCCTTGCTAGCCAGAGCTGCCAGTCAGGAGTGTTCCACCAGCCAGCCAGGAAGGCCATGACAACCTTTGAGGTAACCCAGAAAAAAAAAGAAAAAAAAAAAGTCAGGCCAGCCTTGCTTGCCAGAAGTGCCAGTCAGGAGTGTTCCACCAGCCAGCCAGGCAGGCCATGACAGCCTTTGAGGTAACCCAGAAAAAAAAACAAAAAAAAAAGTCAGGCCAGCCTTGCTTGCCAGACCTGCCAGTCAGGAGTGTTCTACATGCCAGCCAGGCAGGCCATGACAACCTTAGAGGTAACCCAGAAAAAAAAGAAAAAAAAAAGAAAAAAAAAATTTTTTTTCATTGGCCAGTACAGTTTTTCAATACACCACAGATAGTCACATTTACCAAGTAACTCTTACATAATTCTTCTATTTCAGCTCCTCTATGATACACATCAACCATGACTGCACAAAACATCTTCCATCAAATATCTACCATCACTGCACTACACATCTTCCACCACTACACATCTAGCATTGCTAAATATCTTCTATCTGTGTCCTACACATGTACAATCACTGCACTGAACGTCTACCATCACTGCACTTCACATCAACCCTAAATATACATCTACCAATACTATACATCAATTATTACTGCTCTCTAAATTTGCCATCACTACATATCCACCATTAGTACACTACACATTTATTATAAGTAAACTACACATCTACAGTCACTGCAGACCTACCTTGAATACAATACACATCTACCACCACTATTCATCAATTACGATTGCTCAAGAAAATTTCCATCACTACATATCCACCCTCAATACACTGTACATCTATTGTAACTAAACTGCTCTTCTATAGTCACTACACATCTATCATAAATACAATACACATCTCCAATCACTACACATTTAACATGACTACACACCTAACCATAATTCACTACACATCTACCATCAAGACGTATCTACAATCTCTATACATCTTCCATTCATGCACTGTACATCAAGCATCACTACACTACACATTTACTTAAAAAGAATGCATATCTTCAATCACTTGGCATCTATCATCTCTACAAATGTAACATGACTAGTCAACACAATTAACAGAAATGTTCTACACATCATTACACACCAAACTTTGCTACACTACACGTCTATCATCATTATACTTCTCAAATACCGTCAGCCTACATCTAGAATCACTGCACAAGTTCTCCCACAATACCACACATCAGAAATCACTTCACCCTGAATTTTGAATCACTACACTACATATCTACCAATACTTCATATCTATCATCATTACGCTTCTTCCAAAACCACACATCAGATGTTTAAACAATTCACGACACATGTACAATCATCCCTTTTATATTATAATTTTATACTATAATTCAAACTTTAAAAAATTACCTTTATAGTACTACCTACTATCATATTCCCAAGCTCCACTATTTGATCATCACTTTATTTGTATTAGTCCCTTAGCTCATTATTTTACATTTGTTAAATAATCCAGGTGCTATTTTTTAGCTTAAGACTATTTACTTTGTTTTATACTTAATTCAAACTATAGATTCACTACAAATCTTATGATTACAAGCATTGATCCTGATACCAACCTCTTATTTAATGACTTAAATGAATCAAACAGTAACTGTAATTACTACACTGCAGAACAATCAAAGGCACTTCTCAGTGCCAACAACAACATAACTATATTTAACTACAATATCAGATCTTTAAGCAAGCATTACGATGACCTCATAGCATTACTAAATTCCTTACATGCCAATATGTCCATCATTACACTAACTGAAACCTGGCTAAAGCCTGATAGTACAGATGTCTATGCCATTCCTGGTTACACAGCCATACACAACTGTAGGCCAGATCAACAAGGGGGTGGCACAGCCATATACTACTCAGACCAACTAGAATGTATCACTAATACTTGCACAAGGGATGAACATGGGGAATATATAATAGCTAAATTCAAATCAAAGTACCTACAAAAACCTCTCACATTGATAAACATCTACAGAGTTCCACAGTCAAACATTAGCCAATTTAGTCAAAATCTAGGAAGTATGATAACTGATGCACGCATGAACAAAGATCACTTACTACTCTCAGGTGACTTCAATATAAATCTCCTGCAAGACCAGGACCCACACGTTACTGAATTCACAAACACAATGAGTAACTGTATGTTACTACCAACAGTAACAAAACCTACAAGAGTTACAGAGACTAGTGTTTCCCTACTTGACCACATCTGGACCAACACCATATCCCCTTTAAAATCAGGCATAATTACAGATAATACCACAGACCACTACCCTACTTTCCTCATAACAACTCTTGGTAAACTACCCCAAGACACTACTAAAGTCACCTTCAGACTTCACAATGAGGCAGCCATTAATAACTTCACAACAGCAATAGCAAACATTGATTGGCACACTGAGCTAGAAACCTATACAGATATTGACGAATGTATTAATAATTTTCTAAAAAAAACCCAATACCTCTATAACAAGCACTGCCCTAAAAAAACTAAACAGATGACAGCAAAGAGACTGAACAGTCCCTGGCTAACACCCAGCATTCTCAAATCCATAAATACAAAACACCAATATGAAAAACAGTACAGAATGGGTCACATAACCAGAGACCAAACAAAACGTTACTCGTCAATCCTAACCAGCCTGATAAGAAGGGCAAAAAAATTGTATTATGAGAACAGATTATCCAACTTACGAGGTGATATAAAAAAGACCTGGAAAACCCTATCAGAAATTCTGGGAACAAAAAAGATATCACGAAATAGCGAAATAAAATTAGCAAAAACAGATGAACCCCAACTCCCACCAACAGAAACAGCAAACAGACTCAATGATTTCTTCTCCACTATAGGACAAAACCTTGCCAATAAAATCCCAAGCTCAGATACCCCACCAAATGACTACCTCACCGGCAACTACCCGAACACACTGTTCCTAGCTCCGACTAACCCATACGAAGTCTCCCTTATTATCAACGCACTAAAAAACAAGGCAGGAGATTTAAATACCTTACCACCCCTTATATACAAAAAAGTGTCACAAGTGCTATCACCAATCATTGCAACACTCTTTAACAAATCCATTGAATCCTCCACCTTCCCTACAGTACTCAAAATAGCAAGGGTCACCCCGATCCACAAAGGAGGAGACCAAACAGAGTTGAATAACTATAGGCCAATATCCAACTTACACCCTCTCTCAAAAATCTTCGAAAAATTAATTCATAAACGAATCTACTCCTACCTTATCTCCCAAAACATACTCAACCCCTGCCAATTTGGATTCAGGCCTAATAAAAATACTAATGATGCTATTATACACATGCTAGAACATATATACACTGCAATAGAGAAAAAAGAAGTCCCACTGGGGATCTTCATTGACTTACGTAAAGCTTTTGATACAGTTGACCATGACTTGCTCCACATAAAATTGTCACACTATGGTATAAGAGGGCACTCCCTCAACTACCTCAAGTCTTACCTCAGCAACAGAAGCCAATATGTGTACGCAAATGGGGCAAACTCTTCTGCACAACCAATTACAGTTGGTGTCCCACAGGGAAGTGTCCTTGGCCCTCTTCTCTTTCTCCTATACATAAATGACCTTCCAAATGCTTCGCAATTACTCAAACCCACACTATTTGCAGATGACACTACATACGTCTTCTCTCACCCGAGCCCAGTCACGCTAGCCAATACTGTAAATACCGAATTACAGAAAATATCTACCTGGATGAGGACTAACAAACTTACACTAAACATTGACAAAACCTACTTCATTCAGTTTGGTAACAGAGCTACAGATGTCCCTCTTAACATAATGATAAATGGATCACCTATCACAAAACTAACAGAGGGAAAATTCTTAGGAATCCACCTTGATAATAGACTCAAATTTCATACACATATACATCAAATTTCTAAGAAAATTTCCAAGACTGTAGGCATACTATCGAAGATACGGTACTATGTTCCACAGTCAGCCCTCCTGGCCTTATATCACTCTCTTATTTACCCCTATCTCACCTATGGAATTTGTGCATGGGGCTCAACAACAATTAACCATCTCAGACCACTAATTACCCAACAAAAGGCTGCAGTTAGAATGATAACAAATTCTCACTACAGGCAGCACACTCCACCAATATTCAATACACTAAACCTACTCACCATACAAAACATCCATACTTATTACTGCACCTATTACATACATAGAACACTTAACTCTGATATTAACCCTCCCCTCAAACATCTCCTTGCCAACCTCAACAGAACACATGACCATAACACAAGGCACAGATCACTCTTTGATGTTCCTCGTGTCCATCTCACACTATGCAAAAACTCAATGCACATAAAAGGCCCTAAAATCTGGAATTCATTACCTGTAAATATAAAAGAAACACAACCTGTTTATAAATTCAAGTCTCTTCTCAAAGATTACTTACTCACCCAAAACCAAATAAATACTGAATAACTGAACATTATAAATTGTATATCTTAAATGTTTCTCACAATTATATCACATAAATGTTAAACCTAAAACCCAATCTAACTTTATTTTTTTTAAATACACTACCTAACAGAATCACTACCTAACTGAATGCAACCATATGACCTGTCTTTGTAATACTCACTTGTGCTTTATAGTTATCTGTTTACATTTATGTTTTATCACTGATTTCATCATTGCTTAGTAGCAGCGCTGTATAGTCCTTGTGGCTTAGCGCTTCTTTTTGATTATAATAATAATAATAATCATTGCTTAGTTAATCTTAAGTTAATTTTAAGCCAGCCCGTAATGCTATGCATAGTATAAGTGGCTTTGGCATACTGCTCTTATCTGTATTTTTTTGTACCTCTGTATGTGTGCACAAATTGGAAATAAATAAATAAATAAATAAATAAATAAATAAACAGGAAGTTTTCCTTTTTGCAAAGGCCCTCACAGGCCTCTGCTTCCCCTCTGCCTTTCATTTGACCTCAGCCTTTCGCCTCTATCAACATAGAGTGTAGAGGCGAATTTTGCTAGTCCACTGCTACTCGTGCCTCTCAAAATGCTCACAACTCATCGCTCTACCAACCTGAGGAATAAGGACGAGTGTGCAGTTCTACGTGAGTTGGTAACCCAGGTGTCCACACTGAAAATTCGTCTTTCACTCCAAGACACGTGTGCTAGAAGTTCTGCAAGTTGGAGTGAGTAACAATCTCTACGAGTATTGCAGTGTGTGGTAACTCTTGAGAAGTCTGCCTCAGCCTGTGACCTTGAGCGAGGCACTGCATCACCTGCCTGAGACTTTCGCCCATATTGACTATGTGAAGAAAGGCGAATGTGCGTGCTCAGTTACCTCTGCTGTTCTCCTGTGTCCACAACTCTCCTCCTTTAAACTTAGCCGTTCGCCTCTATCAACGACGTGCAGTGTAGAGGTGTATTTTGCTGCCCCGCTGGTACTCGACTCTCTGAGTTCCGCAAGTGCTGCAGATTTGTTGTAACTATTTGCATGAGTGGATTACGCTGACTTAGGACATTGTGCTACCATCAGTACCTACGTAGGCTTAAAATGAGTGAGGAATGTCTGGCCTGCTGGGTGACCTTGAAAATGGCACTATAAGACCCGCATGCCACTTACACCCATACTGCGTGTGTCTAGTGAGGTGAATGTCCCTTCCTCGACTTTCCTATTCACCGGTATCCCTTAACTCGTCGCCATTATCTACATATGGGATAAGGGCGAGTTTAGCTGATCCAGGCCAAACAGCGCTCCAAGCCAGCCAGTGAAGGCCAAGGCTACATCTGTTCTGAATCCCAGAATGCCTTTGTGAACGTTCTACAGTGTTCCTCGACTTTCCTATTCACCGGTATCCCTTAGCTCGTCGCCATTATCTACATATGAGATAAGGGCGAGTTTAACCGATCCAGGCTAAACAGCTTTTTAACTGTAACAAGCCAGAGGTTCATCTATAAACATATTAAGTTTGTGCTGATTTATTTGTCCACAGAGTGAAAATTTGTCTGTCATTCCCAGACACGTGTGCTAGCTGTGTTAAGTGCTGCGGGTTTGGAGTAATTAACGAGTGGTGCAATATTGGTAACTCTCGAGACGACTGTGGCCCCGTGAATGACCTTGAAAATCGCACTGCGACCCGCAGGCCACTACACCCATATTGCCTGTGTCTAGCGAGGTGAATATCCCTTCCTTGTCCCTTCTATTCACCGGTATCCTTTAGCCCATCGCCAGTGTGAAACTCCTGTCAGCTATGAGTATAGCTGATGGTGTTGACGTAGATGATGGTGAAGGCAGATTTGAAACATATTTTAGTAAACAGGCTCGGAAAAAAGAACGAGGCTTCCAGAGAAAGCTTGCTGAAAGCAATACAGTGGGCGCACACCCTCCCAAAGCTGTCAGGTTAGATTTCCCTGACAACACTGATCAAGAGACCAAGTTTAACTGGTTTTTCGAAGCTAGTGTAAACAATCATGAGAAAACGATCAAGTTTGTCCGCGATGAGGATAACTACGTCTTTGTGCCTAATGATTCAGCATTTATAGACAAACTTCTCACTCACGAATATGCCAACATCAAACTCCGAGCTGCCCCACCAAGGGCACCTAAAGTGCTTATTGTCATCTACAACGTCAACAAGCACTTGAATCCTCAATATCTGGCGTCAGAGCAAGTTGCAAGCCCTCGTCGACTTTCCAACGGTCTAATATTAGCTGAGTGGACTGGCCAGGGGACTCTGCCACGCTATATTCACTCCCGTGCAGCCCTCAACAGACGCTATTACATTGCATTGTACAGACCTCCTCAACGTCGATGTTATAAGTGTCAACGCTGGGGCCACATCGCCAGGAAATGCCCATCTAAGTCACACTGGTGTGCAGTGTGTGCCAATGCTCATCCTTCTGAACGGTGTTATGCTATGATCAAACAGCAACAGACTGTTGCTAAACAATGTATCAATTGTAAGACCTCAGGAGTCACAGCAGCTCATGCTGACTGCAGTGTGAGGGCTGATCGCATCGCAGCCAACCGCACTTCACCCTGTCCCCCTCATAATGGCCCCCCAGGACTACCAGGTACCTCGGGTCTGAATACTGGCTCATGCCTGCCCTCAGACAATGGGGTTGAGCACCTCACCTGGGGAGCACGTCAACAGACCTCCATCACGTCGGCTGTCAATACCAGCCTAGCTGAGTCAGCTGACAGTCAGCCAAATAGCTCAGCTGACCGGGACTTCACGTCTCCAGATGTTCCAAGTCTTGCTCCTGTGGTATACAACCTGATGTCGCGCATAAAAGTACTGGAAACACAACAATTTCTCCTGAAACAACTTGAACAACACAAGGAAAGATGTGTAGAGTGTACCAATAACAAGATTGTCACAATTTGTGAAAGCAAGTGTAAGGCTGCTGAACAAGGTGGTGGTGGTGTTCTTAATCACAGTAATGACGAATATAATACTTGTGTTGATAACTGTAGTGAGCATCATAACGAAGGCTATGGTGTCAATGATGTTAGTAATAGTGATGACCGTAATATAAGTGGTGGTGAAGAGTGTGATGAGGGCAATGGTATCTATAATGTTAGTAATAGTGATGAGCATAATTTAAGTGGTGGTGAAGAGTGTGATGAGAGCGGTGGTGTCTATAATGTTAGTAATAGTGATGAGCATAATTTAAGTGGTGGTGAAGAGTGTGATGAGGTTAGTCACATAGACATTAATGTTGAATACAATACTGTTGACAAATGTAATGAACACAATGTTGGTAGTGGCGCTGGTGATGACAGTTGTAGTGTTGCGTGTAATGTTAGTGGAGGAGGGAATGTGAGTGGTGGTGGTGTCACCTATCATACATTCACACATAAACAGCGTCATGCTCTGGGTTTACGAAGACTCCCACGAGGCCTTACAACTGGAGGTGCACTTACAAAACTCATGGACAATGGTAGCACTGTTGACATTGATAAGGTCTGCTATTTATATGAACAATTTTTTCATTATGCTGAGAAACTCAAGATGATCCCAGGACTACTATAATGGATCAAAACTCGTATAAACTTTCTATATTAAGCTGGAATATTGCATCACTTAGAAAAAGACTTCCTGAACTTCATCATAAAGTAACCACTGAACCCATTGATGTTGTGTGTCTACAAGAGTGCAGAGTCCCTGAAAAATCCCAACCCCCTAAATTACCATCATTTGTTGCATATAACCTCAAATCTACTAACTCTTGTGTTCTATATATTAAAAAATCACTTCCCCATCAACTTCTTGCACATAAGAAAACAGAGGGGCTACAATATCACGGTGTTAGGATTTATATATGGAACTCTGCTCTCAACATATTTAACTTGTATGCTCCTGCTGATAAATTTAATTACTTGGAGCTCCCAACTTGTGCTCATTCTGAGCCTACTGTTATTATTGGCGATTACAATGCGAGACACAAAAGCATTGGAAACTCACAGTTTGGTAATCGTAATGGCAATCAAATGTTGTCACTCTTAAACAGTCATCATAATGTCCAAATTGTAGGTGACCTTGAACCCACACACATCTATGGAGGCGTCCTTGATCTGTGCCTGGGCTTCAACATTACTTCTGCCAGCTGTGAGTCTTCCATTGTAACAGATATAGCGTCTGATCATTTCCCTAGGCTAACCTCTCTAGATATTGGTAATACTATCCTTCCTGAACATCAAAATGGTATACAATACCGACAGGTTGTTAGGTAAGACACATATGCAACAGTTAGACAACTTTATTCCGAAACGTTTCGCCTACACAGTAGGCTTCTTCAGTCGAATACAGAAAGTAGGCAGGAACAGTAGAGATGTGAAGACGATGTAATCAGTCCATCACCCTTAAAGTCGTAGAATTTGAGGTTGTCAGTCCCTCGGCCTGGAGAAGTTCAGTTCCATAGTCAGGAACTATCTGAAGATCAAGCGACAGTGCGGAGACTTAAATACTGTCGGAAGGAGAGGTGCAGGGTAGTAGTAGTAGTAGTAGTAGTAGTAGTAGTAGTAGTAGTAGTAGTAGTGAGAGGCAACTGAGAGGTCATGTCCCTCTCAGATCCAACCCTTCTCACTTGAAAAGCTTGTCCAAGGTGTTTTCTGTACCAAGATGCCACGTGTTGCAGTGTTTGACAAGATGAACATCAAAATGGTATACAATACCGACAGGTTGTTAGGTAAGACACATATGCAACAGTTAGACAACTTTATTCCGAAACGTTTCGCCTACACAGTAGGCTTCTTCAGTCGAATACAGAAAGTAGGCAGGAACAGTAGAGATGTGAAGACGATGTAATCAGTCCATCACCCTTAAAGTCGTAGAATTTGAGGTTGTCAGTCCCTCGGCCTGGAGAAGTTCAGTTCCATAGTCAGGAACTATCTGAAGATCAAGCGACAGTGCGGAGACTTAAATACTGTCGGAAGGAGAGGTGCAGGGTAGTAGTAGTAGTAGTAGTAGTAGTAGTAGTAGTAGTAGTAGTAGTAGTGAGAGGCAACTGAGAGGTCATGTCCCTCTCAGATCCAACCCTTCTCACTTGAAAAGCTTGTCCAAGGTGTTTTCTGTACCAAGATGCCACGTGTTGCAGTGTCTGACAAGATGAACATCAAAATGGTATACAATACCGACAGGTTGTTAGGTAAGACACATATGCAACAGTTAGACAACTTTATTCCGAAACGTTTCGCCTACACAGTAGGCTTCTTCAGTCGAATACAGAAAGTAGGCAGGAACAGTAGAGATGTGAAGCCGATGTAATCAGTCCATCACCCTTAAAGTCGTAGAATTTGAGGTTGTCAGTCCCTCGGCCTGGAGAAGTTCAGTTCCATAGTCAGGAACTATCTGAAGATCAAGCGACAGTGCGGAGACTTAAATACTGTCGGAAGGAGAGGTGCAGGGTATTGTATACCATTTTGATGTTCATCTTGTCAGACACTGCAACACGTGGCATCTTGGTACAGAAAACACCTTGGACAAGCTTTTCAAGTGAGAAGGGTTGGATCTGAGAGGGACATGACCTCTCAGTTGCCTCTCACTACTACTACTACTACTACTACTACTACTACTACTACTACCCTGCACCTCTCCTTCCGACAGTATTTAAGTCTCCGCACTGTCGCTTGATCTTCAGATAGTTCCTGACTATGGAACTGAACTTCTCCAGGCCGAGGGACTGACAACCTCAAATTCTACGACTTTAAGGGTGATGGACTGATTACATCGTCTTCACATCTCTACTGTTCCTGCCTACTTTCTGTATTCGACTGAAGAAGCCTACTGTGTAGGCGAAACGTTTCGGAATAAAGTTGTCTAACTGTTGCATATGTGTCTTACCTAACAACCTGTCGGTATTGTATACCATTTTGATGTTCATCTTGTCAGACACTGCAACACGTGGCATCTTGGTACAGAAAACACCTTGGACAAGCTTTTCAAGTGAGAAGGGTTGGATCTGAGAGGGACATGACCTCTCAGTTGCCTCTCACTACTACTACTACTACTACTACTACTACTACTACTACTACTACTACCCTGCACCTCTCCTTCCGACAGTATTTAAGTCTCCGCACTGTCGCTTGATCTTCAGATAGTTCCTGACTATGGAACTGAACTTCTCCAGGCCGAGGGACTGACAACCTCAAATTCTACGACTTTAAGGGTGATGGACTGATTACATCGTCTTCACATCTCTACTGTTCCTGCCTACTTTCTGTATTCGACTGAAGAAGCCTACTGTGTAGGCAAAACGTTTCGGAATAAAGTTGTCTAACTGTTGCATATGTGTCTTACCTAACAACTATCCTTCCTGGTGGGATATTCAAACGGAAACGTTTTAATGTTCCCACAGATCAGCATGATGACTTTGTTGCACATGTGACTGACTGGTATAATTCCTATGAGTGTTCCTCTGTAGAGACCTTTAACAATGATCTTGTGAGCAGTATTCAGAACTACTTAGAGCCGCCACTGCAACCTCTTGGTACTCTAAACCCAACAAACTTCCGTAATAATCATACCTCCTTCAAAAACCATACTTATTACAATGATTCTAAACTTCGTACACTGAAACGTACTGCTCGCAGACTAGGCCTAGCCTATAGAAAACATCGTACCCCTGGAATGCTGAGGCTCTTCCAAACTGCCCTTGCTGCTGCCAGAGAGCGTATGACAGAGCTGCGGCAAACCGACTGGGAAAAATTTGTCAACGGTCTTAATGCTCACACCCCACTTAGCCGGGCATGGAGGGACATAAATAGAATTAAGGGTAAACGAACTGGGCAGATCGCGCACCCTCATCCCTTGCATAGGGCGAATGAGTTAGTCAGTGCTTGGGCTGCTACATCTAGCTATGACAATCTTCCCAGTACCACACAGGCAAAATTAAATGATAAATGTGATTCAAGGGAGAGACTTGTTTGCTTTATGCTCAGTAAGGCAGATGATTGCAACATTCCTTTCACTAATTATGAACTTGATGCAGCGCTAACTAAGGGCAACTCCACGTCGCCTGGTGAGGATGGTATTACTTACAACATACTCAGATTGCTGTGTCGAGTACCAGGTAATCCATTACTTGAATTATATAACATGAGCTATGTAACTGGGGAGCTCCCTCAATCTTGGACCAACAGCCTCATCATTCCAATTCCTAAGCCCAATCAACAAAATGCATTTCGCCCAATATCTCTTACTAGCTGCTTGTGTAAAACATTTGAGAGAATGATTCTTAATCGTCTCATGTACAGAATCAAACAATTTTTGTCTCCCCGGTTACATGGTTTCATGCATGGAAGGAGCGTGCATCATTGCATAGCCACCTTTCTCACCCTGCACACTGACAGCTCCTACACTACCTTCCTTGACCTTAAATCCGCTTTCGATGTAGCCAACCGACATGTAATAATTAGTGAACTTGCCAGAATGGATGTTGGAGGATGGCTTCTCCGCTGGATTAAAGGCTACCTGTCCAACAGAAAATCGTCTGTGTTGTTCCAGGGACATAGAAGTGTAACTAAAGACTTTGAATTAGGAACCCCACAGGGAGGTGTGCTCAGTCCCACACTGTTCAATATTCTAATTAATGCATTACTTAATGCTATGCCAAGTCAGCCCCATAATTATGTGATTAGTTTTGCTGATGATATAATGATTCACACCACCGGATTCTCCAACACCCAAAACATTCTTAATCATGTACTAGCCTCGTGTCAGGACCTGGGGTTGATAATCTCTACTGATAAAACAAAGATACTCAATAGGCGTCCTCCTCGACAGAGAGGCACAGTTCGTCAGATCCAATTGCATGATGGGTCTCTTCTAGAATATGTAAGCAGATACAGGTATCTAGGCTTTGAGGTTCCACTACTTGGACCTGTTGTAACA
>NC_091345.1:27814178-27821678 GCF_038502225.1 Cherax quadricarinatus
CTTAACAGGAGTTACAAAATAGCTTTGTACAAAGCACCTCACCGTAGATGCTACAAGTGTCAGCGCTGGGGTCACATTGCTTGGAAATGCTCATCTAAGTCACACTGGTGTGCAGTGTGTGCCAAGGCCCATCCTTCTCACCAGTGCTATGATATGATCAAGAAACACCAGACCGTTGCATTAGAATGTATCAATTGTAAGACTCCAGGAGTCACAGCTGCTCATGCTGACTGCAGAGCGAAAGCTGCCCACATCGCCAGCCGCAGAGCTCCCGCCTCACCCATCACCCCCCATGATGAGGCAATAGGCCTACCAGATACTTCATGTCTGAATACTGACCCATGCCTGAACTCAGACAATATGGTTGAGCGAGTCACTCTGGGAGTACATCAACAGAGCACGATCACGTCTGCTATCAACACTAGTAATGCTGCTGGTGTTGACACCATCTGTCTGGCTGAGTCAGCTGTCAGTCAGCCACCTGACTCAGCTGATCGGGACTTCATACTTCCTGATGACGCTAGTCTTGCTGGGGTGGTACACAACATGCAGCTGCGCATAACAGTACTGGAGAAGCAACAATGGTGTTTGAAACAACAACTTGAGCACCACGAGGAAAAACTTACAGAGGTTGCAAATGAGTACATCAACCCACAGATAGTCAGCCATTATGAAAATGAGTGTGGTGATGATGAACAAACTGATGATTGCAGTGGTGTTAATAATCACAAAAACGATGAATCTGATAGTGGTGTTTACAATCACAGTGAAGATGATAAGGGCAGTGAAGGCCATCATGATAGTCAACCTGATGAGTGTAATGTATTGATAGATACCGAGTGTGGAGATGGCCCGGTTGTTGATAATGGTGTATGTATCACTGGTCATAATGATGAGGGAAGTGATACATGTGATGATAGTGATGAGTGTAATAAAAGCGGAGAGTTGAGTGCGAGGGATAGTGTCACCTTCCATACATTCACAGACAAAGAGCGCAGTGACCTCTGTGTACAAAGACTCCCAAGAGGTCTCACTAATGGAAGTGCACTTAGGAGACTCATGGATAAGGATAATACTGATGATATTGATATTGATTATGTCTGTTTGTTATTTAGTAAGTGTAGTGATACTGGTCCTGTGGGGAGCAGCAGCAGGATAATACTGCACCACCTCTAGGGGCCCTTAACAACAACAACAGTTTGGTGTGTGTCATGGGCACCAACACATTGTGTGTGATTCTCTCCTACTTTATCCATTTATCAGCGATGCAGATTACATGGTGAGTTTAAATATGTGGCCTGTAGTTATAACTTTTCTCTTCACATATGCAAGACATCACCATCCCTGTAGAAGCCATTATTAGATGTACTAGTCATTATATTTTGTTGTTGCAGAAGTACTATGAAGATTCTATGTTCAATAAAGCCTAGAGATAAGGCCTGTGTTTCTATCACAACAATTTATTGAACATAGAATCCTGGGCTACCTGGTGGTGATCCTGCG
Source organism: Cherax quadricarinatus (assembly GCF_038502225.1). Classification (NCBI taxonomy): domain Eukaryota; kingdom Metazoa; phylum Arthropoda; class Malacostraca; order Decapoda; family Parastacidae; genus Cherax; species Cherax quadricarinatus. Next base: position 27,815,682 of record NC_091345.1, read on the forward strand.
CTAGACTACATCACAACATGGAGCGTTTACTGAAACCTGAGAGGCTAGACTGTGACCCCAGCTTATCAACGGCTGCTCAGGAATGGAAGCACTGGTTTAAGACTTTCGAAAACTTCTTGGGAGCCCTTCCTAAAGAAGATCTAGATAAACTAAGTCTGCTCATCAATTTTGTGTCACCTAAGATATATGAGGCTATTTCTGAGTGTAATACCTACGAAGATGCTATCAAAACCCTCAAGTCTCAGTATATTAAACCTACAAATGAAATCTTTGCACGCTATCGCCTTGCAACTCGCCGCCAGCAGATTGATGAGTCCTTAGAGGAATACTTTCAAGCACTGAAAATTTTAGGTAAGGACTGTCACTTCCAAGCAGTGACAGCTGCTCAGTATTGTGAAGAGTCCATCAGGGATGCTTTTATCAGTGGCCTGCAATCACCAATAATAAGGCAGCGTTTATTGGAGAATAAAACTCTCGACTTAGCCGCTGCCTTTGACCAGGCAAGAGCTCTAGATTCAGCCCAGAAGAATTCTGAAGTATACAGTACCACTCAGCCTTCTCGAGTGGTAAGTGCTGCAATTCCTGACCAAGACTCTTGCAATGAAGTTACTGGGGAACCTGCCTCAGTGACAGCAGCAGCAGGTACGGTGTGTTTCTTTTGTGGTTTTTCAAGACATCCACGTCCAAAGTGTCCTGCTCGTGAAGCAATGTGCCATAAATGCCACAAGAAAGGTCACTTTGCTAAAGTATGTCGTGCTAATGCATCAACACGGGCTAGTGCCTCCACACATTCCAGTGATCATGCGACTCTAGCAACAGTGACTTCTGCGGCTACTCCAAATTCACTGTCAAAGGCAGTTGTGAAAGTATTCATCAAAGGAACAGAAGTGGATGGTCTTATTGATAGTGGCAGCTCAGAGAGTTTCATCAACCTTGACTTAGTTAAACGGCTCTCCTTGACTCTACATCACTCATCAGGTACCGTTTCCATGGCATCAACATCTCTCTCTATTCAGACCTTAGGGTTTTGTAAGGTAAATCTCAGAGTTAATGGAAAGGATTATCAAGATGTACATTTAGCTATTCTGCCACAACTGTGCTCTGATGTTATCCTTGGTCAGGACTTTCAGAAGCTGCATGGTAGTGTCACCTTAACATATGGAGGTGAACTGCCTCCTCTTGTTGTCTGTGGACTTAGCACTTTAAGGGTAGACCCACCAAAGCTGTTTGCAAATCTTACCGCGGATTGCCATCCTATATCAGCTAAGTCACGCCGCTATTCTTATGAGGATCGGATGTTCATTGAGAAAGAAACTCAGAGGCTGCTGAAGGAGGGTATTATAGAACCGAGTGATTCCCCTTGGCGTGCACAGGTTGTTGTTGTTAAAGATGGTTATAGGAAACGTAGACTGGCTATCGATTACTCTGAGACAATCAACAAATTTACACTTCTTGATGGGTACCCTCTACCTCGAATTGACGATACAGTGAACAAAATTGCTCAGTACTACGTGTTTAGCACAATTGATCTGCAGAGTGCCTATCATCAAGTCCCTATAAGGAATGAAGATAAACCATACACAGCGTTTCAGGCTAGTGATGGCCTATATCAGTTTACCAGAGTCCCTTTTGGAGTCACCAATGGAATAGCCTGCTTCCAACGAATTATGGATTCACTCATTCAGGAAGAGCAACTCATGGGAACCTACGCGTATTTAGATAATGTTACCATTTGTGGCAAGACCCAGGAGGAACATGATGCAAACCTTGATAAGTTTTTGGAAGCCGCCAAGAAGAAAAATATCAGTTACAATGAGGAAAAGTGCACTTTTTCAACTAAAAGGCTTAGCATCCTTGGTTATGTAGTGGAAGGAGGTTCAATATTCCCAGACCCTGAACGACTACGACCTCTACGGGAACTTCCAATGCCTCAAGACAAAAAGTCACTCCGAAGAACTCTTGGTCTCTTTGCTTATTACTCACAATGGATCTACAACTATTCAAGTAAAGTCCGCCCATTGAGTGCTACCACATTTCCTGTGACAAAGGAAGCAGAAGCCGCTTTCCATACTCTCAAACAGGACATTGAAAACTCAGTAGTTCAAGCCATTGATGAGTCCCTACCATTCGAAGTGGAAACGGATGCATCTGACATTGCCATTGCTGCAGTCTTATCTCAGGCAGGACGACCAGTAGCCTTCTTTTCGAGAACTTTTCAAGGATCAGAGAAATGTTATGCTGCTGTAGAAAAGGAAGCCCAGGCCATCATAGAAGCAGTTCGCCACTGGAGGCATTATTTAACTGGTAGACATTTCACCATAAGGACTGACCAACGGTCCGTGATGTATATGTTCGACAAGAGGCACAAAAGTAGGATAAAGAATGACAAGATATTACGCTGGAGGATGGAACTATCGTGTTATGACTTTGATATTCTGTACCGACCGGGTCAAGAGAACATCTCACCTGATGCATTCTCTAGGTCCCACTGTGGAGCAGCATGTCATGATTTGCAATCACTCTCAGCTCTCCACAAGGCTTTGTGTCACCCAGGAGTTACACGCCTGTACCATTTTGTCAAATCAAAGAACATGCCCTACTCAGTGGAAGATGTGCGACAAGTGATCAGAGCATGCAGAGTATGTGCAGAGTGCAAGCCAAACTTTCATCAGCCAGAGAAGACTCATCTCATAAAATCCACCCAGCCTTTCGAAAGATTGAATATAGATTTCAAAGGACCTCTACCAAGCACAAATCAGAATAGGTATTTCCTTAACATAGTAGATGAATATTCAAGGTTTCCCTTTGTATTCCCCTGTGCAAATATGGCTGCTTCAACTGTTATTAGTTGTCTTTCACAGTTGTTCTCTATTTTTGGTATGCCAGCTTATATCCATTCAGACAGGGGATCCTCGTTCATGAGTAACGAACTTCAGGAGTTTTTGGCTAGCAAAGGTATTGCCTGCAGCAGAACAACAAGCTACAACCCTCAAGGCAATGGTCAAGTGGAGCGGTTCAATGGTACTATATGGAAGGCAGTTACAATGACATTAAAGTCACGCAATCTACCTGTTCAACACTGGCAAACTGTCCTACCTGATGCTCTTCACTCTATTAGATCACTGCTGTGCACAGCTACTAATGCAACCCCTCATGAAAGACTCCTCAACTATTCACGTCGTTCCTCTACGGGAGCCTCCGTGCCCACTTGGTTATGTCATCCTGGACCCGTTCTCCTGAAGAGTCACCGTAGGATGAACAAGACGGATCCTTTAGTGGAAGAGGTAGAGCTCCTGCAAGCTAATCCACATTACGCCCACATTCGCTACCAAAATGGTGAAGAGACTACAGTATCTACAAGACATTTAGCCCCAGTTGAAATCCCTATTAGTGTGGAATCTCAAGATACACCAATAGATGTGAAAGATGCTTCGTTTTCTCCTGGAAAGCCCCTTGAGACTACCCCTATGGAAATAGAGGATTCTGCTCCAGCAGTTAATCAAACCCCGCTGGAAAATATCGAACCTGGTGAAGAGGCTCAAGGGCTACGAAGGTCGGGACGTGTACGTCGCCCACCTAACAGTTTGGGAGATTACTGTCTCTGATATTTTAGAAGGGGGAGATTGTAGTGATACTGGTCCTGTGGGGAGCAGCAGCAGGATAATACTGCACCACCTCTAGGGGCCCTTAACAACAACAACAGTTTGGTGTGTGTCATGGGCACCAACACATTGTGTGTGATTCTCTCCTACTTTATCCATTTATCAGCGATGCAGATTACATGGTGAGTTTAAATATGTGGCCTGTAGTTATAACTTTTCTCTTGACATATGCAAGACATCACCATCCCTGTAGAAGCCATTATTAGATGTACTAGTCATTATATTTTGTTGTTGCAGAAGTACTATGAAGATTCTATGTTCAATAAAGCCTAGAGATAAGGCCTGTGTTTCTATCACAACAGTAAGTTTTTTCATTTTGCTGAGAAATTGAATACTATCCCTGGACTTTTATAATGGAACCAAACTCGTATAAACTATCCATTTTAAGTTGGAATATTGCGTCACTTAGAAAAAGATTTTCTGACCTGCATCATAAAGTAACCACTGAATCCATTGATATTGTGTGTCTACAAGAGTGCAGAGTCCCTGAAAAATCCCAACCCCCTAAATTGCCATCGTTTGTTGCATATAACCTCAAATCTACTAATTCTTGTGTTCTATATATTAAAAAATCACTTCCCCATCAACTTCTTGCACATAAGAAAACAGAGGGGCTACAGTATCACGGTGTTAGGATTTATATTGGGAACTCTGCTCTCAACATATTTAACTTGTACGCTCCTGCTGATAAGTTTAATTACTTGGAGCTCCCAACTTGTGCTCAGTCTGAACCTACTCTCATTATTGGTGATTATAATGCAAGACACAAAAGCATTGGAAACTCTCAGTTTGGTAATCGTAATGGCAATCAACTGTTGTCACTCTTAAACTGTCATGATAATGTGCAAATTGTAGGTGACCTTGAACCTACACATATCTATGGAGGTGTCCTTGATCTGTGTCTTGGCTTCAACATTACTTCTGCCAGCTGTGAGTCTTCCATTGTAACAGATATAGCGTCTGATCATTTCCCAAGGCTAACCTCTCTATATATTGGTAATACTATTCTCCCTGGTGGGATATTCAAACGGAAACGTCTTAATGTTTCCCCTGATCAACATGATGACTTTGTTGCACATGTGACTGACTGGTATAATTCCTATGAGTGTACCTCTGTCGAGACTTTTAACAATGACCTTGTGAGCAGTATTCAGAACTTCTTAGAGCCGCCTCTGAAACCTCCTACTACTCTAAATCCAAATGACTTCCATAATAATCATAAGTCTTATAAAAATCATACCTATTACAATGATTCTAAACTTCGAACATTGAAACGTACTGCTCGCAGACTAGGCCTAGCCTATAGAAACCATCGTACCCCTGAAATGCTGAGCCTCTTCCAAACTGCCCTTGCTGCTGCCAGAGAGCGTATGACAGAGCTGCGGCAAACAGACTGGGAACAATTTGTCAATGGTCTCAATGCTCACACCCCACTTAGCCGGGCATGGAGGGACATAAATAGAATTAAGGGTAACAGAACTGGGCAGATCGCGCACCCTCATCCCTTGCATAGGGCGAATGAGTTAGTCAGTGCTTGGGCTGCTACATCTAGCTATGACAGTCTTCCCAGTACCACACAGGCGAAATTAATGGACAAATATGATGCAAGGGAGAGACTTGTTTGCTTTATGCTCAGCAAGGCAGATGACTGCAACATTCCTTTCACTAATTATGAACTTGATGCAGCACTAACTAAGGGCAACTCCACGTCGCCTGGTGAGGATGGTATTACTTACAACATACTCAGATTGCTGTGTCGAGTACCAGGTAATCCTTTACTTGAATTATATAACATGAGTTATGTCACTGGGGAGCTACCTAAATCATGGACCAATAGCCTCATTATTCCTATTCCAAAGCCCAATCAACAAAACTCATTTCGCCCAATATCCCTTACTAGCTGCTTGTGTAAAACATTTGAAAGGATGATTCTTAATCGTCTTATGCACAGAATTAAGGAATTCTTGTCACCCCGGTTGCATGGCTTCATGCATGGAAGGAGTGTGCATCATTGCATTACCATCTTTCTCACTCTGCACACTGACAGCTCATACACTACGTTCCTTGACCTTAAATCCGCTTTTGATGTAGCCAACAGACATGTAATCATTAGTGAACTTGCCAGAATGGATGTTGGAGGATGGCTTCTCCGCTGGATTAAAGGTTACCTGTCCAACAGAAAGTCGTCTGTGTTGTTCCAGGGACATAGAAGTGTAACTAAAGATTTTGAATTAGGAACCCCACAGGGAGGTGTGCTTAGTCCCACCCTTTTCAACATTTTGATTAATGCCTTACTTAATGCCATGCCTAGCCAGCCCCATCATTATATGGTTAG
>NC_091345.1:27826678-27959178 GCF_038502225.1 Cherax quadricarinatus
TTCCAAAACTACACATCACATGTTTAAACAATTCACGACACATATACAATCCTAACACTACTATCATCAATCGCAACAGAACACATCTACCAACACTGCACTTGTTCCATAAATACCCTACTCATCTTTAAGGAATACAGGAGACATATGCCATCACTACACTGTTATCATCAATGCACTACATGTCTACCATGACTATGCTTCATCTATCACTAATGTGCACATCTTCAGTCACACACAAAACATCTATCATCACTACAGGAATATTATCAATACAGTACACATATATCATAACTACACTATAATTCCTTCACCAAAACACTAAAAATATCACATCACTCCATATCTATCAAGTAGAGATAAGAAGATATTATGGTTAAATAGAAGTTTTAAACTAACATTAGTGAACCAGCAGTGGTGGCCCAGTGAGGAGAGATGGAACTGTCACTGCATGGGTCGCTGGCTTGAATCCCTGCAAGGCTTCTGTAAGCAAAATTACAGAGCTTCTCTAGCCTGAGCTGCAAAGCTGGAAAGTTCACCTACAAGGCCAGCTAATGCAGCCAGCCAGGTAGGGCATGATATCATTAGAGGCAAGCTAGTGCAGAAAGCAATGCCAGACAGGACACAACGATAGCCAGCTGGAAAGAGTCTGTGAACAAAATAACAAAGCTCCAAGTCGGGCCATGACAGACACGACAGCAACAACTGAAGAAGAAGAAAAAGAAGATTAAGAAAAAAAAAATCAGGGCAGCTTTGCTAGCCAGAGCTGCCAGTCAGGAGTGTTCCACCAGCTAGCCAGGCAGGCCATGACAACCTTAGAGGTAACCCAGAAAAAAAAAAGTCAGGCCAGCCTTCCTTGGCAGACCTGCCAGTCAGGAGTGTTCCACCAGCCAGCCAGGCAGGCCATGACAACTGCGAAGGCTTACTCAGCCCTGTAACAACTTCTGACAGTATTTCCAAGGCTGGCTCCTCCTCAGGAAAATTAATGAATAGAAAAAGAAATAATAATTCACAAAGATAAACACTTTATTATTTATTAAAGCAAACATAAAACAATAAAACATGAAAGGTATATCCTATTTGAAAGAAAAATGAAAAATGAAATGAATAAAATAACATTTGAACTCAACTCTAATTTATATAGGGGTGTCTGGTGTTGGTGACGCTGAGTGTTGTTGAAATCGTAGCACTTGCTGATGATAGGGGGCGGGGGGGTCGCAGGAGTTGGTTACAACCCACCGGTTCGTTCTTCACAGTATAGCTTTGAGTATTCTATCCTGATGACAGGAAAGCAGGTTCTTTACCGCTGCAATGATGAGGGGTTACGTCCTGCAATTTCATACAGGTGCACAGGTAATTAAATCCAAAAAGGGAAAGTCTCAGGACGTTAGTCCATCTCCATCAGTTTTTCTCATTGATTGACAGGTGACCCTCTCTGTCATCCAAGCTGAAAAGATACAGGTTACCCACTGCTTAAGAAATCACTCTCCATGATAAGCACAATACCTAAAAGACGTGGTGATTATTACAACAGTCAACTTAGAGCAAGGCTGAAAAGACTAAGTTCATTATTGGTCAAAAGTGAAGCTTTCAACCAATAAATCCACTAGAATACAAGGCAGGCATGTACTTACAGTAGTGTTGGGAGCTGTGAGTCGAGTGATTACTGTTTGGACCGGATCCCCATACGTCACCTTTCGGGGGGGGGAAGATGGAGGGGAAGGGATAGTGGGAGCTAGACTGACCCTACCTTAACTAGTAGCCATCAATGAAACTATTGTTACTATATCGCTACTCCTATCTATTGAACTTTTCCCTCACACTCCCGCATACCAAGACTTATAGTCAAGGAGTATAAGAAGAATAGGCGAGGAAAAAGTTCTAACATGTGGAAGTCGCGTAAGGCAACAAATCATCTACTGACTGTCATGACTTAACCAGTCAGAGAAATAATTGGATGAACCATTGATATACACAATATTGAACTTAAAAGCTTGGAGTGCCAATGTCCACCTCAAGAGGCGACTGTTGGTTCCCTTAAAAGTTTCTAGGTATATCAAAGGTTTGTGGTCCGTTTCTAAAATGAATTCTTTTCCCAGCAAATAAAATTTAAGTTTGGAGATACCCCACACAAGAGCCAAACATTCCTTTTCTATGGTGGAGTATCTCGTTTCTGCGGGAAGGAGTTTCCAGCTTAGGAAGCATACAGGGAAGGGAGTACCATCATGGTATTGTAGTAACACTGCACCTAAGCCAGTATTGGAGGCATCAGTTCTTAAACAAAATGTTTTATTAATATCTGGAATCTTAAGTATAGGGTCTTTTGAAAAGATACTTTTAATCTCATTAAACTTTTCTCGAGCTACGTCGGAAAGTTCAAGAGGTTCCTTCACGGACTTTTTAAGGAAGTCGGATAAGATGCCTATAAGATCAGTAAGGTACGGGATAAACTGCGCATAAAAATTTACAGAACCAAGAAAGCTACGCATGAGCTTCTCGATTTTGGGGAATTTAAATTCTAATATAGTTTTGATCTTACTGGGGAGAGGCTGCAGAGAGTTATTAGAAAGTATCAGTCCAAGATATCTAATCTTGTTATACCCAAGGAAGCATTTCTTGTGCTTGGCAGTGAGGCCATGTGAGCGTAATCTACGCAAAACTGATGTTAATGTTTGGATGTGTTCGCCCCATGTGGATGTCATTACGTAAATGTTATCAAAATATACTGAAACATTTGGCATATTACCCAAGACCTTTCTCATCAGTCTCACGTAGGTAGCACAGGCAGTTACCAAACCGAAGGGCATAGTTCTATATTGCATCAGTCCTTGGTGAGTAGGAAAAGCGGTGTACTGCTTAGAAGAAGGATCTAACATTACTTGATGATATGCCTGTGCAATATCAATCTCTGAAAAGAAGGAAGAGTCATAAAATTTGCGTAGATCGCTATCTATTAAGGGCATAGGCTCAGCATCCCACCGAGTTATAGCATTAAGGCCTCTGAAGTCAATAGCAAGTCTATATGAATTATCCTCCTTCTTAACCATGACTACTGGTGAACAATATGAAGATACTGAAGGTTCAATGATCTTTAGTTTTAATAATTTGTCTATCTCTCGGTCAAATGCATCCCTAAGGTGAACTGGAACTGGGTATAATTTTCGTTTGATAGGATTGTCCGTCACTAAGTCAATCTTATGGACTACCGTGGAGGTAACACCTGGAATGTCAGTAAAGACGTTTGAAAAGTTACTCACACATTGAAGTAGTTCATGTCTCTTATGGTCATCCAAAGATTCATTAATATTAATGTTGGTTGCGCCCGTGTGGTCAAGAGTCACCAAGTCATGTAGTTCTTCATCATAGTCTAAGTTAGAGGTGTCAATTACACACACTTTACATTCTTCAGTTGTCTTATCAAGTTCGTGTGGAAAAACTAAGTCAAAGTTGTTAAGGCAGTTAACCGAATTTCTTCAGTAATATTTCTTAAGGATGTTGATATGATAAAGCTTATGTTTCCCCTTGACTTCTATGAGGTAGTCAACTTTCCCACAAATTTTTAATACTTTATATGGACCTTTACATGCTACTAATAATTTATTTGACTTTATAGGCAAAAGTACCAGAACTTCTTCCCCTACTTTCAAACTTCTCCTCTGACTTTTGGAATCAAAATACGTTTTGCACTGGTCCATTGACAAACTTAGGTTTTTCGAAACTATGTCAGAGGTCTCCTCAAGTTTGGATCTAAGGTCAAGGAGAAACTGGTAAGAAGACTGAACCTCAGCATTTACCTCCTCATTAGCCCATAAGTCATGAAGGATGGACAGTGGACCTCTGGCCTGTCTATCATAGAGAAGTTCAAAAGGTGAAAACCCCAAAGAGTCACTGGGAACTTCCCTCATGGCAAACAAAGCACAGGGTAGGTAACGATGCCACTCCTTAGGTTTAAGGGAGCAAAGTTTCCTTAAAATGGACTTGAGAATCGAATGCTGGCGCTCAATTCTCTCATTACAGCTGCGATGATAGGGTGTGGTGAAGAGAGGCTTCACTCCCAGAAGTTGGTATAGATGTGAATTGTGTCCCACGGTCAGACAAAATTTCTGTAGGGATGCCCACTCTGGAGAAGATGGACAAAAGGGCTTCAGCCACCTCTGCAGTAGTTATGGTTTTTAAGGGAACGGCTTCAGGGAAACTCGAAGCATAATCAACTAATGTTAGTATATATCTATGTCCCCCAGATGAAAGTGGAGATAAAGGACCAACGATGTCAATAGCTACTCTTTCAAACATTACCGTAAAGATTGGCATTTTGACCATAGGTACTCGCCTGGTACCTCGGGAGGATGACAGTTGGCAAACTTTACACGATCTACAATAAGTAGTGACATATGAGGACATTTTAGGCCAAAAATAGTTTTCCCTAATTTTATTTAAGGTTTTACAGTGCAGCATTATGGCAATTCTGAAGAGAAGGGCAATTACGTTGTAAATTGACAAAGGAGTCCTTCGATATGTCTAAAGGCTTAAAGTCAGGGAAAATCAATGGATGGACAGTAGGGGAAGCCTGGGCTTTGGTCTGAGCCCTAGTCAAGACATTTATGGTATCGGAGGTGATACCTTCACTTTCATCTAACAAGTGAACCGGTGATCCTACTACCTCGCTTTCGAGAGTAGCATCACTGGTTTTTTAATCCCACATGAATCTCACGAGACATTGTCTCATCTGAACTTTCGAAGGGCTTCTCTGACTCTACAGGAAGAGGATCTGAAACACTTATGTCCATCTTTGGTGATGAAAGGTCAACCTCAAAAGGAAGAATGGCACCTTTTACATTACCTATTAGTACGGAGCAAGAAGTGATGGGAGCTAGTACGGCTTCAGACCAACCTGTGAACCATTTATACCTAATGTAACAACGGATGGTAGGAAGAGTGTCCGTACGGCCCAAGTAGTCTGAAAGTATAGCAGAGGAATGAGTTTCTTTAAGATTAGGGAACAGCTTATCAGAAATGACTATACATGTGCATCCAGTGTCTCGTAAAATGGTAGATACATTAAGTCCATTAACTGTTCCTGAACAAAAGGGTGCTTGGTCATTACAGTCTTTAAAACATCTTCCAACTTTTTGGACCTTCTTATAAGGACAATCTGGACGTTTATGTCCCTTAACATCACACAAATGACAAACAGGAATAAAGGAAATCATTTTACTTTCCACTAGAGGCTTTGGTTTCTTCAGGTCTGATGAACCCTTGCCCTTAGGCTTCGATCCCTTTAGGTCTTTATAGGAATTGTGAGCCTCAGCATACAGGTCAGCAGCCTCAGCAACTTCCTTAACTTTAATCAGGTTACGTTCTTTGATGAATGTTCATTTCTGATGGGGAAGAGCTGTCAGGAACTGGTCAGCAACCATGAAGTCTCTAAGAGATTCATAAATGCGATCAATTCCTGAATTGTACAGTACAGTTTTTCAATACACCTACATATCTATAAAGTAGAGATAGGAAGATGATAAGGTTAAATAGAAGTTTTAAACTAACAATAGTGAACCAGCAGTGGAGGCCTAGTGAGGAGAGTTGGAGCTGTCACCGCATGGGTCGCTGGTTCGCATCCCCTCAAGGCTAGTCTTCTGCTAGCAAAATTACAGAGGTCAAAGTCGGGCCATGACAGACACTGCAGCAAAAACTGCCAGAAGAAGAAGAAGAAGAAGATGAAAAAAAAAAAAAAAAAAAAAAAAAAAAAGTCAGGCCAGCCTTGCTTGCCAGACCTGCCAGTCAGGAGTGTTCCACCAGCCAGCCAGGCAGGCCATGACAATCTTTGAGAAAACCCAGAAAAAAAAAGTCAGGCCAGCCTTGCTTGCCAGACCTGCCAGTCAGGAGTGTTCCACCAGCCAGCCAGGCAGGCCATGACAACCTTTGAGGTAACCCAGAAAAAAAAAATCAGGCCAGCCTTGCTAGCCAGAGCTGTCAGTCAGGAGTGTTCCACCAGCCAGCCAGGCAGGCCATGACAACCTTAGAGGTAACCCAGAAAAAAAAAAAGAAAAAGTCAGGCCACCCTTGCTTGCCAGACCTGCCAGCCAGGAGTTTTCCACCAGCCAGCCAGGCAGGCCATGACAACCTTTGAGGTAACCCAGAAAAAAAAAAATCAGGCCAGCCTTGCTAGCCTGAGCTGTCAGTCAGGAGTGTTCCACCAGCCAGCCAGGCAGGCCATGACAACCTTTGAGGTAACCCAGAAAAAAAAAAATCAGGCCAGCCTTGCTAGCCTGAGCTGTCAGTCAGGAGTGTTCCACCAGCCAACCAGGCAGGCCATGACAACCTTTGAGGTAACCCAGAAAAAAAAAGTCAGGCCAGCCTTGCTAGCCATAGCTACCAGTCAGGACTGTTCCACCAGCCAGCCGGGCAGGCCATGACAATCTTAGAGGTAACCCAGAAAAAAAAATACACAGGCCAGCCTTGCTAGCCAGAGCTGCCAGTCAGGAGTGTTCCACCAGCCAGCCAGGCAGGTCATGACAATCTTAGAGGTAACCCAGAAAAAAAAAAGTCAGGCCAGCTTTGCTAGCCAGAGCTGCCAGTGAGGAGTGTTCCAGCAGCCAACCAGGCAGGCCATGACAATCTTAAAGGTAACCCAGACGAAAAAAAAAAAATCAGACCAGCCTTGTTAGCCACAGCTGCCAGTCAGGGGTGTTCTACCAGCCAGCCAGGCAGGCCATGACAACTTTAGAGGTAACCCAGAAAAAAAAAAAGTTTTTTTCATTGTCAAGTAGAGTTTTTCAATCCACCTACATATCTATCAAGTAGAGATAGGAAGATGATAAGGTTAAATAGAAGTTTTAAACTAACATTAGTGAACCAGCAGCGGTGGCCCAGTGAGGAGAGTTGGAGCTGTCACCGCATGGGTCGCTGGTTCGAATCCCGGCATAGCAACCACTGCATAACTACTCTTGGAGCAGCACAGCACCCACTGCATAACTACTGTCGTAGCAGCACATCACCCATTGCATAACTACTGTTGTATCACCACAGAAACCACTGCATAACCACTGTTTGAGCAAGACAGCATCGGCAGCGGCAGCGGCAGCGGCAACAGGAACCTTGTCCTCTATTTTTACTTCTACCTGAGGTTCCCAGCAGCCCAGTGATGACCTAATCAAGACCCGCATAACACTAACATGTGTGGATACCCAGAATGATATAAAGCAACTGCAGAAATCATCCAAAAGTTCACAAATTACCAACTAAAAGGACTCGTTCTAGCAACTCCTACCCCGCTGCCACTGAAGTGATACTACACAACATTCACCCAACACCCATCGCCTACTATTCACCCGAAGCCACAGCCAATGGACAAGTGTCAGAACAATAAAAGAAGATCCAGTAACCAGCTAAGGACTCCTAACATCAAAGGTGAGAGCAGTAATAACACGAGGAAAACTTGTGGTACTGCCAGCCAGGACACAACCCTCATCACCCACCGACATCACCACAACACACGACAGACGACAACAAACATGGCCGCCGCTACAGTCCAAGATAACTCCTTCCCAGTATTTGATGTCAAGAAGATCAGCGACCCAGAAATAGCTTAACTCCTTATGATTCAGAACCAAACGATCACCAAACTAACTCAGGAAATGCAGGAACTAAAGGCTAGCAATGCAGATTACCTCAACAAGATCTCTGCTCTAGAACATAAACTAGACACTCTAGAACAACAAAGCAACACCCACACCCGGTCCCTAGACACCATCAACACTTTAAAAGACCAAGTCAACCTACTTACTACCAACATTACAGAGGAAAGATCAAGAGTGGACCAACAACTTGCCAATGTCATAACCAACTTCCAAGACCATAATGACCAACAGCAGCTATCTGACGCTGTTGTAGTTAACAGCAAACATCTCCCACCCAAGAGACCTGCATGGAGACCACCCTGCAGCTTATCAAGGACCACCTTCGCCTTAACATACGTAGTGATGAATTAAAGGATTGCAAACTGATGGGCTATCATGCAGGTAAAAAAACAGTGCTGTTAAAATTCCAAACTAGCTTACAAAGAAACAACCTACTAAAAACATCTATTTCTATGAAAACTGATGTTTACGTCAATGAGTGCCTTACCAAAACGAGACAAAACCTTCTTTATCGGCTAAGAAAACTGCGCTATGCCCAAAAAATCCACCAGAGCTTTGTGAGGGATGGAAAAATAGCAGTTAGGAAACAGCCCACTGGAAAGAGATACTTCATCTCCACAGAACATGACCTTAAAACATTCCTAAGTGAGGCTGGACTAACAGAATCAGAGTAAAGTGCAGATAATACCCATAGTCCACCGTTAGTGTTATATTGTCATAAATTTGTGCCCCCCTAAAATTCTAATACTCCAACTACTTTTAATTGTCATTGTTGTACTCAACGACCATTCTACCTCATAGTCTTAATTGTATTAAATATCTACAGAATCTATCTCCTTTTTTACAACTTACCACATCACTGTTCCATCTTATTTTTTTATAAACTAACCATAACTTGTCTTCAATAATTCTACCTCACTTTAAAAAATACTCAATTGCCCAATTTTATTCTAAATCCCTATTATTGCCCAATTTTACTTTAAACTATATTGATCAAACTTATTGTAAACTTCTTTTACTGACCATTTTTATTCCATACTTTTTTAACCTAGTATTTTCAACTACAACTTTTATATCATCCTGTCTACCATCTTACTAGCATATTATAACCAAGTCATTGCCATTTTTATTTTTATCAATTCTTTTTTTTATTATTATCTTGCTACCTTAATTTGTGTATTTTATCCTGTCAATTTAAATCTAATTATACTCTAATTCTTGTAAACAACTTATATAAGACCTTAGTGCAATTACAATTGAGAGTCTTGTTCCTTTATTATATTATTAGATTAATCACAGTTTTACTCTAGCTCATTCTAGCTCAATACATAATCAATACCAAATTCACTATACTAGACCATAGTGCAATTACTAGTGAGAGACTGGTGCTATTTGTAATTTGTATTTTTATATTATTAGACTAAACCTAGTTGTACTATAGCTCTTTCTAGCTCAATACATAGTCAATACCAAATTCACTATACTAGACCATAGTGCAATTACTAGTGAGAGACTGGTGCTATTTGTAATTTGTATTTTTATATTATTAGACTAAAGTTGTTGTACTATAGCTCTTTCTAGCTCAATACATAGTCAATACCAAATTCACTATATTAGACCATAGTGCAATTACTAGTGAGAGACTAGTGCTATTTTTAATTTGTACTTTTATATTATTAGATTAAACCTATTGTACTTTAGCTCACTCTAGCTCAAAACATAGACTCGACAAAAGTCATTATTAGACCTTAGTGCAATTACAAGTGAGAGTCTTGTTCTATTTTTAATTTGTATTTTTATATTACTAGTTTATACCTAGTTGTACTTTAGTTCATTCCAGCACAACACACAGACAACATCAACTTCATTATGTGTAGTAGTGACTATACCCTACATGACCAAAATACTCTAGCTATATACTTGTCCAAACTTCCAACCACTACAGATATCAGTAGTAGAACTCAACACACAACTCAGGATATAAATAACCATAATTCTAAGCCTAGAAGATGATTGATCACGTTGACCCTGATCTAAACCTCCATAATCTGACACCCAATCAAAACCTATTGGAAAGTAACTGCCTTTATTACACAGCATCACAAGCCACCACTATCCTAAACAATGCTAAAAGTCTATCAGTACTTAACTACAACATCAGGTCCTTAAGCAAACACTATGATGACCTCCTAGCACTCCTTGAATCACTAAAGACACCCTTCTCCTGCATTATTCTTACTGAGACCTGGCTTAAGCAGGACACAATAGATATCTACCCTCTACCAGGATACACAGCAATTCACAACTGCAGAACAAACCAAGTTGGGGGTGGTATTGCAATCTATTACTCTAACCAATTATCTTGTCTTAGCACCACTTGCTTTAGTGATGAATATGGGGAATACATTTTTGCTAATTTTACTGTAAAAAACCTTAAGACGCCTATAACAATCGGTGCCATTTACCGGATACCTCACACAAACATCCCAAATTTCAGTGAGAAATTAAAGTCACTAATAACAAACAGACAAATGAATAAGCACCACCTTCTCTTAGCTGGAGACTTCAACATCAACCTTGGCTTACTAGATGATCAGCCTGTAACTGATTTCATCAACAATATGAACAACACACTTCTCATACCAACAATAACTAAACCAACCAGGCTCACTGAGACAAGTGCAACCATAATAGACCACATATGGACCAATATACTAGCCCCCCTTAAATCAGGGATAATCACAGATAGCACTACAGACCACTACCCTACCTTCCTCCTGACAAACATTAGTAAACCACCACTTGAATACAACAAAGTCTCATTTAGACTCCATGACGAGGCCTCAGTAAGGAAGTTCACAGCTGACCTAGAGACTGTTGATTGGCCTACAGAATTCTCCAAGGCCAATGGTATTGATGACTGGACAGACATCTTTCTTAACAAATTACTTAGACTATACAACAAACATTGTCCTACAAAAACAAAACAGATCACAAACAAACGGCTTGGTTGCCCATGGCTAACCAGCACCATTCTGAAATCCATAGACAAGAAACACCAATATGAATAGCAATATAGACAGGGCTTAATACACAAAGATACTCTTAAACACTATTCATCAGCTCTCACCAAAGTAATAAAAAAAGCCAAACAACTATACTACTCCAGTAGATTCACAGACACTAGAGGAGATATAAAAAAGACCTGGAAAACACTCTCTCAGATTCTAGGGACCCACAAACTGAGAAAAACCAAGAATATTGTCCTAACTAAACCTAATGAAACACCACTACATCCCACTGACACAGCTAACAAGATAAACGACTTCTTCTCAAACATAGGATCTAATCTCGCCAGTAAAATCCCTCATACCAATGCCCATGCCGGGGACTACCTAGATGGTAATTTCCCTAATTCCTTCTATCTTGCACCAACTGAGCCCACGGAAGTCATTGGGATCATAAAGTCACTTAAAAATAACTCGGGGAATCTGTCTCATGTCCCACCATTACTGTACAAGCGAGCGGCCCATGTCCTTTCACATGCTATTTCATTACTTTTTAACAAGTCAATAGAGACTAGCACCTTCCCAAAACTACTCAAGATGGCAAGGGTTACACCAATACATAAAGGTGGTGACCCTACAGACTTAAACAACTATAGGCCAATATCTAACTTACCATTGCTATCCAAAATCTTTGAGAAACTCGTGTACAAGAGACTGTATTCATTTATAACGGCTCAAAACATACTCAACCCCTGCCAGTTTGGATTCAGGAAAAATAAAAGCACTAATGATGCAATCATAAAAATGCTAGATCTGCTTTACACAGCATTGGAAAATAAGGAATATCCACTAGGAATTTTTATTGACCTAAGAAAAGCTTTTGACACAGTAAACCACGAAATCCTACTCCACAAACTTGACCACTACGGTATAAGAGGCCATGCGCTTGCTTATTTCAAATCTTACATTACTAATAGGTATCAGTACGTCACCATTAAAGACACAGCATCAGCATCACGGCCACTTGATACTGGAGTTCCGCAGGGAGTGTCCTTGGTCCCCTGCTCTTCCTCATATACATCAATGACCTTCCAAACGTATCCCAACACCTGAAACCCATTCTCTTTGCTGATGACACGACTTATGTCATCTCTCACCCTAATCTTGCCACCCTCAACACCATTGTGAATGAGGAGCTGATTAAAATATCGACTTGGATGACAGCCAATAAACTTACACTTAACACTGACAAAACTTACTATATTATGTTTGGTAGCAGAGCAGGAGATGCACAAATTAACATTAAGATTGACAATGCTCTAATTACCAGAAATAATGGGGGAAAATTCCTAGGCTTATACCTTGACAACAACCTGAATTTCAGCACCCATATCCAGCATATAGCCAAAAAAGTATCCAAAACGGTTGGGATCCTCTCCAAGATACGATACTACGTGCCGCAAAATGCCCTTCTCACACTATACCACTCACTTATTTATCCATACCTCACCTATGCTATTTGTGCTTGGGGATCAACTGCAGCAACACACCTAAAGCCAATAATAACCCAACAAAAAGCTGCAGTAAGAATAATCACTAAATCCCATCCCTGGCAGCACACCCCCCCACTCTTCAAAGATCTAAACTTACTCCCAGTTCAGTACATCCACACTTACTACTGTGCAATCTATATCTACAGGGCCTTAAACTCTAATATCAACCTTGACCTAAAACGCTTTCTTGATAGTTGTGACAGAACCCACAGGCATAACACCAGACACAAACATCTCTACGACATTCCCCGTGTCCGACTAAACCTTTACAAAAATTCAATGTATGTCAAAGGCCCTAAAATCTGGAATACCCTACCTGAGAACTCTAGAACTGCAGACACATTCATCACCTTCAAAACTACCATTAGAAAACATCTTATCTCCCTGATACACCCCGTCAACTAACTACACGAATACCACCTGGTGGTTCACACTTACACTCGCTCACTCATTTGACCATAAACAGAAATATTAATCTCAGTCTTAAAATAATGAATCCTGTGAAACTCCAATACTGAAACTATATACTGTGCCAAAACAAAAGCATTCACATTGCTAAACTCATAAACTAGTATTTAGTCACTTAGCCATAAGACCA
This sequence comes from Cherax quadricarinatus, assembly GCF_038502225.1. Classification (NCBI taxonomy): domain Eukaryota; kingdom Metazoa; phylum Arthropoda; class Malacostraca; order Decapoda; family Parastacidae; genus Cherax; species Cherax quadricarinatus. Next base: position 27,839,475 of record NC_091345.1, read on the forward strand.
ACTTACCTCATAATTTGTAATATTTTACAATTAAGAATAAAACTAAGTATACCCGAAATGCCTAGCCATGCTAGGCGTTCTAGTGGTACACTCTGTAATCACAATTTTACTACATGTAACCCAAACAATAACCAAATTTCTGTAAACTCAGCATTGTAATCATTATAGAGAATAAACTATGAATTTGAATTTGAACTGCATAAACACTCTTGGAGCAGCACAGCACCCACTGCATAACTACTGATGTAGCAGCACAGCACCCTCTGCGCAACTACTGTTTGAGCAGCAGAGCATACACTGCATAACCTCTGTTGGAGCAGCACAACACCCAATGCTTAAATACTGTTGGAGCTGCACAGCACCCACTATATAACTACTGTTGGAGCAGCACAGCACCCACTGCGTAACCACTCGTGGAGCAGCACAGCACATACTGCATAACTACTGTTGGAGCAGCGCAGCACCCACTGCATAGACACATTTGGAGCATAACAGCACCGACTGCATAACTTTTGTTGAATCAGGACAGCACCCTCTACATAACTACATTTGGAGCTGCACAGCAACCACTGCATAACCACTATTGGAGCAGCACAGCACCCACTGCATAACCAATGTCAGAGCAGAACAGCACCCATTGCATAACCAATGTTGGACCAGCACAGCACCCACTGCATAACTACTGTTGTAGCAGCTCAACAACCACTGCATAACTACTGTTGGAGCAGCACAGCACCCACTGCCTAACAACTGTTGGAGAAGCACAGCGCACACTGCATAACTACTGTTGGAGCAGCACAGCAACCAATGAATAACTACTGTTGGAGCAGCACAGCAACAACTGCATAACCACTCTTGGAGCAGCACAGCACCCACTGCATAACTACTGTAAGAGCAGCACAGCAACCACTGCATAACTGCTCTTGTAGAAGCAAAGCACTCACTGCATAATCACTGTTAGAGCAGCACAGCACCCACTGCATAACTACTTTTGGAGAAGCACAGCAAAACCTGCATTACTACTGTTGGAGCAGCACATCACCCACTGCATAACTACTGTTGGAGCAACACAGTATACACTTCATAACCACTGTTGGAGCAGCACAGCACCCACTGCATAACCACTGTTGGAGCAGCACAGCACTGACTGCATAACTACTGTTGGAGCTGCACGGCAACCACTGCATAACTACTGTTGGAGCAGGACAGCACCCAATGCACAATCACTCGTGGAGCAGCACAGCACCCACTGCATAACTACTGTTGGAGCATCACAGCACCCACTGCATGACACCTGTTATAGCAGGACGGCACCCACTGCATAACTACTGTAGGAGCACCACAGCTCCCACTGCATAACCACTGCTGGAGAAGCACAGCACCCACTGCATAACTACTGTCATAGCAGCGCACCAACCACTGCATGACTACTGTTCCAGCAGCACAGCACCCACTGCATAACTACTGATGGAGAAGCACAGCATTCACTGCATAAGCACTGTTGGAGCAGCACTGCACCCATTACATAACCACTGTTGGTGTAGCACAGCACCAACTGCCTAACAACTGTTGGAGCAGCACTGCCCCAAATGCATAAGCACTGTTGGAGCAACACATCACCCACTGCTTAACTGCTGTTGGAGCAGCACAGCACCCACTACATAACTACTGTTGGAGCAGCACAGCACACAATGCATAACTACTGATGGAGCAGCAGAGAAACCACTGAATAAATTTTGTTGGAGCAGCAGAGCACCCACTGCATGACTACTGTAGGAGCAGCACAGCACCCACTGCATAACTGTTCTTGTAGCAGCAAAACACTCACTGCATAACCACTGTTGGAGCAGCACAGCACCAACTGCATAAGTACTTTTGGAGCAGCACAATAAAACCTGCATAACTACTGTTGGAGCAGCACAGCACCCACTGCATAACTACTGTTGGGGCAGCACAGCACCCACTTCATAACCACTGTTGGAGCAGCATTGCACCCACTGCATAACCACTGTTGGAGCAGCACAGCACCAACTGTATAACCACTCGTGGAGCAGCACTGCAACCACTGCATAACTACTGTTGGAGCATCACAGCAACCACTGCATGACCACAGTTGGAACAACACAGCACCCTTAGCGAAACTACTGTTTGAGCAGCACATCACCCACTGCATAACTACTGTTGCAGCAGCAGAGCACCCACTGCTTAAATACAGTTGGAGCTGCACAGTACCCACTGCATAACTACTGTTGGAGCAGGACAGCACACACTGTATAACTACTGTTGGAGCAGCACAGCACCCGCTACATAATAATTGTTGGAGCAGCACAGCACCCACTGCATAAATACTGTTTTAGCAGCACCGAAACCACTGCATAACTTCCGTTTGAACAGGACAGCACCCATTGCATAACCAATCGCGGAGCAGAAGAGCACCCACTGCATAACTACTGTAGGAGCAGTACAGCACCCACTGCATTACTACTGTTTGAGCAGAACAGCAACCACTGCATGACCCCTGTTGGACCAGCAAAGCACACGCTGCATAACAACTGTTGAAGCAGCACAACACCCACTGCTTAACTTCTGTTCGAGCAGCACAGCAACCACTGCATAACTTCTTATGGAGCAGCACAGCAACCACTGCATAACTACTGTTGGGCAGCACAGCACCCACTGCATAACCACTGTTGCAGCAGCACAACAACCACTGCATAACAACTGTTGGAGCAGCACAGCACCAACTGCATAACTACTGTTGGAGCAGCACAGCACCCACTGCATAACCGCTGTTGGAGCAGCACAGCACCCACTGCATAACTACTGTTGGAGCAGCACAGCACCCACTGCATAACTTCTGTTGTAGCGGCACAGCACCCACTACTTAACTACTGTAGAGCAGCACAGGACCCACTGCATAACTACTGTTGCAGCAGCACTGCACCCGCTGCATAACTACTGTTGGAGCAGCACAGCACCCACTGCATAACTACTGTTGGAGCAGGACAGCACCCACTGCGTAACTACTTTTTGAGCAGCACAGCACCCACTGCATAACTGCTGGTGGAGCAGCGCAGAACCCACTTCATAACCACTGTTTGAGCAGCACAGCACCCACTGCATAACAACTGTTGGAGCAGCTCAGCACCGACTGCATAACCGCTATTGAAGAAGCACAACACACAATGCATAACTACTGTTGGAGCAGGACAGCACATACAGCGTAACTACTGTTGGAGCAGCACATCACCCACTGCATAACTACTGTAGGAGCAGCACAGCACTAACTGCATAAATACTGTTGGACCAGCACAGCACCCATTGCATAACTACTGTCAGAACAGCAAAGTACCAACTGCATAACCACTGTTGGAGCAGCACAGGACCAACTGAATAACAACTGTTGGAGCAGCTCAGCATCCTCTACTTAACTATTTTTGGAGCAGCACAGCACCCACTACTTAACTACTCTTTGATCAGCACAGCACATACTGCATAAATACTGTTGGAGCAGCACAGCACCTACAGCATAACTACTGTTGGAGCAGGACGTCACCCTCTGCATAACTACTGTTGGAGCAGCACAGAACCTACTGCATAACTGCTGTTGGAGCAGCACGTCACCCTCTGCATAACTACTGTTGGAGCAGCACAGCACCTACTGCATAAATACGGTTGGAGCAGCGTAGAACCCACTGCATAATCACTGTTGGAGCAGCACAGCACCCACTGCATAGCTACTGTTATAGCAGCACGGTAACCACTGCATAACTATTGTTTTAGCAGGACAGCACCCACTGCATAACCACTCGTGGAGCAGCACAGCACCCACTGCATAACTACTGTAGGAGCAGCACAGCAACCACTGCGTAACTGTTCTTGTAGCAGCAAAGCACTCACTGCATAACCACTGTTGGAGCAGAACAGCAGCCACTGCATAAGTACTTTTGGAGCAGCACAGTAAAACCTGCATAACTACTGTTGGAGCAGCACAGCACCCACTGCACAACTACTGTTGGGACAGCACAGCACCCACTTCATAACCACTGTTGGAGCAGCACAACACCCACTGCATAACCACTGTTGGAGCAGCACAGCACCAACTGCATAACCACTCGTGGAGCAGCACTGCAACCACTGCATAACTACTGTTGGAGCATCACAGCAACCACTGCATGACCACAGTTGGAGTAACACAGCACCCTTAGCGAAACTACTGTTTGAGCAGCACATCACCCACTGCATAACTACTGTTGCAGCAGCAGAGCGCCCATTGCTTAAATACAGTTGGAGCTGCACAGTACCCACAGGATAACTACTGTTGGAGCAGGACAGCACACACTGTATAACTACTGTTTAAGCAGCACAGCACCTGCTACATAATGACTGTTGGAGCAGCACAGCACCCACTGCATAAATACTGTTTTAACAGCACCGAAACCACTGCATAACTTCCGTTTGAACAGGACAGCACCCATTGCATAACCAATCGCGGAGCAGCACAGCACCCACTGCAAAACTACTGTTTGAGCAAAACAGCAACCACTGCATGAACCCTGTTGGACCAGCAAAGCACACGCTGCATAACAACTGTTGAAGCAGCACAACACCCACTGCTTAACTACTGTTCGAGCAGCACAGCAACCACTGCATAACTAATGTTGGAGCAGCACAGCAACCACTGCATAACTACTGTTGGGCAGCACAGCACCCACTGCATAACCACTGTTGCAGCAGCACAACAACCACTGCATAACAACACTTGGAGCAGCACAGCACCAACTGCATAACTACTGTTGGAGCAGCACAGCACCCACTGCATAACCGCTGTTGGAGCAGCACAGCACCCACTGCATAACTACTGTTGGAGCAGCACAGCACCCACTGCATAACTACTGTTGTAGCAGCACAGCACCCACTACTTAACTACTGTAGAGCAGCACAGGACCCACTGCATAACTACTGTTGCAGCAGCACAGCACCCACTGCATAACTACTGTTGAAGCAGCACAGCACCCACTGCATAACTAGTGTTGGAGCAGCACAGCACCCACTGCGCAACTACTGTTTGAGCAGCACAGCACCCACTGCATAACTGCTGGTGGAGCAGCACAGCACTCACTTCATAACCACTGTTTGAGCAGCACAGCACCCACTGCATAACAACTGTTGGAGCAGCTCAGCACCGACTGCATAACCGCTATTGAAGAAGCACAACACACAATGCATAACTACTGTTGGAGCAGGACAGCACATACAGCGTAACTACTGTTGGAGCAGCACATCACCCACTGCATAACTACTGTAGGAGCAGCACAGCACTAACTGCATAAATACTGTTGGACCAGCACAGCACCCATTGCATAACTACTGTCGGAACAGCAAAGTACCAACTGCATAACCACTGTTGGAGCAGCACTCGACCAACTGAATAACAACTGTTGGAGCAGCTCAGCATCCTCTACTTAACTATTTTTGGAGCAGCACAGCACCCACTACTTAACTACTGTTTGAGCAGCACAGCACATACTGCATAAATACTGTTGGAGCAGCACAGCACAGCACCTACAGCATAACTACTGTTGGAGCAGGACGTCACCCTCTGCATAACTACTGTTGGAGCAGCACAGCACCTACTGCATAGCTACTGTTGGAGCAGCACGTCACCCTCTGCATAACTACTGTTGGAGCAGCACAGCACCTACTGCATAAATACGGTTGGAGCAGCGTAGAACCCACTGCATAACCACTCGTGGAGCAGCACAGCACCCACTGCATAACTACTTTTTGAGAAGCACAGCACCAACAGCATAATTAGTGTTGGAGCAGCACAGCACACACTGCATAACTACTGTTCGAGCAGCACAGCACTCACTGCATAAACACTTCTGGAGCAGCACAGCACCCACTGCATAACAACTGTTGGAGCAGCTCAGCACCCACTGTATAACTGCTGTTGGAGCAGCACAGCACCAACTGCCTAACTAGTGTTGGAGCAGCACAGCACCCACTGAATAACTACTGTTGGAGCACCAAAGCACCCACTGTATAACCACTGTTGGAGCAGCACAGTACCCACTGCATAACTACTGTTGGAGCAGCACAACACCAACTGCATAACCACTGTTGGAGAAGCACAGCACCCACTGCATAACTGTTGGAGCAGCACAGCACCCGCTGCATGACCACTGTTGGAGCAGCACAGCTCCCACTGTATAACAACTGTTGGAGCGGCACAGCACACACTGCATAACTGCTGTTCGAGCAGCACAGCACTCACTGCATAAACACTTCTGGAGCAGCACAGCACCCACTGCATAACAACTGTTGGAGCAGCTCAGCAACCACTGTATTACTGCTGTTGGAGCAGTACAGCACCAACTGCCTAACTGCTGTTGGAGCAGCACAGCACCTACTGCATAACTACTGTTGGAGCACCAAAGCACCCACTGTATAACCACTGTTGGAGCAGCACAGTACCCACTGCATAACTACTGTTGGAGCAGCACAACACCAACTGCATAACCACTGTTGGAGAAGCACAGCACCCACTGCATAACTGTTGGAGCAGCACAGCACCCGCTGCATAACCACTGTTGGAGCAGCACAGCACCCACTGCATAAAAACTGTTGGAGCAGCACAGCACCAACTGCATAACTACTTTTAGAGCAGCACAGCACCCAATGCATAACTACTTTTGGAGCAGCACAGCACCCACTGCATATCCACTGTTGGAGCAGCACAGAACCCACTGCATAACCGCTGTTGGAGCAGCCCAGCACCCTCTGCATATCTACTGTTGGAGCAGCACAGCAAACACTGCATAACTACTGTTGGAGCATCAGAGAACCCACTGCATAAGTACTGTTGGAGCAGCACAGCAAGCATGGCATAACGTCTGTTGGAGCAGCACAGCACCCGCTGCATTGCTACTGTTGGAGCAGCACAGCAACCACTGAATAACGACTGTTTGAGCAGCACAGAACTCACTGCATAACTACTGTTTGAGCAGCACAGCACCCACTGCATAACCACTGTTGGAGGAGCACAGTACCCACTCCTTAACTTCTGTTGGAACAGCACAGCACCCACTGCGTAACTACTGTTGGAAACACGCAGCACCCACTGCATAACTACTGTTGGAGCAGCACGGCAACCACTGCATAACTACTGTTGCAGCAGCACAGCACCCAGATCATATCTACTGTTGGAGCAGCACAGCACCCACTGCATAACCATTGTTGGAGCAGCACAGCACCCACTGCATAACTACTGTAGAAGCAGCACAGCACCCACAGCATAACTACTGTTGGAGAAGCACAGCACCAACTGCATAACCACTGTTGGAGCAGCACAGCACCCACTGCATAACTACGGTTGCAGCAGCACAGCACCCACTTCATAACCACTGTTGGAGCAGCACAGCCTCAACTGCATAACTACGGGTGGAGCAGCACAGCACCCACTGCATAACTACTGTTGGAGCAGCAAAGCACCCACTGCGTAACTACTGTTTGAGCAGGACAGCACGCACTGCACTACCATTGTTGGAGTAGCACAACAGCAACTGCATGATTACTGTTGGAGCAGCACAGCACCAACTGCATTATCACTGTTGGAGCAGCACAGCACCCACTGCATAACTACTGTTATAGCAGCACGGCAACCACTGAATATCTACTTTTGGAGAAGCACAACATCCACTGCATAACTACTATTGGAACAGCCCAGCACCCACTGCGTAACTACTGTTGGAGAAACACAGCACCCACTGCATAGCTACTGTTGGAACAGCACAGCAACCATTGCATAACAAATGTTTGAGCAGCACAGCGCCCACTGCGTAATCAGTGTTGGAAAAGCACAGCACCCACTGCATAACTATTGTTGGAGCAGCACGGCAACCACTGCATAACTACTGTTGCAGCAGCACAGCACCCAGAGTGTAGCTACTGTTGGAGTTGATGATGTGCAGTTGATGATGTGCTGGAGCAGCACATCATCAACTGCAAGATTACTGTTGGAGCAGCACAGCACCAACTGCATTATCATTGTTGGAGCAGCACAGCATCCACTGCATAACTACTGTTATAGCAGCACGGCAACCACTGAATATCTACTATCGGAGAAGCGCAACACACACTGCATAACTACTATTGGAACAGCACAGCACCCACTGCGATACTACTGTTGGAGAAACGCAGCACACACTGCATAGCTACTGTTGGAACAGCACAGCTCCCACACCATAACTACCGTTGGAGCAGCACAGCACCAACTGCATAACTACTGTTGGAGCAGCACAGCAACCATTGCATAACAACTGTTTTAGCAGCACAGCGCCCACTGCGTAATCAATGTTGGAAAATCACAGCACCCACTGCATATCTAACGTTGGAGCAGCACGGCAACCAATGCATAACTACTGTTGCAGCAGCACAGCACCCAGAGTGTAGCTACTGTTGGAGCAGCACAGCACCCACTGCATAACTATTGTTTAAGCAGCACATCACCCACTGCATAACTTCTGTTGGAACAGCACAGCACAGACTGCATAACTACGGTTGGAGCAGCACAGCACCCACTGCATTAGCACTGTTGGAGAAACACAGCAAACACTGCATAACTACGGTTGGAGCAGCAGAGCACCCACTTCGTAACTACTGTTTGAGCTGGACATCACCCACTGCATAACCACTGTTGGAGCAGCACAACACTCACTGCATAACTACTGTTGGAGCAGCACGGCACAAACTGCATAATCACTGTTGGAGCAGCACAGCACCCTCTGCATAACTTCTGTTGGAGCAGCACGGCAACCACTGCATAACTACTGTTGAAGTATCACAATACCCACTGCATAACTACTGTTGGAGCAGCACAGCACCCACTGCATAACTACTGTTTGAGCAGCACAGCACCCACTGCATAACTACTGTTGGAGCATGACAGCACCCACTGCATAGCCACTGTTGGTGCAGCACAACTCTCTCTGCATAACTTCTGTTGGAGCAGCACAGCACCCACTACATAACTACTATTGGAGCAGCACAGTACCCACTGCGTAACTACTGTTGGAGAAACACAGCACACACTGCATAGCTACTGTTGGAACAGCACAGCTCCCACACCATAACTACTGTTGGAGCAGCACAGCACCAACTGCATAAGCACTGTAGGAGCAGCACAGCACCCACTACATAACTACTATTGGAGCAGCACAGCACCAACTGCATAAGCACTGTAGGAGCAGCACAGCACCCACTACATAACTACTATTGTAGCAGCACAGTACCCACTGCGTAACTACTGTTGGAGAAACACAGCACACACTGCATAGCTACTGTTGGAACAGCACAGCTCCCACACCATAACTACTGTTGGAGCAGCACAGCACCAACTGCATAACTACTGTTGGAGCAGCACAGAAACCACCATTGCATAACAACTGTTTTAGCAGCACAGCGCCCACTGCGTAATCATTGTTGGAAAATCACAGCACCCACTGCATAACTACTGTTGGATCAGTACGGCAACCACTGCATAACTACTGTTGCAGCAGCACAGCACCCAGAGCGTAACTACTGTTGGAGCAGCACAGCACCCACTGCATAACCATTGTTCGAGCAGCACAGCACCCACGGCATAACTACTGTAGAAGCAGCACAGCACCCACTGCATAACTGCTGTTGGAGCAGCACAGCACACACTGCATAACTTCTGTTGGAGCAGCACAGCACCCACTGCATAACCATTGTTCGAGCAGCACAGCACCAACGGCATAACTACTGTAGAAGCAGCACAGCACCCACTGCATAACTACTGTTGGAGCGGGACAGCTCCCACTGGAGCAACTACGGAGCAGCACAGCACCCACTGCTGGAGCAACACAGCACTCACTTCATAACCACTGTTTGAGCAGCTCAGCACCACTGCATAACCACTGTTGGAGCAGCACAACACTCACTGCATAACTCCTGTTGGAGCAGCACAGCATGAACTGCATAATCACTGTTGGAGCAGCACAGCACATACTGCATAACTACTGTTGGAGAAGCAGAGCACCAACTGTATAACTAAATTTGGAGCAGCACAGCAACCGTTGCATAACCACTGTTGGAGCAGCACAGCACCCACTGCATAAGCACTGTTGGAGCAGCACAAAAACCACTGCATAATTACTGTTGGAGCAGCAGAGCACGCACTGCATAACCACTAGTGAAGCAGCACGGCAACCACTGCATAACCACTGTTAAAGCAGCAGAGCACCCTCTGGATAACTACTGTTGGAGCAGCACATCACCCACTGCTTAACTGCTGTTGAAGCAGTACAGCACCCACTACATAACTACTGCTTGAGCAGCACAGCGCACACTGGATAACTACTGTTGGACCAGCACAGCACCCACTGAATAACTTCTGTTGGAGCAGCACAGCAACAACTGTATAAGCACTCTTGGAGCAGCACGGAACCCACTGCATAGCTACTGTAGGAGCAGCACAGCACCCATTTCATAACCACTGTTGGAGCAGCACAGCACTAACAGCATAACCACTGTTGGAGCAGCACAACACTAACTTCATAACTACTTTTGAAGCAGCACGGCAACCACTGCATAAACACTGTTCGAGCAGCACAGCACATAAGAACATAAGAACGCAGGAACACTGCAGAAGGCCTACTGGCCCATGCGAGGCAGGTCCAAGTCTCCTACCGGCTTAAGCCAATGCACCCAACCTAGTCAGGTCAGGTCACATTGACTTAAGGGAGGAACACGGCAACCGACCTGTTAGCACAAGCTATCAGGTCTAACTCACACCCACCCACATCTACTCATGTATTTATCCAACCTATTTTTAAAGCTACACAACGTTCTGGCCTCTATAACGGTACTTGGGAGTTTGTTCCACTCATCCACAACTCTATTACCAAACCAGTACTTTCCTATATCCCTCCTGAATCTGAATTTTTCCAACTTAAAACCATTGCTGCGAGTCCTGTCTAGGCTAGATATTTTCAGCACACTATTTACATCCCCTTTATTTATTCCTGTCTTCCACTTATACACCTCAATCATATCCCCCCTAATTCTACGTCTTTCTAGAGAGTGCAGTTTCAGGGCCCTTAGTCTATCCTCATAGGGAAGGTTTCTGATACATGGGATCATCTTTGTCATCCTCCTTTGTACATTTTCCAGAGAATTTATATCCATTCTGTAATACGGTGACCAAAACTGTGCAGCATAATCTAAATGAGGCCTAACCAAGGATGTATAGAGTTGAAGAACAACCTGAGGACTCCTATTATTTATGCTTCTTGATATGAAGCCAAGGATTCTATTAGCTTTATTGCGAACACTTATGCACTGTTGTCTTGGTTTCAGATTACTGCTAACCAGAACTCCTAAATCTTTTTCGCAATCCGTAATATTAAGATCTACATTATTTAGTTTATATGTGGCATGGTTATTGTCCTGTCCAACATTTAGAACTTTGCATTTGTCTACATTAAACTGCATCTGCCACTTCTCCGACCACTGCATCAGTCTATTCAAATCTTCCTGGAGTGCTCGAATGTCCTCGTCAGAATGAATTCGACGGCCTATTTTGGTGTCATCGGCAAACTTGCCGATGTCGCTCTTTATGCCCTCATCTATGTCGTTTATGTAGATTGTGAACAGCAGGGGGCCCAACACTGACCCCTGTGGAACACCGCTCGTGACGCTTCCCCACTCTGATTTCTCCCCATTTATGCAACTCTCTGCTGCCTATTTGTCAACCATGCCTCTATCCAGGAAAAAAATTTTCCTCCTATTCCATGTGCTTTAATTTTCCTCAATAGTCTCTGATGTGGGACCCTGTCAAAAGCCTTACTGAAGTCCATATACACAATATCATATTCATTACCATGATCTACCTCCTCAAATACCTTAGTGAAAAAAGTTAATAAATTCGTAAGGCAGGAACGCCCCTTTGTAAAACCATGCTGAGATTCGTTGATTAATTTATGCTTTTCAAGGTGGCTACGAACTGCCTCGGCAATTATTGATTCCATAAATTTTCCCACTATGGAGGTTAGGCTTATTGGTCTATAGTTCGAAGCTAAGGACCTGTCACCTGTTTTGAAAATAGGTATCACATTTGCCATTTTCCAATTATCTGGCACCATGCCAGTTTGTAGTGATATGTTGAAAAGATTAGCCAAAGGTGTGCTAAGCTCCTCTTTACATTCCTTTAGAACCCTTGCATACAGTTCATCAGGGCCTGGGGATTTGTTAGGTTTTAATTTATCTATTTGCCTAAGGACCATGTCACTTGTGACCCTAATAGTGCACTGTTTATTATCGTCCTGTTCTACATAATTTATCATTACTGGAATATCGCCGGTATCCTCCTGTGTAAAAACTGAGAGGAAGTATGTGTTAAAAATTCTACACATTTCCTTATCACTGTCAGTGAGCTGACCCGAGGAACTTTTGAGTGGGCCTATCTTGTCCCTGATCTTACTTCTGTATACCTGAAAGAATCCTTTTGGGTTAGTCTTCGATTCTCTTGCAACTTTAACCTCATAATCTCTATTTGCTTTTCTAATTCCCTTTTTTATTTCTCTCTTTAACTGAATATATCGATTTCTTAATTGCCCCTCTCCTCTTTTGATTTGCCTATATATGCCTCTCTTTTGACCAATCAGATATTTTAATCTATTGTTCATCCATTTAGGATCATTTTTGTTTGATCTGATTTCCCTATTTGGAACATAATTTGACTGAGCAGCTAGAACTATGCCCTGGAAAGCATCATATCGGCAACCATCACCACCTACCTGACCCCTAGTCAGGTCATTCCAGTTCAGCCCACCTAAGTAATTTTTCAGTCCTATGAAATCAGCCAAGCGAAAGTCAGGGACGGAGACTTGATTGCCATTATTAGGGGAATTCCATGATATGTTAAAACTGAGTGATTTGTGATCACTCTCCCCAAGCTCATCATTAACCTCAAGATTATTAATTAGTGTTTCCCTACTGGCAAGAACCAAGTCAAGGAGGTTATTTCCCCTAGTTGGCTCTGTCACAAACTGTTTTAAAAAACAATCCTGGATCGTATCAAGAAAGTCACCCGACTCTAAATTTCCTGTCAAATTGCTCCAGTCAATCTGTCTATAGTTGAAATCTCCCATTAGCACAACATTTTCGTATGTAGATGCCTTACGAATTTCGTTCCATAGAAGTTTACTGCACTCCCTATCAAGATTTGGGGCCCTGTAAATCACACCCAAAATTAGTTTTTCTCGGCCCTCGAGAAGGTGTAACCAAACAGATTCAGTGACTGACGCTTCTAATTTAATATCTTGTCTAACACAACAATTTAAATTGTCTCTGACATACATCGCTACTCCACCACCTTTCCTGTTGACCCTGTCAGTGTGGAATAATTTATAGCCTTGTATGTGACATTCAGAGGGCATCTCTCTATCTTTCAGATTGAGCCAGGTCTCTGTTATAGCAATAATATCTATGTTCCCTGCACTTGCAATTAATCTTAGCTCATCTATCTTATTTCTAACACTCCTGCTATTAGTATAGTAAACCTTAAGGGAGCTAGTCCCTTGCTGCCCTCTGCTGTCCCCCTTTGTTTGCTGACCTGTTCTATTGTCTTTATTTATAACTTCATGCTGAATGCCTTTTATACATTTACTGTTTCCAACCCTAGTGTTGCAACCTGCTTGTTTCCCACACACACCCATACCTCTATCTTCCATCAGTTTAAAATCATAGGCATTTCACCAATGGCCTTCTCAATCGAGTCTGCAAGTGCTACCACCCCTGCCCCAGAGAGATGTACCCCATCCCTTGCATACATATCATGTTTGCCATAAAAGTTGTTCCAGTTGTCAATGAATGGGATTGCAAGTTCCTTGCAGTATCTGTCTAGCCAGCAATTTACACCAATTGCCCTAGACAACCATTCATTTCCTACTCCCCTTCTAGGCAAGATGCTACATATGATTGGGATCCCTCCCTTAGACTTAATGAAATCTATAGCTGACCTGTACTTATCTAGCAGCTCTTCTCTCCTACCCTTCCCAATATCATTTCCACCAGCACTGAGACAGATAATGGGCTTGTTTCCATTACCTGACATGATATTATCCAGCCTGTTGACAATGTCCCCAACACCAGCTCCAGGGAAGCACACTCTATCTCTCATCTTCTTATTCCTATTACAAAAAGCACGGTCAACATATCTTACCTGAGAGTCACCAACCACAAGAATGCGCTTACCTTCATTAGCAGGGGCAGTAGTACCCTTACCTTCACTGGCCACTGAAGTACATTCATCCTGGAGAACAGAGAAGCGATTTCCTACCTTCAGATCTTCACTCTTAACTTTCCTTACTCTGATGCGCCTCCCATTACTGTGAACAACTCGCCACTTGTAGCAGGTGCTGGGCTGCACCTCACTGCTGGTAGCCGTTGCTACCTCCCCACCTACAGCCTCCTCACAGTGAGAGACAGACTGCACCTCACTGCTAGAAGCCTCATTCCCCACATCTCCAACCACCTCACACTCTCTCCCAGGCCCATTGAGGTGGACCTTCAGCCTCCTAATCTCCTCCTGGAGAAGCAAGACCTCCTCCTTCAACTCTCCAACCTCAGTTTTTAAAACACTGCAGAAACAAGCCATGCTTTGTAACAGTCCACGCTAATCCCCAAAGCAGCTCAGGGTCTGTGACCTCACGTGACGACTGACCACTGAACACTGCAGAATCACGGCAACCACTGCATAACTACTGTTGGGGCAGAACAGCACCCACTGAATAACCACTGTTGGAGCAGCACAGCAACCACTGCATATCCACTGTTTGGGCAGTGCAGCACCCATTGCATAACTACTGTTGGATCAGAACAGCAACCACTGCATAACCACTGTTTGAGCAGCACAGCATCCAGTGCATAACTTCTTTTGTAGCAGAACAGCAACCATTGCATGGCTACTATTGATGCAGCGCAGTACGCACTGCACAACTACTGTTCGAGCAGCACAGCACCCACTGCATAAACACTGTTTGAGCAGCACAGCACCCACTGCATAACTACTGTTGTAGCAGCACAGCACCCTCTGCATAACTACTGTTGGAGCAGCAGAGCATACACTGCATAACCTCTGTCGGAGCAGCGCAACACCCAATGCTTAAATACTGTTGGAGCTGCACAGCACCAACTATATAACTACTGTTGGAGCAAATCAGCACCCACTGCATAACCACCCGTGGAGCAGCACAGCACCCACTGAATAACTACTGTTGGAGCAGCACAGCAACAACTGTATAACCACTCTTGGAGCAGCACAGAACACACTGCATAACTAGTGTAGGAGCAGCTCAGCAACCACCTCATAACTGCTCTTGTATCAGCAAAGCACTCACTGCATAACCAATGTTGGAGCAGCACAGCAACCCCTGCATAACTACTGTTGGAGCAGCACAGCACCCACTGCATAACTGCTTTTGGAGCAGCACAGCAACCACTGCATAACTACTGTTGGAGCAGCACAGCACCCACTTCATAACCACTGTTGGAGCAGCACAGCACCCATTTCATAACCACTGTTGGACCATCACAGCACTAACTGCATAACCACTGTTGGAGCAGCACAACACCCGCTGCTTAACTACTGTTGGAGGAGCACAGCACCCACTACAGAACTTCTGTTGGAGCAGTACGGCACCCACTGCATAACCACTCGTGAAGTAACACTGCACCCACTGCATAACTACTGTTTGAGCAGAAAAGCACCCACTGCGTAACTACTGTTGGAGCAGCACAGAACCTACTGCATAACCATTGCTGGACCAGCACAGCTCCCACTGCATAACTACTGTTGGAGCAGCACAGCACCCGCTGCATAACTACTGTTGGAGCAACACAGCACCCACTGCATAACTACTGTTGGAGCAGCACAGCACCCACTGTATAACTACTGTTGGAGCAGCACAGCACCCACTGCATGACTACTTTTGGAGCATCACAGCAACCTCTGCATAACCACTGTTGGAGCAGCACAGTACCCACTGCATAACTATTGTTGGAGCAGCACAGCACCCACTGCATAACTACTGTTGGAGCAGCACAGCACCAACTGCATAGCCACTATTTGAGCAGCGCAGAACCCTTTATATAACTGTTGGAACAGCTTAGCACCCACTGCATAACTACTGTTGGAGCAGCACAGCACCCACTGCATAACTACTTTTGGAGCATCACAGCAACCACTGCATAACCATTGTTGGAGCAGCACAGTACCCACTGCATAACTATTGTTGGAGCAGCACAGCACCCACTGCATAACTACTGTTGGAGCAGCACAGCACCAACTGCATAACCACTATTTGAGCAGCGCAGAACCCTTTATATAACTGTTGGAACAGCTCAGCACCCACTGCATAACTACTGTTGGAGCAGCACAGCACCCACAGCGAAACTACTGTTGGAGCAGCACAGCACCCACTACAGAACTACTGTTTGAGCAGCACAGCACCTACTGCATAACTACTCGTGAAGTAGCACTGCACCCACTGCATAACTACTGTTTGAGCAGCAAAGCACCCACTTCGTAACTACTGTTGGAGCAGCACAGTACCTACTACATAACCATAGTTGGACCAGCACAGCACCCACTGCATAACTACTGTTGGAGCAGCACAGAACCCACTGCATAACTACTGTTGGAGCAGCACAGCACCTTCTGCATAACCACTGTTGGAGCAGCACAGCACCTTCTGCATAACCACTGTTGGAGCAGCGCAGCACCCACTGCATAACCACTCGCACCTATGTGTAAAAAGAAGGAAAGATTGAAATTATGACTCCTCAACACAAGAGCAGAAGAAAGTAAACGCTCCAACCTTTTGAACAAGTCTGAACAATCTCTATTCCAGATGAACCGAACTTTACTACTAGTAAGCTGTGTGAGAGGAGCAGCAATCTGAGAAATATTTGGACAGAACCTGCCATAATTTCCTGCCATACCAAAGAATCTCTGTATTCCCTTCCTTTCCTGTGGCACTGGAAATGCAGAAATAACATGAACCTTAGTCTCAATAGGAGCAACCTCAACTTGGCCAATACAGAACCCTAGATAGGTAATCTTGGCTTGACCAAAACTACGTTTACCTAAGTTAACAGTGAATTTGTAGTGTACCAGTCTCTCAAACAGCACAGCACCTACTACATAACTACTGTTGGAGCAGCACGGCACCCACTGCATAACCACTCGTGGAGTAGCACAACACCCACTGCATAACCACTGTTGGAGCAGCACAGCACCACTGCATAACCACTGTTGGAGCAGCACAGCACAAACTGCATAACTACTGTTGGAGCAGCACGGCAACCACTGCATAACTACTGTTGGAGCAGCACAGCACCCACTCCATAACCACTGTTGGAGCAGCACAGCACAAACTGCATAACTGCTTTTGGAGCAGCACAGCAACCACTGCATAACTACTGTGGGAGCAGCACAGCACCCACTGCATTACTACTCTTGGAGCAGCAAAGCACCCACTGCATAACCACTGTTGGATCAGCACAGCACGAACTGCATAACTACTGTTGGAGCAGCACGGCAGCCACTACATAACTACTGTTGCAGCAGCACAGCAACCACTGCATAACCACTGTTTGAGAAGCACAGCACCCGCTGCATAACTACTGTTGGAGCAGCACAGCAATCATTACATAACTGCTGTTGTAGCAGCTCAGCACCCATTGCATAACTACTGTTGAAGCAGGACAGCACTCACTGCATAACTACTGTTGTAGCAGGACGGCAACCACTGCATAACTACTGTTGGAGCAGGGCAGCACCCACTGCATAACCACTCGTGGAACAGCACAGAACCCTCTGCATTGCTACTGTTGGAGCAGCACAGCAACCACTGCATAACCACTGTTTGAGCAGCACAGCACCCACTGCATAACTACTGTTGGAGCAGCACAGCACCCACTGCATAACTACTGTGGGAGCTGCACAGCAAGCACTGCATCACCACTTTTGGAGCAGCACAGCACGCACTGCATAACCACTTTTGGAGCAACACAGCACCCACTGCATAACTGCTATTTGAGCAGCACGGCAACCACTGCATATCTACTGTTGGAGCAGGACAGCATCCACTACATAACCACACGTGGAGCAGCACTGCACCCACTTCGTAACTACTGTTGGAGCAGCACAGCAACCACTGCATAACCACTGTTTGAGCAGCAGAGCACCCACTGCATAACTACTTTTGGAGCAGCACAGCGATCACTACATAACTACTGTTGGAGCAACACAGCACCCATTCCATAACTACTGTTGGAGCAGCACAGCATCCACTGCATAACAACTGTTGGAGCAGCACAGCACCCACTGGATAACTACTGTTTTAGCAGCACAGCAACCACTGCATAACTACTGTTTGAGCAGGACAGCACACACTGCATAACTGCTGTTGGAACCGCACAGCACCCACTGCATAACTACTGTTGGAGCAGCACAGCACCCAAGGCATAACCACTCATGGAGCAGCACAGCACCAACGGCATAACTACTGTTGGAGCAGCACAGCAATCACTACATAACTACTGTTGGAGCAGCACAGAAACCACTGCATAACCACTGTTGGAGCAGCACAGCACCCACTGCCTAACTATTGTTGGAGCAGCACAGCAACCACTGCATAACTACTGTTGGAGCAGCACAGCACACACTGCTTAACTACTGTTCGAGCTTCACAGCACCCTCTGCATAAGCACTGTAGGAGCAGCTCAGCAATCACTGCATAACTACAGTTGTAAAAGCACAGCAACCAATGCATAATTACTGTTGGAGAAGCACAGCACCCACTGCATAACAACTGTTGGAGCAGCACAACACCCGCTGCTTAACTACTGTTGGAGGAGCACAGCACCCACTACAGAACTACTGTTGGAGCAGTACGGCACTCACTGCATAACCACTCGTGAAGTAGCACTGCACCCATTGCATAACTGCTGTTTGAGCAGCAAAGCACCCACTGCGTAACTACTGTTGGAGCAGCACAGAACCTACTGCATAACGTCAAAAGACCTGGGAGTGATCATGTCGGAGGATCTCACCTTCAAGGACCATAACATTGTATCAATCGCATCTGCTAGAAAAATGACAGGATGGATAATGAGAACCTTCAAAACTAGGGAGGCCAAGCCCATGATGACACTCTTCAGGTCACTTGTTCTATCTAGGCTGGAATATTGCTGCACACTAACAGCACCTTTCAAGGCAGGTGAAATTGCCGACCTAGAAAATGTACAGAGAACTTTCACGGCGCGCATAACGGAGATAAAACACCTCAATTATTGGGAGCGCTTGAGGTTCCTAAACCTGTATTCCCTGGAACGCAGGAGGGAGAGATACATGATTATATACACCTGGAAAATCCTAGAGGGACTAGTACCGAACTTGCACACGAAAATCACTCACTACGAAAGCAAAAGACTTGGCAGACGATGCACCATCCCCCCAATGAAAAGCAGGGGTGTCACTAGCACGTTAAGAGACCATACAATAAGTGTCAGGGGCCCGAGACTGTTCAACTGCCTCCCAGCACACATAAGGGGGATTACCAACAGACCCCTGGCAGTCTTCAAGCTGGCACTGGACAAGCACCTAAAGTCAGTTCCGGATCAGCCGGGCTGTGGCTCGTATGTTGGTTTGCGTGCAGCCAGCAGCAACAGCCTGGTTGATCAGGCTCTGATCCACCAGGAGGCCTGGTCTCAGACCGGGCCGCGGGGGCGTTGACCCCCGGAACTCTCTCCAGGTAAACTCCAGGTAACCATTGCTGGACCAGCACAGCTCCCACTGCATAACTACTGTTGGAGCAGCACAGCACCCGCTGCATAACTACTGTTGGAGCAACACTGCACCCAGTGCATAACTACTGTTGGAGCAGCACATCACCACTGTTTAACTACTGTTGGAGCAGCACAGCACCCACTGCATAACTACTTTTGGAGCATCACAGCAACCACTGCATAACCACTGTTGGAGCAGCACAGTACCCACTGCATAACTATTGTTGGAGCAGCACAGCACCCACTGCATAACTACTGTTGGAGCAGCACAGCACCAACTGCATAACCACTATTTGAGCAGCGCAGAACCCTTTATATAACTGTTGGAACAGCTCAGCATCCACTGCATAACCGCTGTTGGAGCAACACAGCACACAATGCATAACTACTGTTGGAGCAGCACAGCACCCACAGCGAAACTACTGTTGGAGCAGCACAGCACCCACTACAGAACTACTGTTGGAGCAGCACAGCACCTACTGCATAACCACTCGTGAAGTAGCACTGCACCCACTGCATAACTACTGTTTGAGCAGCAAAGCACCCACTTCGTAACTACTGTTGGAGCAGCACAGTACCTACTACATAACCATTGTTGGTCCAGCACAGCACCCACTGCATAACTACTGTTGGAGCAGCACAGAACGCACTGCATAACTACTGTTGGAGCAGCTCAGCACCCACTGCATAACTGCTGTTGGAACCGCAACGCACCCACTGCATAACTACTGTTGGAGCAGCACAGCACCCACTGCATCACTACTGTTGGAGCAGCACAGCACCCACTGCATAACCACTGTTGGAGCAGTACAGCACCTTCTGCATAACCACTGTTGGAGCAGCATAGCACCCACTGCATAACTACTGTTGGAGCAGCACAGCACCTTCTGCATAACCACTGTTGGAGCAGCTCAGCACCCACTACATAACCACTGTTGGAGCAGCCCTGCACCCACTGCATAACCACTCGCACCTATGTGTGAAAAGAAGGAAAGATTGAAATTATGACTCCTCAACACAAGAGCAGAAGAAAGTAAACGCTCCAACCTTTTGAACAAGTCTGAACAATCTCTATTCCAGATGAACCGAACTTTACTACTAGTAAGCTGTGTGAGAGGAGCAGCAATCTGAGAAATATTTGGACAGAACCTGCCATAATTTCCTGCCATACCAAAGAATCTCTGTATTCCCTTCCTTTCCTGTGGCACTGGAAATGCAGAAATAACATGAACCTTAGTCTCAATAGGAGCAACCTCAACTTGGCCAATACAGAACCCTAGATAGGTAATCTTGGCTTGACCAAAACTACGTTTACCTAAGTTAACAGTGAATTTGTAGTGTACCAGTCTCTCAAACAGCACAGCACCTACTACATAACTACTGTTGGAGCAGCACGGCACCCACTGCATAACCACTCGTGGAGTAGCACAACACCCACTGCATAACCACTGTTGGAGCAGCACAGCACCCACTGCATAACTACTGTTGGAGCAGCACAGCACCCACTGCATAACCACTGTTGGAGCAGCACAGCACCCACTGCATAACTACTTTTGGAGCAGCACAGCAACCACTGCATAGCTACAATTGGAGCTGCACAGCACCCACTGCATAACTACTGTTTGAGCAGCACAGCACCCTCTTCATAACCACTGTTGGAGCAGCACAGCACCCACTGCATAACTACTGTTGGAGCAGCACAGCACCCACTACATAACTACTGTTGGAGCAGCACATCAAGCACTGCATAACTACTGTTGGAGCAGCACAGCACCCACTGCATAACTACTGTTGGAGCATAACATTGTATCAATCGCATCTGCTAGAAAAATGACAGGATGGATAATGAGAACCTTCAAAACTAGGGAGGCCAAGCCCATGATGACACTCTTCAGGTCACTTGTTCTATCTAGGCTGGAATATTGCTGCACTCTAACAGCACCTTTCAAGGCAGGTGAAATTGCCGACCTAGAAAATGTACAGAGAACTTTCACGGCGCGCATAATGGAGATAAAACACCTCAATTACTGGGAGCGCTTGAGGTTTCTAAACCTGTATTCCCTGGAACGCAGGAGGGAGAGATACATGATTATATACACCTGGAAAATCCTAGAGGGACTAGTACCGAACTTGCACACGAAAATCACTCACTACGAAAGCAAAAGACTTGGCAGACGATGCACCATCCCCCCAATGAAAAGCAGGGGTGTCACTAGCACGTTAAGAGACCATACAATAAGTGTCAGGGGCCCGAGACTGTTCAACTGCCTCCCAGCACACATAAGGGGGATTACCAACAGACCCCTGGCAGTCTTCAAGCTGGCACTGGACAAGCACCTAAAGTCAGTTCCTGATCAGCCGGGCTGTGGCTCGTACGTTGGTTTGCGTGCAGCCAGCAGCAACAGCCTGGTTGATCAGGCGCTGATCCACCAGGAGGCCTGGTCACAGACCGGGCCGCGGGGGCGTTGACCCCCGAAACTCTCTCCAGGTAAACTCCAGGTAAACTGTATAACTACTGTTGGAGCAGCAGAGCACCCTCTGCATAACTGCTGTTGGAGCCGCACAGCACCCAGTGCATAACTACTGTTGGAGCAGCACAGCACCCACTGTATAACTACTGTTGGAGCAGCAGAGCACCCTCTGCATAACTGCTGTTGGAGCCGCACAGCACCCGCTGCATAACTACTGTTGGAGCAGCACAGCACCCACTGCATAACTACTGTTTGAGCAGCACAGCACCCACTGCATAACCACTTTTGGAGCAGCACTACAACCTCTGCATAACTACTGTTGGAGCAGCACAGCACCCACTGCATAACCACTCGCATCTATATGTAAAAAGAAGGAAAGATTGAAATTAGGACTCCTCAACACAAGAGCAGAAGAAAGCAAACGCTTCAACCTTTTGAACGAGTCTGAACAATCTCTAATCCAGATGAACCGAACTTTGCTACTAGTAAGCTGTGTGAGAGGAGCAGCAATCTGAGAAATGTTTGGACAGAACCTGCGATAATATCCTGCCATACCCAGGAATCTCTGTATTCCCTTCCTATCCTCTGGCACTGGAAATGCAGAAATAGCATGAAGCTTAGCCTCAATAGGAGCAACCTCACCTTGGCCAATACAAAAGCCTAGATAGGTAATCTTTGCTTGACCAAATCTACATTTACCCAAGTTAATAGTGAAGTTGTAGTGTACCAGTCTCTCAAACAATGTTCTGAGACATCTCAAGTGTTGTTCCCACTCGCCACTGTTCACCACTATGTCGTCAAGGTAGGTTTCTACTTCGTCTAAGTTGTTGGTCAACTCGTTCATTATACGTTGGAATGAAGAAGCCGCGTTACATAGGCCAAAGGGGGTGACGAGGTAGTTAAACAATCCATCTTAAATAGTAAAATCAGATATTTCTTTAGCAAGTTAAGTAAGCGGGACTTGATAATAGCCTCGTAAGAGATCTAAACGGCTGACAAAATGGGCTCCTGACACACGGTCAATAAGGTCGTCGATGCGAGGTAGAGGATAACCATCAGGCAAGGTGACAGAGTTCACTTTCCGGTAATCAGTGCACATCCTGAAACTACCATCAGGTTTAGGCACTAAAATACATGGAGATGCCCATGGACTTTTACTGCGCTCAATAAGTCCATGAGATAACAGAAAATCAACTTCTTCTCTCAATGCTTTATGCTTCCATAGACTCATCCTATATGGTGATTGCTTGATAGGTGATGCTCCGTCTACATCAACGTTATGTACACCTAGAGTACAACGTTCAGGAACATCACTGAACAATTTGGGGAACTACAAAATTATGTTTTTAATATCACCAGCTTTATCAATCCCTAGGTTACTAAGAAAATTGTCTAGTGATTGTAGAGTCACTGAATTTTCTAAATGCACCTCTATACTTCTAGAGATGTCAGGCCTGACTGACGTTTTCTTCCTCTGTCCAAGGAAGAATAGATGTAGTAGGTAGAGGACTAGCATAGTATGTCTTGAGCTGGTTAAGATGGTACAGATGATTGGATTTCTTCTTCCCAGGCGTACGTACTAAATAATTTACGTCGCTAAGCTTTTTCACAACTTCCAGGAGGCCATCATACCTGACTTGTAGAGCATGACCTGGTACTTATTTCTGAGCCATCACCTTATCTCCTGCTTTAAAAGAACGAGAGACAGCACTCTTGTCATAATGTTGCTTCATTCTAGCTTGGGCCGAAACTAGGTTTCTCGAAGCTAGCTTGTCAAGCAGCTGTCAAATGTAGCTGCATTAATGAAGGTGATGTGCTCAATGATGGATTTGATTTTCCTGTACACACGTCTTTTAACACTGCGAGAGGACCACGCACTTGGTGTCCCAATATTAACTTAAATGGACTAAACCCGAGATTTTCTTTGCTCACTTTCTCTCATAGCGAACAGAAGAAAAGGTATACCTTCATCCCAGTGTCTAGAAAAATGTTCACAATAAGCTCTCATCATGGACTTCAGTGTCTGGTGAAATCTCTCTAGAGCACCTTGTGACTGTGGATGATAACTGGTTGAAAGTACAGACTTTATTCCTAGGGATAATGCTTCTCGAAAGATCTTAGAAGTGAAGTTAGATCCTTGATCTGATTGTATCTCTCGTGGCAATCCAACCTGGGAGAAAAATTTCATCAGTGCTCTCACAATAGCACGTGCATTAATTTTTCTCATAGGAATAGCTTCGGGATAGCGTGTTGCAGCGTCCATAATAGTAAATAAGTATTGGTTCCCCAGTTTGGTTCTAGGCAAAGGACCAACACAATCAATAATAAGACGTGAGAATGGTTCACCATGCACGGTGATAGGAATGAGAGGTGCAGGTGGAGGTGTGTGCGCTGGCTTGCCTGTCACTTGACACACGTGGCAACGTCACACATGATCACCTACTGTTTCCTTCATTTTAAGCTAAGTAAAATGCTTTGCCAGTTTACCGAGTGTCTTTTTGACACCCAAATGTCCTCCAATGGGACTATTGTGAGCAAAATCAATGGCTTGTTCATGAAATGTAACTGGTAACACTACGAGATGCTTGACTGTGGTGGAAACACTATCAGCTGACAACTTGCATGTATTTTTCTCCATCAGTACACCATTACTATAATAGTAACAATTATCGAGATCCTTTGCTTCACTCTCAGTAACTGCTATATCTCTCAGTCTTTCCAGTGACTGATCAACAAACTGATCCTTGATTAAATCATTATGAGTTAGAAATTTAACGTCAGTTCTGTCCTGACTAGGTTGATGACCGGGGGGAGTCAGTGTTAATGATCCGGGGCGCAGAGCGTCACTAAACAACATATTCAACCCCAAATCATTGCCATCCACTAACTCAACAGGAGACAAGGATGGTTGTTGTATCTTTGACATGGCTCTAGTAATTGTGCTGAGAGGAAATGAAATAAGCTTCTCTCTACAAGCTTCAAGGACATAATTATCATCAGTGGTATTATCAATCACAAGTGGTTCTTTACATATACCAGCATGAAGGATATCATTCCCTATCAACAAGTCCACTGACCTGATGGGAAATACATCACTGGATATTCCCACTGAAATATAACCAGTATAATAGCTTGTTTCACTGTAAACTTTGTGCAGAGGTACTTTTATAACAGCTCCACCATAAGCTTCTAACAATACATCTATTTTGGTATAGGTATTATCAGTTATGTGCAGTACATCTTCTCTTAATAACGTGAGATAACTGCCAGTGTCTCTGAAAGTAATTATCTCAGTTAGATGTGATTCGTCAAGTCCTACTTTACCTCTCGATAAGTAAGGACTCATCGCTGAACGAATCTTTTCGTCAGATACACTTTCTGACGCTAGTCATCTATCCTGAGTAATATTATCTAAAACAGTAGGATCAGAGGTATAACTAAGATTTTGGTGCCTTTGTTGCATGGAAGAGGATACGACTTGTGTGGGGGCGCCAGCCGCACGGCCGCTTCTCGTATCTCTTTCTAACTTATAGCAATATTCTCTAGCATGTCCTTTTCTGTTACAATAGGTACATTTAACTGTCTTCTTCTCGATACCAGATTTCTGTCTAGCCACAGAGACAGATTCAGGATTGTGAGTTTTCCTGGTAAAGGTACGAGAAGTTACTGTAGCAGGTACCTCAGGCCAGCACTGACCAGCTGGTTTAGGTTGCCAACTTCTAGGACAATTTTTAGTTACCTTGTTTCTCTGTGTTTTAGTACGTGCAAGTTTTTGAGAAATCTCGTAATTGTTTGCTAATGCTGCAGTTTCCAGAATATCCGAGGCAGTATGATCGATCAGATATTCTTGTATGTCAACAGGCATACAGTTGTTAAACTCTTCGTGTAGTAACAACTGAACTAGACTGTTGTAGTTATTGCACTTAGCAGATCTACACCATCTATCAAATGCAGCTTTTTTCTCATGAGCAAACTCTACACAAGTTTGATCTTGCCGTCGTTGTAACGTACGAAATGCACGTTGATAACTTACAGGTAACAAGTTATATGTCTCTAGAATAGTTTGTTTGACAGCGTCATAATTAATGCACTTGGCAAATGGTAAAGCAGCAATACAAGTTTGAGCTCTTCCTGTCAAAGCTGTGTGCAGCAAGGTAGCCCAGTGCTTATGTGGCCAGTTCATAGCACCTGCCTGGTTCTCAAACACATCAAAATAGGTGTTTAAGTCACTCTCAAAAAAACTTAGGAACCATTGAGGCAGCTTTCTGCACATTAAATGTGTCCTGTGTTGTACTAACAGATTTATCAACTTTATCAGATCTATCAGTCTGTTGTTTTCCGAGATGAACACTTTCTCTCTGGAGATTTCCTTCTTTCAATTTCCTCTGTGCCTCTATTTGTGGAGTCTGCAACATAATGAGGCATTCCAACCTCTCAAACTGTTCCTGAGAGATAGGACCAGTGGGTAACGGAGGAGTGGGGAAATTAACATGTATTTCTGGACGGTCCTTAGGTGGGACACCTTGTCCAGCCATCCCTAGAGAGTCTAGATCTGGTCTAGGATAAGTAGATACAGGTGTAGCATACATGGTACTAGTATGAGGCTGAGTCATACTACCAGCTATACTCTGTACTATTGTGTTAGTCAGGAGAGAAGGTGTGAGGGTGAATGGAATTACACTAGGCTCAGACACTTTTGCCATAGTTGCTCTCTCATCTTCGTCATCAAATAGAGTCATACTTCCTAACAGAAACACTAGGCTCTCTGTATCTGAATCATAATCAGACATCTCTGTATGAGCAGGAAAGAATATATCTTTAATTAATGCTCTGACAGTTTCTGCGGTGTAATTCCTGTTAAACATCACACCGAGATATTTGGCTACTTGCCAACATGTCTGAAGTTTTAATGTACTTAACTCAGACAAAGTCAGACTATCAATTAACTGTTTCACTTTGACATTCATCACGAAAATAAATGTACTACGAGAGAGTGATTATGAGAAACTATAATCCTAACAGGAATTTTCGTGTTGGTTGTCTTAGAACTAGAGCTCATAAACAGTATTTCCATCTCCTTGGATCAAGAGACTCAGTCAAGTATATACATCCACTTATTATGCAGTACAAGACAGATTAGGAAAGTACTCAAAGCAAAAGACTTGGCAGACGATGCACCATCCCCCCAATGAAAAGCAGGGGTGTCACTAGCACGTTAAGAGACCATACAATAAGTGTCAGGGGCCCGAGACTGTTCAACTGCCTCCCAGCACACATAAGGGGGATTACCAACAGACCCCTGGCAGTCTTCAAGCTGGCACTGGACAAGCACCTAAAGTCAGTTCCTGATCAGCCGGGCTGTGGCTCGTACGTTGGTTTGCGTGTAGCCAGCAGCAACAGCCTGGTTGATCAGGCGCTGATCCACCAGGAGGCCTGGTCACAGACCGGGCCGCGGGGGCGTTGACCCCCGAAACTCTCTCCAGGTAAACTCTCCAGGTATAGAGTTACTAGTATGTTGTTGCAACCCCTGAATGGGTTGCAATGATTATTATGTATATATATAATTATTATCTTTTCATATAATTTTATATTGCTTATATTTGCGATAATAGCTAAATCGTAAATGTATTGCTTTATATTATTATTTGACTGTTATGTTGTTAGGTAGGATGTAACATGTGTGCTCAGTTCAAGTCTTGATTGTCTAACTACTGTAATTATCACTTGTGGCTCGTTAGACTGCCGGCTTCTTGCTGGGAGACAGCTGTCCACGGAGCTATCACGTGATCGAGGGGACGGTGTCCTCACCTCACCTGAAGTATTCAGTCTGGTCTAGACTCTCTTGGTGGTTGGACAGATTGTCTGTCTCATTATTCTTGTTAGTTCTGTAGAACTCTGTTTACAAAACATTGTATAGACTTGGTGATTTTCGACGTTGTACTGAGGTTGTGTGTCGCATAGACACTCAGCATCTCAGGTCCTGTGCTGTAGCTTCTAACCTAACTTGTACTGGTATCTGTGTATTATCACAGTCGGGGATTTTCTTATGCTGAACTTAGATTCAGCAGTATGGGAGTTTGGTGACTTTTGTGGAGGATCTGTAGATGGTCCCTACTTAGTGTCGTTATATTATCTCCATGTTCCTGATTCTGTGTTGCAGTTGCTTGTTGTATTGCTATTGGGCTTAGCATTCTTTTTATTGTTCAAGCAGACTGTTCTGACTGCCAGTTGGTCAAGAAGTTAGTTTATTTGAGGACTTTGTCAGTCACTTGTTTAAGTCTAGTCGAGTCTTGAGACATAGCGATCTACTTAGAGCACTTACACACTTACTCACAAACTTACTTGTACATATTTGAAATATCTTATTAAATGTTAATGTACCAGACGGTACTTAAGAATTATAAATGTGATATGTGCTTTCAGCACAATAATATTGTACTCGAGAGAAGTGATATTATTTTGATTACTGTGATTAATTTAATTTAATTTAATTTAATTTGATAATATACCTCTAGACATAATAAATTTATTAAATTTTAATTTCTCTAGTTAGTAGCCTACCAGTTGTAATCCTGAAGCACTATTGAATCATACTGAATTCTAATGGATAATTGGACAAGGATACTGACTACTTGTTACGAAAACCCAGTAACAGGCTGGATGCTAGTATTCACTGGAGATCTCTAAGCTTTTAGACTCGCGTTTTTTGTAACATATGTCAAACTGGACAATTTCTCCAACACCTTGGATCAAGAGCATCCTGGACAGGCCCCCCATTTGTTACAAAAACCCAGTAACAGGCTGGATACTAGAAGGGCAGTCCTTTCTAGTATTCACTGGAGATCTCTATCATTATTAGAAATCACGTTTTTTGTAACAAATGGAGGCCTGTCCGGGATGCTCTTGATCCAAGGTGTTGGAGAAATTGTCCAGTTTGACATACTAGTAACTCTATGGTCAAACACTTTGAGTACTTTCCTAATCTGAAGACTTTGAGTTTAGTCTTTTGCAACATAATATGTGGATGTATGTACTTGACTGAGTCTCTTCTTCCAAGGAGATGGAAATAGTGTCGTTATATTATCTCCGTGTTCCTGATTCTGTGGCGCTGTTGCTTGTTATATTGGTGTTCGGCTTATCAGTCATTTTATTGTTCAAGCAAGCTGTGGAAAATTGCATTTATCTGGATGTAATATATAAGGTACATACCAGTAAATGGTAACACAGATAATTATTATTTATCAAAGTTACTTAGACAAGTAGGAATTTGGGACACCTAGGTCACAAAAATGTCCCCCTTCGATACCTGCCACTGTCATGTCCACAAGTTGCTCTAGACCTATAATTACAAATGAAATGTATATACACACCAGGAATTCTTGTAAATATAAAAATTGGTGGACTGTATATTAAAATTTATGATACTTATACACATTTATATAACAGAAGGAGAATATATCTTAATATCACTCACCAATTTGACTGGAGATTAATGTGTATCATACTCAAAAACCTCATTCTAACTAAATTTATGATGATAATACTGGCCAGAATTACAACACAATTTAGATAGCTTATCTGAGGTTCCTGAAGCTGTCTTGTCCAGTCGCCTGATATCTCAAGTTATGCAGGAATGCACATCCAACAATTTTGGCTCTTATTTTAGAGGTGTCAGCCCAATTTAACCTCTAGAGCACGAAAATTCTTCCGATTATTCACTAACGTTTATGTTGACTAGTTCAAACATGGCGAGTCTCTTCTGCACAGGTGCAGAATTTCCCATTTTTTATAACATAAATTTTATTAAATACAATGTATTACACTAATTTACATATAAAATACACTGTATTTTTTCCGGAAAATACATTATTTTCTGCACTGCTGCCGGCCGGAGTTCGTTGCTAAACGACTCAAATTACTCCTTCCTTTAGGAGACAATTCCAGCTGGTTCTGGCTTGAGTAGCTGTTCTCCTAGTAGGTGTTGCCACGATTTCATCTTCCGGCATCACTCAGTCAGCGTTATCTTAAATATCACTTGTGTCACTTTCCCTCAAATTTTCATTTACGTTTGATTGAATACCATTTAATTCCAAGGGAATCAATTTATTAATTGTGTGTAAACTTACCTGGCCACGACACAACACTTTGACATTCTGGACAACACCTTGTGCATCTGGGTACAATGTCAATACTTTGCCCAGAGGCCACAATGTTCGATGTTGTTCAGTATCAATCAACACAATGTCACCTGGTTGAATGTTCTGTCGATTTACTGCCTCTGCTGCACCATAAATGTGTTCACGTAGTGTAAGAAGATATTCCTTATGCCACACATTAGACCAATGATTAATTACTTTATTTAACATTTTAAATTTATCACACAACACTGCTGCATCATTGTAATCTTCATCACTTTCTTCCAGATTATCTCTATAGACAGGGGCAGCTTCCAATTTCCTTCCACATATTAGGTGAGAAAGTGTTAATACATCTGTATTAGGTGCATCACTCATGTACGAGAGAGGCCTATTATTTATCCAATTTTCCGCCTCCACTAACACTGCACCGAATTCTTCCAAATTAAATTTCTTCTGGAGTAGTACTTTACGGAGACACAGCTTAACTGTGCCTATACGTCTTTCGTACAGCCCCCCCTGCCAAGGCGCTCTAGGAGTAATAAATTTCCAGGTACACCCTCGTTGGGTTAACAGAGATTGAACATCGTTACTATTATTTAACTCTATCAAATGTTGAGCACCTGCTACAAAATTTGTGGCATTATCCAAAATTATCAATCTAGGACAGGATCTCCTAGCTGCAAATTTTCGAAACAGCTGTATAAACTGTTCTGCAGACAAGTCCTGTGCCACTTCTAAATGAACTGCCCTAGTAGCAGTACAGGTGAACAAACAAACATGCACTTTCAGTGGAACACTATCTGAGGTACCTGTTAAAATTATTGGACCACTATAGTCTACACCTGTTACGTCAAATGGTTTCACTAATTGTACATGCTCCTTTGGCATTGGTGGAGGACCTGGGTACATATAGGATCTGGTATCCACATGGTGACATATTACACAAGATTTAATCACCATTTTTACACTTTGCCGTCCATGTGGAATCCAGAAAGTTTCCCTAATACAGTTTAAGGTATCTTGTACCCCACCATGCATTACATTTTTATGGGCATTTAAAACAATTATATTTGCTAGATGATGAGTTTTGGGCAGTAAGATAGGGTGTTTAGCATAATCACCCAATTCAGCATTTTGTAACCTACCTCTGCACCTAACTACATTGTTCTATAAATACAGCCCCAATTTCTCTATTATGGAACCTTTCACAATATTTCATTCCATCATCAATTTAATCTCACTTCCATAGGATTCTTCCTGTTCCCTCTTCATCCAATATTCAAGAGGATGTGAAAACTTATATGAGATATTCATCTTCTTTGGAAATTTAAACACCAACTTAGTTACATTGATTAGTTTGGGTAAAGAAGAATACCTATTTATATCAATGCCTAAGGAAGGACAAACTATTGGAGCGGTGGTCACAGTAATTTCAATAGGAGCAATATATGCCTTTTGTACAGGCCAATTAGCTTCATTTACCAACCAGCTCAGTCCTTTAAACCATGATACAGCATTTACAAATTTAGCATAAGGTAAAGCTCGAGACAAGAAATTAGCTGGATTCTCCTCACCAGGTATATGATTAAATGTTAACATATGCTGACCCAAACTATTATACTTCTCTTGCATCCGATTAATTTCAGTGACTCTGTTTTGTACGTACACAATTTTACTATTTCTATTATGAATCCATTGTAAAGATACCTCATTATCAGACCAAATTACAGTGTCGCTAATATTTATCTCCTGCAATTTATTTCTTATATAATTAGCTAATTTGACACATACATAAATGGCTCTTAATTCCAACTGAGGTAAGGTACATGATTTAATTGGAGAAACTTTAGCCTTAGACATAACAAGAGAAATAACACTATTACATTTAAGATAAGCAACTGCTCCATATGCTAATTTTGAAGCATCACGAAAAATGTGGAGTACATTTTTCCCATTTGGATTGGCCACCTTGCGTGGGAACTCCAACATTGGATTTTTTTCATAGTCACCAATTAATTCATCCCACCTGTTAATGAATTCCTCAGGTAGAATTTCATCCCAAGCACATTTAAGTTTCCATGCTTCCTGTATTAATAATTTCCCTCTTATAGTAAGGGGTGACACTAAACCTAGTGGATCAAAACATTTGGAAACTTTAGCAAGCAAAACTCTCTTAGTTAATTTATTGGGCATACTGTAATTATTAGGTTTTAACATTAACAAATCTCTCTCAGTATCCCAAGTTAATCCCAATACATTACTACATTTTGGCACTTCATCTCCAGGGTAATCTTTACTTATTTTGTCCTTTAATTTGGACGAATTACTATTCCATTCCCTCAGAGGCATATTTGCACTTTGCATTATTTTATTAACCTCTCCATAATTCATTAACAGTTCCTCTTCAGTTGATATCACACCCAGGAAATTGTCCACATAAAACTGTTTGCTCATTACTTGACTCAATGGACATCCCATACGTTTAAGGTGTGCATTTATCGTCGCTTGAAGTAGGAACGGACTGGATGTAGCACCAAATAATACATTCCTAAAGTGAAAGGTTTTCAGAGGGCTAAGTGGGTCACTAGAATTCTCAGGCCATATGAAGTGGGTACAATCCCGGTCAGCCTCTTGTAAACCCACTCTTAGAAAAGCTTTACTTTTGTCAGCCGTAAAGGCATAATGCTTCACCCTGAAATTTAATAAGATATCTCCTAATTTTTCCGTCAACGACGGACATGTCCTCAAACAGTCATTTATACTAGGTACATTTTTGTTACTCTTGGCACTACAATTAAACAATTCTCAGAGGAGTGGTCTTAGAATCCTTCTTCACTCCGTGATGTGTCAAATAGTGACCATAAATTTTGGCTTGCTCAGGAGGTACCTCTTCTATAAATTTATTAATAAATTGTTCAGCAATTATATCATTATAGGCAGTTAACAATTCTGGTGTCTTACTGAGTTCGCGGAGCTGAGCCTTTAACTGTCCATGTGCCATTCTGTAATTAGTGGGCAATTCTGGATGGTTCAGTCTCCACGGAAGTCGTACCCAGTATTGTCCAGATTAAAATTTTACATCTCTCAGGTATTGTTCCTGAGTAAAAGAATCATCTGGACTTTCTTCATTTACATTTATTCCAATGCTGTCTAATTCCCACAATTTATGCACTGGCTCAACACCATCCTCTATGGAAGAATTATACTGGGGTACGATTTCATGAGTAAGACACACAGTTATGGTATTTGTAGTTTCCTCTAGTCATGCATTATTATTACGAGGAATCCTACCATACATTACATGGCCTCCTGCAGTCTTCAAAAGGGTGGCATCACATTTCTTTACCATACCCTTTACCAAGGAGGCATAATAGTCACTACCTATCAAAATATTTATTGGGACTACAGAATCATCACTTACACCCGAAGGTGCTAAATTTACATTATGTGAAAGTCTTTCTGTAGCTTTACTAAGTCCTACTGTAG
This sequence comes from Cherax quadricarinatus, assembly GCF_038502225.1. Lineage (NCBI taxonomy): Eukaryota > Metazoa > Arthropoda > Malacostraca > Decapoda > Parastacidae > Cherax > Cherax quadricarinatus. The sequence goes on from NC_091345.1 coordinate 27,873,451, forward strand.
ATATTTTCTCTGGAAGTCTGTCTAAAATTACTGCATTAACACGTTTTTTCTCATTGCTCAACCTGACAGTTACATAAACAGTGTCATACAATTGAGCCCTTTTATCCGAGAGAAAATCAGATAATTTTAAAGTTGTTGGATCTCCCATCTGTACTTTCATACCATCAAGATATTTACGTTTTATGAAAGTACACTCGGATTCCTGGTCCAATAATACAGTTGCATTTTTTGATTTATGCCTTTTATCATCAATTTTTACCTGTAACACAGGTAAGGCTACTTCAGCAAAACCATCATTATTAACATTAGCAGCAATTTTTACATTAGCTACTGTTGTATCAGGATTGTCAACATTATCATTATTATCAACATTATCATATAGGCCTTTACACATGACTATATGGTGTCTTCATTTGTGACATTGATAACAGTTGTTTAATTTGGCATGACAATCCTTTAATTTAGCATGACAATCTGATACATCTGCCAAGTTCTTCCAATCTTTCAACTTTATCATTCCATGAATTGTATACATTACAATTCTTAGAAAATGAGTACCCTTGCAGAAAAGACAATCTCTCTTTTCTTTGGTTTCTTATTAACTGGGCTACTCTTAGGAGGGTACTTATTCTTCTTACCTTGTCGAGAATCATTATTTCTGATTCCTGCTGCTTGATATGCACCTATGCAACTATTTTTAGGAAATGAATTTTGATTATTACCATTGGGATAATTTTTCCCTTTGTGAAACTTGACAGATACCTTAGAGTTATTATGTGTTGCATCTTTAAAATGAGTTAGTTGGCAGGTCTGCAACTGCACAATTAATTCTTGTAGACCTAGTCTTATTTAATCCAGTCCAAAATAATCCTTGAGATATTTGTTTGAGATCCATTCAAGTGTTTTAAAGTTTAATTTATTCTGTACCATGGCACTCAATAACCAGTCTGATTCCTTCAGATTATATTTATTACTTAAAGTTTTAAGAGTGCTCTCCAGTTTAACTCTAAACTGCTGTTAACCTTTCTAAGTGTGATCTGGAGATTTTAAATTAACAATGATATTCACTAGATCTAACCTACTTTGTTCTACATTGCCATAAGTGACCTTCAACAAGTCAACTGCATCTTTGTAAGAGTCATCTACATTGGGAAAGGTTGTATGAGTATGTGAGCATCTTCTCTAATCTGTCCTTTGAGGTAAAATAATTTAGTTACACAGGTTAGATCACTCCTGTCATGCACAGCTGCTTTAAAAATAGACCAAAACTCCTCCCAGTTTTTCTCCAGGATTATATACAGGTAAACATAATTCTGGGAGTTTTGGCAAAGACATCTTCTTTGTTGGAACAGACTGATTAACTGCCTGGTTTACACATTTTAATTTATTCAAAGCCTGACTTTTACAAGAAAGAATCTTTTCCTCTAATTCATAATACTGATTAATCATAAGATCTACACAGTTTACTAACAAATCTCCTTCATATGTGTTGTAATATAATTTGTATGAATCATATCTATTCCCTAAAGCATCTAAATACAATTTCACAGTTTCTTGATTCATTAGTTCCAAGCAGTTATTATATGCCTTGGTTACATGACCTTTTCTAGCCTGTAGTGATGCTTTTTTTTCTCTATATTCCATATGTTTGTCTTCTATATTAATTTCCTCATTTTCAGCCATGATGCAATGTATTAAATTCAACTTAATTAATAACACTGATTATGTACTAAATTATGCACTTCATAAAGGTAAATATTACAACTTACCTTTGAATAAGTCCTAGCTACATTTGAGCTTTGCAATTACATGTAAGAAAATTGTAATATAAATTTTAGCTACACTTGAGCTTAGCAATTACACATACACTGATATAAATCTTGGCCAGAATTAGCTAATCAAAATTAATATTATACAAATACATTAATATAAATCCTAGCCACTTTGGCTTTGCAAAATTAATATTCCAATAATTATAATCCACTACACATTAAGTAAATTTGTGAACTTAACTAATTAATGACTTCACTAATTACCTCTGGCTCAAGAAGGACCAACGGGCAAATTAAATATGGAAAATTACATTCATCTGGATGTAACTCATAATGTGCATACCAGTAAATGATAACAAAGATTATTATTTATCAAAGTTACATAGACAAGTAGGAATTTGGGACACCTAGGTCGCAAAAAATGTCCCCCTTTGATACCTACAACTGTCATATCCACAAGTTGCTCTAGACCTATTAATTACAAATTAAATGTGCATCACCAGGAATTCTGGTAAATATATAAGTTTGTGGACTGTATATTAAAATTAATAAATTTATTATATATATACACATTTATATAACAGAAGGAGAATATATCTTAACACTCACCAATTTGACTGGAGATTACTGTGTGTCATGTACAAGACCCCTTTTTTGCCTACATTTATGATAAATTTACTGGCCAGAATTTAACATAAACAGACTTATCTGAGGTTCCTGGAGCTGCCCGGTACACCGGTTTAATGCTCAACTTATGCAGAAATGCACATCCAACAATTTTGGCTCCTATTTGAGAGGTTTTAAGCCCAATATAACCTCTAGAGCACGAAAATTCTTCCTCTTATTCACTAACGTTTCTTTGCCCAATTCAAAAAACAATGGCGAGTCTCCTCTGCAGAGGCGCATGGCTTCCCATTTTCGATAACATAACTTTTATTAAATACAATATGTTTTAATTTACATACAAATACACTATTTATGGAAAATATACTATTTTCCACAATAGAGAAACATTTATGAGATACAATTTATGAGATACAATTATTCAGTATTTATTTAGTTGTGGGTGAGTAAGTGATCTTTGAGAAGAGACTTGAATTTATAAACAGACAGTGTTTCTTTTATATTCACAGGTAATGAATTTCAGATTTTAGGGCCTTTTATGTGCCTTGAGTTTTTGCATAGCGTGAGATGGACACGAGGAACATCAAAGATTGATCTGTGCCTTGTGTTATGGTCATGTGTTCTGTTGAGGTTGGTAAGGAGACGTTTGAGGGGAGGGTTTATATCAGAGTTAAGTGTTCTATGTATGTAGTAGGTGCAGTAATAAGTATGGATGTTTTGTATGGTGAGTAGGCTTAGAGATCTGAATATTGGTGGAATGTGCTGCCTGTATTGGGAATTTGTTATCATTCTGACTGCAGCCTTTCGTTGGATGATTAGTGGTCTGAGATGGTTTATTGTTGTCGAGCCCCATGCACAAATTCCATAGGTGAGATAAGGGTAAATAAGAGAGTGATATAGGGCCAGGAGGGCTGGCTGTGGAACATAGTACCGTATCTTCGATAGTATGCCTACGGTTTTGGAATTTTTTTTGGAAATTTGTTGTATATGTGTTTGAAATTTGAGTCTATTATCAAGGTAGATTCCTAAGAATTTTCCCTCTGTGAGTTTTGTGATAGGTGATCCGTTTATCATTATGTTAAGAGACACATCTGTAGCTGTGTTACCAAACTGAATGAAGTAGGTTTTGTCAATGTTGAGAGTAAGTTTGTTGGTCCTAATCCAGGTTGATATTTTCTGTAATTCGGTATTTACAGTATTGGCTAGCATGACTGGGCTCGGGTGAGAGAAGACGTATGTAGTGTCATCTGCAAAAAGTGTGGGTTTGAGTAGTTGTGATGCATTTGGTAGGTCATTTATGTATATGAGAAAGAGAAGAGGGCCAAGGACACTTCCCTGTGGGACACCAACTGCAATTGGCTGTGCGGAAGAGTTTGCCCCATTTGTGTACACATATTGGCTTCTGTTGCTGGGGTAAGACTTGAGGTAGTTGAGGGAGTGCCCTCTTATACCATAGTGTGACAATTTTACGTGGAGCAAGTCATGGTCAACTGTATCAAAAGCTTTACGTAAGTCAATGAAGATCCCCAGTGGGACTTTTTTCTCTATTGCTGTGTAAATAAATACGTTCTAGCATGTGTATAATAGCATCATTAGTATTTTTATTAGGCCTGAACCCAAATTGACAGGGGTTGAGTATGTTGTGGGAGATGAGGTAGGAATAGATACGCTTATGAATTAATTTTTCAAAGATTTTCGAGAGAGGGTGTAAGTTGGATATTGGCCTACAGTTATTCAAGTCTTTTTGGTCTCCTCCTTTATGGATCGGGTTGACCCTTGCTATTTTGAGAAATGTAAGAGAGGTAGAGGATTCAATGGATTTGTTAAAGAGTGTTGAAATGATTGGTGATAGCATCTCTGACACTTTTATGTATTATATATATTATAACCAAGTCATTGCCATTTTTATGTTTTTATTTTATTCTTTTGAACATCACTTTGTGTATTTTATCTTGTCAATTTCAATCTAGTTATGCTCTTGTTCTTGTTAACAACTTATATTAGACCGTAGTGCAATTGTTCTTGTTAACAACTTATATTAGACCTTAGTGCAATTGTTCTTGTTAACAACTTATATTAGACCTTAGTGCAATTGTTCTTGTTAACAACTTATATTAGACCGTAGTGCAATTGTTCTTGTTAACAACTTATATTAGACCTTAGTGCAATTGTTCTTGTTAACAACTTATATTAGACCGTAGTGCAATTGTTCTTGTTAATAACTTATATTAGACCTTAGTGCAATTGTTCTTGTTAACAACTTATATTAGACCTTAGTGCAATTGTTCTTGTTAACAACTTATATTAGACCGTAGTGCAATTGTTCTTGTTAACAACTTAGACCTTAGTGCAATTGTTCTTGTTAACAACTTATATTAGACCGTAGTGCAATTGTTCTTGTTAACAACTTATATTAGACCTTAGTGCAATTGTTCTTGTTAACAACTTATATTAGACCGTAGTGCAATTGTTCTTGTTAACAACTTATATTAGACCTTAGTGCAATTGTTCTTGTTAACAACTTATATTAGACCTTAGTGCAATTGTTCTTGTTAACAACTTATATTAGACCTTAGTGCAATTGTTCTTGTTAACAACTTATATTAGACCGTAGTGCAATTGTTCTTGTTAATAACTTATATTAGACCTTAGTGCAATTGTTCTTGTTAACAACTTATATTAGACCGTAGTGCAATTGTTCTTGTTAACAACTTATATTAGACCTTAGTGCAATTGTTCTTGTTAACAACTTATATTAGACCGTAGTGCAATTGTTCTTGTTAACAAGTTATATTAGACCTTAGTGCAATTGTTCTTGTTAACAACTTATATTAGACCGTAGTGCAATTGTTCTTGTTAACAACTTATATTAGACCTTAGTGCAATTGTTCTTGTTAACAACTTATATTAGACCGTAGTGCAATTGTTCTTGTTAACAACTTATATTAGACCTTAGTGCAATTGTTCTTGTTAACAACTTATATTAGACCTTAGTGCAATTGTTCTTGTTAACAACTTATATTAGACCTTAGTGCAATTGTTCTTGTTAACAACTTATATTAGACCGTAGTGCAATTGTTCTTGTTAACAACTTATATTAGACCGTAGTGCAATTGTTCTTGTTAACAACTTATATTAGACCGTAGTGCAATTGTTCTTGTTAACAACTTATATTAGACCTTAGTGCAATTGTTCTTGTTAACAACTTATATTAGACCTTAGTGCAATTGTTCTTGTTAACAACTTATATTAGACCGTAGTGCAATTGTTCTTGTTAACAACTTATATTAGACCGTAGTGCAATTGTTCTTGTTAACAACTTATATTAGACCTTAGTGCAATTGTTCTTGTTAACAACTTATATTAGACCTTAGTGCAATTGCAAGTGAGAGTCTTGTACCATTTTAACTTGTATTCTTATATTATTAGTTTATACCTAGTTGTAAATAACTCATTCTAGCTCAATACATAGACAACACCAAATTCATTATATTAGATCTTAGTGCAATTATAAGAGTGAGTCTGATGCTACTTGTAATTTGTATTTTTATAGTATTAGTTTATACCTAGTCGTACTTTAGCTCATTCTAGCACAACACATAGACAATTTTAACTTCATTATGTTTATAAGTGTCTATACTCTATATGACCAAAGTGCTTTAGCTATATACTTGACCAAACTTCCCACTACCACACATATCAGTATTAGAACTCACCGCACAATACAGGATACAAACAACCACTATTTAAACATAAAAGATCACGTTGACCCTGATCTAAACCTCCATAATCTAACATACAATCAAAATTTATTGGAAAGTAACTGCCTTTATTACACAGCATCACAAGCCAGCACTATCCTGAACACTGCTCAAAGTCTATCAGTACTTAACTACAACATCAGGTCCTTAAGCAAACACTATGATGACCTCCTGGCACTCCTTGAGTCACTAAAGACACCCTTCTCCTGCATTAGTCTTACTGAGACCTGGCTTAAGCAGGACACAATAGATATCTACCCTCTACCAGGATACACAGCAATCCACAACTGCAGATCATACCAAGTTGGGGGTGGTACTGCAATCTATTACTCTAACCAACTATCTTGTATTAGCACCACTTGTTTTAGTGATGAATATGGGGACTGCATTTTTGCTAATTTTACTGTAAAAACCTTAAGACGCCTATAACAATCGATGCCATTTACAGGATACCCCACACAAACATCGCAAATTTCAGTGAGAATCTAAAGGCACTAATAACAAACAGACAAATGAATAAGCACCACCTTCTCTTAGCTGGAGACTTCAACATCAACCTTGGCCTACTAGATGATCAGCCTGTAACTGATTTCATCAACAATATGAACAACACACTTCTCATACCAACAATAACTAAACCAACCAGGATTACTGAGACAAGTGCAACCATAATAGACCACATATGGACCAATATACTAGCCCCTCTTAAATCAGGGATAATCACAGATAGCACTACAAACCACTACCCTACTTTCCTCCTGACAAACATTAGTAAACCACCACTCGAATACAACAAAGTTTCATTTAGACTCCATGACGAGGCCTCAATAAGGAATTTCACAGCTGACCTAGAGACTGTTGACTGGCCTACGGAATTCTCCAATGCCAATGGTATTGATGACTGGACAGACATTTTTCTTAACAAATTACTTAGACTATACAACAAACATTGTCCTATAAAAACGAAACAGATCACTAATAAACGACTTGGTTGCCCATGGCTAACCAGCAGTATTCTGAAATCCATTGATAAGAAACACCAATATGAAAAGCAATATAGACAGGGCTTAATACACAAAGATATTCTTAAACAATATTCATCAGTTCTCACCAAATTAATAAAGAAAGCCAAACAACTATACTACTCCAGCAGATTCACTGACACAAGAGGAGATATAAAAAAGACCTGGAAAACACTTTCCCAGATTCTGGGGACCCACAAATTGAAAAAAAAAACAAGAATATTGTCCTAACCAAACCTAATGAAACACCACTACATCCCACTGACACAGCTAACAAGATAAACGACTTCTTCTCAAACATAGGATCTGATCTTGCCAGTAAAATCCAATGTACCAACGCCCATGCCGGAGACTACCTAGATGGGAATTTTCCAAATTCCCTCTATCTTGTACTAACTGAGCCCTCGGAAGTCACCGCGATTATAAAGTCACTCAAAAATATCTCAGGGAATCTGTCTCAGATCCCACCATTATTGTACAAGCGAGCAACCCATGTCCTTTCGCATGCTATTACATTACTTTTTAACAAGTCACTAGAAACTAGCACTTTCCCAACACTACTCAAGACAACAAGGGTTACACCAGTACATAAAGGTGGTGACCCTACAGATGTAAACAACTATAGGCCATTATCAAACTTATCATTGCTATCCAAAATCTTCGAGAAACTCGTGCATTTATAACAGCACAAAACATACTCAACCCCTGCCAACTGGGATTCAGGAAAAATAAAAGCACTAATGATGCAATAGTAAAAATGTTAGATTTGCTTTACACAGCATTGGAAAATAAAGAATATCTGCTAGGAATTTTTATTGACCTAAGAAAAGCGTTTGACACAGAAGACCACGGCATCCTACTCTACAAACTTGACCATTATGGTATAAGAGGCCATGTGCTTGCATATTTCAAATCATATCTTACTAATAGGTATCAGTATGTCACCATTAAAGACAGCCTCATCAACATGGCCACTTGATACTGGAGTTCCACAGGGAATTGTCATTGGTCCTCTGCTCTTCCTCATTTACATTAATGATCTTCCAAATGTATCCCAACACCTGAAACCCATTCTCTTTGCTGACGACACGACTTACGTCATCTCCCACCCTAATCTTGCCACCCTCAACACCATTGTTAACGAGGAGCTGCTCAAAATATCGACTTGGATGACAGCCAATAAACTTACACTTAACACTGACAAAACCTGCTACATTATGAGACCTACATGCACAGGGGTCCTTATTTACAAAATCCATACAGCTATGAGGGTACCTTTACCAAATTCAACTTGAACAACAAGAACATCACCTGGGGCTAGGTAAAGTATGTCCTAAATAAAACATGTTGGGAAGATATCTTAAATGAGGCCGACCCTAACCAGTGCCTTGAAAAGATCAACTTCTTGGTAGCTGAAGTATGTTCAAGGCATATTCCCTTAAGAAAAAATAAGAGAAGAAATAAACTGGAAAGAGAGAGACATTCCCTCTACAGGAGAAGGCAAAGAATCACTGAGCTCAAGAATGCAAGATTATCTGAAACATGGAAAGAACTGCTAACCAGGGAAGTGGAAAATATTGAGCTAAAGCTAAAGGATTCATACAGGAGCCAGGAGAGACAAGAGGAGCTAGAAGTGATTACTGAAATTAAAAGAAATTCGAAATATTTATTTTCATATGCTAAAAATAAGGCAAAAACCACCTCTAGTACAGAGCCCCTGCTCAGACAAGATGGATCCTACACAGATGACAACAAAGAAATGAGTGAAATACTGAAAATTCAATATGACTGTGTTCAGTGAGCCACTAATCAGCCTAAAGATAGACAATCCAAACAATTTTTTCATGACTGAGCCTCAAAACCCTGCCAATGTATGCCAATTTTCTGACATAACCCTAAATTCTCTAGATTTTGAGAAAGCCATTGACGACATGCCCATGCGCTCAGCCCCAGGCCCAGACTCGTGGAACTCTGTGTTCATTAAGAACTGCAAGAACCCCTCTCACGGGCCCGAAGTATGCTAGGAAGAAGGGACATAAACACAGGTGAGATTCCAGAGACCATGAAAACAACAGATATATCCCCACTCCTTAAAAGGGGGCAGCAAATCAATAGCAAAGATCTAAAGACCAATAACTTTAACGTCCAACATCATAAAAATCTTTGAGTTTTAAGAAGCAGGATTGCAGACCACTTGGACTCTCAAAACTTGCACACTCAAGGGCAACATGATTTCAGAGCAGGTCGCTCCTGTCTCTTGCAGCTATTGGACCACTATGATATGGTCATAAATGCAATGGAAAACAAACAAAATGCAGATGTAGTATACACAGATTTTGCAAAATCCTTTGAAAAGTGCGATCATGGTGTAATAGCACACAAAATGGGAGCTAAAGGGATAACTGGCAAAGAAGGCAGATGGATCTTCAACTTTTTAACCAATTCAACACAAAGAGTAGCGGTAAACAGAGTTAAATCGGAAGCTGCCATAGTGAAGAGTTTTATTTCACAAGGCAAAGTGCTCACCCCTAACCTGTTCCTCATCCTCATATAAGACAGATGTAAACCATAGCACCTATCATCCTTTGCAGACTATACTAGGTTCTGCATGAGAGTGTTATCCAATGAAGACACGGCAAATCTCCAAGAAGATATAAACCAAGTTTTCCAATTGGCAACGGAGTACAATGAAGACAAATTCCAACTACTCCGCTAAGGAAACTGGAAGAATAAATAAATAACAAAAAGGCACAATACCGTGACTGGAACGATACACAAATAACCCGCACATAAAAGACAGAAGCTTACGACGACGTTTCGGTCCGACTTGGACCATTGACAAAGTCACACTAACAGAGGTGGAGCAGGATGGCTATATATAGGCAGGAAGAGGTGGAGGTAGTAGTAGTGGTAGTAGTAGTAGTAGTGTGTGTGTGTGAAACTGGAAGAAATAATAGCTAGGACTGAGTATACTACAAGCTCAAATCACACAACTGAGAGGAAAAGCATTGTGAAGGACCCAGGAGTGGTAATATCTGAAGATATCACCTTAAGGACCACAACAATGCCACTATCACCTCTGTGAGGAAACTGATGGAATGGATAATGAGAACATTCAACACAGATGCCAAGCCAATGATTTTTTAAATAACTTGTTCTCTCTACGCTAGAATACTGCTTTTCATTAACATCACCAATCAAGGCAGGCGAAATTGTAGATCTAGAGAATGTACACTGAACCTTTACTGCGCAAATAAGTTCCATCAAACACCTTAACTACTGGGAATGCCTAGAAGCACTTCACTTGTACCCACTGGAGCGCAGACGAGAGAGATGTATCATTATCTACACCTGGAAGATTCTGGAGGGACTGGTCCCTAACTTACACACAGAAATCTCTAATGCAAAAGCTAAAGACTTGGCAGGAGAAGTAACACTCCCCAAGTGAAAAGTAGGGGCACCACTGGTACACTAAGAGATAACACAATAAGTGTCCGAGGCCCAAGACTGTTCAACAGCCACCCACCAGCCATAAGGGGAATTACCAATAGACCCATGGTTGTCTTCAAGAGGGAGCTGGACAGATACCTAAAGTCAGTGCCAAATCAGCTGAGCTCTGGTTCGTACGCTGGACTGCTTGTGGCCAGCAGTAACAGCCTTGTTGATCAGGCCCTGATCCACCAGGAGACCAGGTCATGGCAAGGGCCGCTGGAGAGCTGATCCGCGAAATGCCCTCCAGGTAAACCCCAGATAAACTGCTGTGAGTGGCATCCTGGGCATTAGTGCACTGGCATGGGTCACATCCTGGGTGTTAGTTGACTGGTGTGAGTGGCATCCTGGGTGTTAGTGGACTGGTGTGGGTGGCATCCTGGGTGTTAGTGGACTGGTGTGAGTGACATCCTGGGTGTTAGTGGACTGGTGTGTGTGGACAAATTTTATCCAGGAAGGGAGCATCAGCCCCTTTCAGCCCTTTTCAACCCTGAGGGGCCCAGCCATCTCAGAAGGGGCAAACATCTTGTTTACTGCTAAATCAAGTAATAACCAACAGATGTTTAACCAGCATGTACCAGTTATGGGTCATACGACTTCTTTGCAAGAGTTGAAAGTGTGTAGTTTAATAAGAGACAATCTCTTACCTTAGCAGGACAATTAAGGAAAATCCTGCACCCACTTGATTACATGTTAAAGATGTACATTGTTGTCTATGCTTAGACAGCAAGAATCAAGCATTTTGCGTTGCTTCATAGTGGAAGTTTGGCAAGGAGGGAAGTTGTGCTGGTCAGCTTTCTTGTGGCTAGGGGCAGTGATGGCTTAGGGTGCTGTGGCATCTTCAGATTGTAAAGGAAGTAAATTGTGCATTGCTGTACCTCAATCTCCAAAATAATTGTAAACCAGGAAGTGTGTTCAGCTTCTTTAATGACATTACCACAAAAGACAAACCTTGTGGAAAATAGTGTACCAGTGTGCGTATTCCTAGACTATGGAAGACGTGGACATTCTCAAAGACACTATTCTTCAATCAAGACACCAATACCCGGGAGTAAGTGTCCGATACACAAACCCAAGTAAGCCTTTTTAGCATGAAATGATTCCATGACTGAGTAGTTAAGAATTATGTATGCTGAACAGATAACCATATACCCTGGTGACACAAGGGCCATTAAGCCCACGCACATGATTGCAGAATTCAATGGATCCAGTCAGTATTCAGCAATAAAAAATACTGACATAACACCCCCTAGGGCTAATTATACTCACCCATAATAATTTAAATTCCAGCCCTTGAGGGATGCATGCAACAACTTCTCAAGACATCGTCTGCAGGGATGGCTGTGTAGGCAAAAGCTGTCTTTCAAGCTAAGTCCCCTACAGTCCATTATTTAATCTTAGACTCAGCTTGTAGCATTAACCTCAAGAGTTAGTGTTGCTTGAGTTTACCTGGAGTTTACCTGGAGAGAGTTCCGGGGGTCAACGCCCCCGCGGCCCGGTCTGAGACCAGGCCTCCTGGTGGATCAGAGCCTGATCAACCAGGCTGTTGCTGCTGGCTGCACGCAAACCAACATACGAGCCACAGCCCGGCTGATCCGGAACTGACATTAGGTGCTTGTCCAGTGCCAGCTTGAAGACTGCCAGGGGTCTGTTGGTAATCCCCCTTATGTGTGCTGGGAGGCAGTTGAACAGTCTCGGGCCCCTGACACTTATTGTATGGTCTCTTAACGTGCTAGTGACACCCCTGCTTTTCATTGGGGGGATGGTGCATCGTCTGCCAAGTCTTTTGCTTTCGTAATGAGTGATTTTCGTGTGCAAGTTCGGTACTAGTCCCTCTAGGATTTTCCAGGTGTATATAATCATGTATCTCTCCCTCCTGCGTTCCAGGGAATACAGGTTTAGGAACCTCAAGCGCTCCCAGTAATTGAGGTGTTTTATCTCCGTTATGCGCGCCGTGAAAGTTCTCTGTACATTTTCTAGGTCGGCAATTTCACCTGCCTTGAAAGGTGCTGTTAGTGTGCAGCAATATTCCAGCCTAGATAGAACAAGTGACCTGAAGAGTGTCATCATGGGCTTGGCCTCCCTAGTTTTGAAGGTTTTCATTATCCATCCTGTCATTTTTCTAGCAGATGCGATTGATACAATGTTATGGTCCTTGAAGGTGAGATCCTCCGACATGATCACTCCCAGGTCTTTGACGTTGGTGTTTCGCTCTATTTTGTGGCCAGAATTTGTTTTGTACTCTGATGAAGATTTAATTTCCTCATGTTTACCATATCTGAGTAATTGAAATTTCTCATCGTTGAACTTCATATTGTTTTCTGCAGCCCACTGAAAGATTTGGTTGATGTCTGCCTGGAGCTTTGCAGTGACTGCAATGGAAGACACTGTCATGCAGATTCGGGTGTCATCTGCAAAGGAAGACACGGTGCTGTGGCTGACATCCTTGTCTATGTCGGATATAAGGATGAGGAACAAGATGGGAGCGAGTACTGTGCCTTGTGGAACAGAGCTTTTCACCGTAGCTGCCTCGGACTTTACTCTGTTGACGACTACTCTCTGTGTTCTGTTAGTGAGGAAATTATAGATCCATTGACCGACTTTTCCTGTTATTCCTTTAGCACGCATTTTGTGCGCTATTACGCCATGGTCACACTTGTCGAAGGCTTTTGCAAAGTCTGTATATATTACATCTGCATTCTTTTTGTCTTCTAGTGCATTTAGGACCTTGTCGTAGTGGTCCAATAGTTGAGACAGACAGGAGCGACCTGTTCTAAACCCATGTTGCCCTGGGTTGTGTAACTGATGGGTTTCTAGATGCGTGGTGATCTTGCTTCTTAGGACCCTTTCAAAGATTTTTATGATATGGGATGTTAGTGCTATTGGTCTGTAGTTCTTTGCTGTTGCTTTACTGCCCCCTTTGTGGAGTGGGGCTATGTCTGTTGTTTTTAGTAACTGTGGGACGACCCCCGTGTCCATGCTCCCTCTCCATAGGATGGAAAAGGCTCGTGATAGGGGCTTCTTGCAGTTCTTGATGAACACAGAGTTCCATGAGTCTGGCCCTGGGGCAGAGTGCATGGGCATGTCATTTATCGCCTGTTCGAAGTCATTTGGCGTCAGGATAACATCGGATAGGCTTGTGTTAATCAAATTTTGTGGCTCTCTCATAAAAAATTCATTTTGATCTTCGACTCTCAGTCTGGTTAGCGGCTTGCTAAAAACTGAGTCATATTGGGACTTGAGTAGCTCACTCATTTCCTTGCTGTCATCTGTGTAGGACCCATCTTGTTTAAGTAGGGGCCCAATACTGGACGTTGTTCTCGATTTTGATTTGGCATAGGAGAAGAAATACTTTGGGTTTCTTTCGATTTCATTTATGGCTTTTAGTTCTTCCCGCGATTCCTGACTCCTAAAGGATTCTTTTAGCTTAAGTTCGATGCTTGCTATTTCTCTGACCAGTGTCTCTCTACGCATTTCAGATATATTGACCTCTTTTAGCCGCTCTGTTATTCTTTTCCGTCGCCTGTAAAGGGAGCGCCTGTCTCTTTCTGTTTTACATCTACTCCTCCTTTTTCTTAGAGGAATAAGCCTTGTGCATACATCGAGTGCCACCGAGTTAATCTGTTCTAGGCATAAGTTGGGGTCTGTGTTGCTTAGTATATCTTCCCAGCTTATATCGGTTAGGACTTGGTTTACTTGGTCCCACTTTATGTTTTTGTTATTGAAGTTGAATTTGGTGAATGCTCCCTCGTGACTAATCTCATTATGTCGGTCTGGGGCTCCGCGCATACATGACTGAACCTCAATTATGTTGTGATCTGAGTATATTGTTTTTGATATGGTGATATTTCTTATCAGATCATCATTGTTAGTGAAGATGAGGTCTAGTGTATTCTCCAGTCTAGTAGGCTCTATTATTTGCTGGTTTAAATTGAATTTTGTGCAGAGATTTAAAAGCTCGCGTGAGTGTGAGTTTTCATCAGAGCTGCCTCCTGGTGTTATTACTGCAACAACATTATTTGCTATATTCCTCCATTTTAGGTGCCTTAAGTTGAAATCCCCCAGGAGCAAGATGTTGGGTGCAGGAGCTGGAAGGTTTTCCAGACAGTGGTCAATTTTTAACAGCTGTTCCTGGAATTGCTGGGATGTTGCATCCGGAGGCTTGTAGACTATCACAATGACTAGGTTTTGGTTCTCGACCTTTACTGCTAAAACTTCCACTACATCATTTGAGGCATTTAGCAGTTCTGTGCAAACAAGTGACTCTGCAATGTACAGGCCAACCCCCCCCCCTTTTGCCTGTTCACTCTGTCACATCTGTATAGGTTGTAACCTGGGATCCATATTTCGTTGTCCAAGTGATCCTTTATGTGGGTCTTAGTGAAAGCCGCGAACATTGCCTTTGCCTCTGCAAGCAGTCCACGGATGAAAGGTATTTTGTTGTTTGTTGCTGGCTTTAGACCCTGTATATTTGCAAAGAAGAATGTTATCGGACTGGTGGTATTGTTGGTACTGGGGGGGGATTTTTTTTCCGGCATTAGTATCTGTATCTGTTGGTTTGGAGTGGAGGCCATCGACTGTGGTTCCACTCCAGGAATGACTGGATAAAAGGCCACATTGTGGTCCAAATATGTTGTACTACATCGTAAGCCAATATCCTTTGAAAAAGCTGTAAAAATAGTGTTTTTACTGTATAACTCAGAATAAATGAGTCCCTTCAGACTCAATCAAATAGAAAACGGGAGATGCTCGCCCAGAAAACGCATAGGCTGGCTCACTTAACACCCAAAAGAAAATGAGGGATGGCACCCGTCATCCACTGGTGACTCTTAATTAAGCTCAAGAATCGCTGACAATAGCATCAACCCAAATTGCGTTCAGTTTGTGTTGAGAGTATATACACATAGTGTTTATAATGCTTATAGACAGAAATTAAGAGACGAGATTGTGTTTATGTTTGTCTCTTATAGATTTAACTGTTATATTAAAGGAAGTTATATATAAAGTGTAAGCTTTCATATATATTAAGAGTGACATTTATATGTGTAAGAAATATACACATGTGATTCACAGTTATACAGTGACATTTACATAGATGTTTAGTGAATGAAATGTTTAATGTCATTAGTTACGGCGACTCAGCAACATTCCAAGCTGAGATCACAAACTCAGGACATCAACATCATAAGGTTGGTCCAGCCATATGTACCCTGTACTCTTCAAGGTCATTGACCCTGAGGTTAAGCTTAATGGGTCAGTAGTGTCTGACTCAATTTTTGTTGACTTGACTTTTGTGGTGCTAGAATTTTCAGTATCCAATTAAAATGGCTTGTTTGAAAACTCAGTTTCAATCTCTACAGACTAAGATTACACAATTAGACATTCTGGTTTCCAGTCTGTATAGGTTTAACTCAGATACAATCATAAATTTTGATGGTCTTGACGTAAAAGTGGAATTACTTACTCAACATCTGAAAATAATTAATTCAGATTATGCAAAATATGAAGGTGAATTCCTAGAATCAAATCGATCTGAGGATGAAATTAAAAATGTTTTTGATACTTTTAGTGACCAACAATTAAGGTGGACAGGAGCACAGGCTGCCTGTTGCAAAACTCTGTCACAGAGACCTACTGTAACTAGTGGTCAAATACCTGGCACAACAATTGCCACAACAGGCGTCCCATTACCCATTACTCCAGGTGCCCCTATTTTCCAAGGACATAATTATGAAGAATTCATTAATAGTTTTCAGTCCATAGTAAATTCACGAACTGACATACATGAAATTCCTAAGTTCAATTATCTTAATTGTCTTCAGAAGGGAGAACCCTACAAACTGATAAAGTCATTTCCGGTGGTTAAAAGCAATTGTCAAATAGCGTTACGTGTCTTAACAGACAATTACTTTGATGCTGACAAGGCCAGAGTTAGACATGCAGTCTTAATATCAAGCTTGAAGCCACCCAAACATTGTTTTTTTTTTGGATTTACAGTCATTTAGGATCACATCAGGCAATGGTCTCAGATCTCTAGGTGCTAAATATGACCTAAGACAATGTGCTTGGTTTATCAGTGGTATTGTACAAGATAAGCTGTCACCACAAACCACTGAACGATTAAATATTATGTATAATGAATGCTTTTTCACTTGTCAAGAAATTAGCAATGGTTTACAAGCAATAGTTTCTCGCATGCAACCCACGAGACAACATGAAACATCCACAAATCCTGTGGATAATAAATCTTCAACTCAGTATGAAAAGAGTATACCTACTCCCACTAAACCACATAATAGGAAAACCCATATAGGCACTTATCAGGCTGTGAATACAACAGACAGTAAACAGACTGTCACACATAAATGTACTACAAAATGTGTACTTTGTGATGGATCACACTGGGAACAGTGTTGCAGTCAATACACATCAATGGAGGCACGTAAACAACGTGCTCAGGAGAACACAAGGGAGGTAAATGCTCACTGAAGAAGTGTTTTAAATGCATCATACAGCATTATGCCCAAATACGTTTGTTGAACAGCAGAAGACTTCCACAGAATCAGGAAGTAAACAAACAACAGCATTAAATGTGAGAGATAAGTTTAAAGCAACTGCTCTCCCAATAACTCGAGTTGAGTTATCTAATAAATTACACAAAACCAATGTGCTAACACTATTTGATCAAGGCTCACAAAGGTCCTTCCTAAGAAGATCAGTGTTGCAGAAACTGAATAAACAACTGTATGCCAAAGTACAGTTAGATATAGCTGTTTTTTTCCACAATTCTGGTAAACGGACATATGACCTAGCGAAAATCACTGTTGGTCTAGGAAACAGGAAAAAGACAGTAGAAGCTGTGGTAGTGGATGATTTGCCTAAGTCTGTGCAGATTCAGGGATTAAAAGAAAGTTACAGTACTGAAAGCAGCTAAGGTCAAGTTAGCCTGTCCTGACATACAGACGGACACTATTAGTCCAATTGATTTAATCATTGGAAGTGATTATTATCACTGTTTTGTGCAAAATATAGTAAGTAAACATGATGTTCACTTGCTGAAAACAGCAGGAGGCCACATGATATGTGGTCCCATTCCCTCTCAAAGTGGGAAAGAAACTGATATTGATTCAGTGGAAAATGTACTAGTTACGAGAATAACCGCTGATCATGTACCACAGCAAAAATTATCATTACTGGAAGAAATGAATGAACCAGTTGTGGGATTTAGATGCGATATGTATTGATGTAAATAAACCAAGCCCACAAGAGTCTCAGACTTATAACCAATATTTGGACACTGTCAAATATAAAGATGGACAGTATTGGGTTAGGTTACCATGGAAATTAAATCCACCACATCTACCTAGCAATTATCGCATGGCTTTCAGACAAATGAAAGCACAAATACATGAGCTTAGGAAGAATTCAGAGCTACTGACTGTCTAAGATAATATCATACAAGAACAGTTGGACAATAAATTCATTGAGGAAGTACATTCAAATGGTATAAAATACCGACAGGTTGTTAGGTAAGACACATATGCAACAGTTAGGTATCTTTATTTCGAAACGTTTCGCCTACACAGTAGGCTTCTTCAGTCGAGTACAGAAAAGCTGATAGAAGCAGAAGATACTTGAAGACGATGTAATCAGTCCATCACCCTTGAAGTTTTGAGGTGGTCAGTCCCTCAGTCTGGAGAAGAGCATTGTTCCATAGTCTGAAACAATATGGAACAATACTCTTCTCCAGACTGAGGGACTGACCACCTCAAAACTTCAAGGGTGATGGACTGATTACATCGTCTTCAAGTATCTTCTGCTTCCATCAACTTTTCTGTACTCGACTGAAGATGCCTACTGTGTAGGCGAAACGTTTCGAAATAAAGATACCTAACTGTTGCATATGTGTCTTACCTAACAACACATTTAGGAAGTAGTTGAAGACAAGTTGAAGACAGAAGTTCATTATCTCCCGCACCATGGAGTCAGAAAAGATTCTGAAACCACTCTAATACGTGTTGTATATAATTGTAGCGCTCGTGCAAATAAAGACGTAGCAAGTCTTAATGACTGTCTGATGACCGGACCCTCACTAACTGAGAAGCTTGGAGATGTGCTTATGAAATATCGCACAAATACATACGCCTACACCGCTGATATTTCCAAAGCTTTCTTAAAAGTGGGACTACAAGAAAGAGAGATTATACTCGACTTTTGTGGCCAGAAAATCAACATGATCGTCAAAGTCCTGTGAAAACTTATCGTTTCAAGTGAGTATTACTTGGTGCAACATCCTCTCTATTCTTCCTAGAAGCTAATCTAAATACACATTTGAAGAAATCTGAAAGTCCCTTCAAGGAAATCTTAAAGAAAAGTTTCTATGTGGACAATCTTCAAGGTACTGTGAATAAAGAGGAGGATTTGAAATCCTTATACAGAGAAGCTAACAAGGAGATGAAAGAAGCAAATATGCTTCTAAGGATGTGGAATACAAATTCAACACAATTAAGGGAACTGTAGCTGAAATCTCTGATTGCAACAATATGCTGGGACTTAAATGGAACACACAGGAAGACACTTTGAGTCTCAAAAGGATAAATAATAAAACTTGTCCTAAAGTCACTAAACGTAGTTTACTGTCAGAGATATCACAATGTTTTGATCCTCTAGGACTCGTCTCACCAATTACCATAAAAGGTAAAATACTTATGCAAGATGCATGGAAACTCAAAATAGGTTGTGATGAGAACTTGCCTCTTGAAATGAGTCAAGCATGGGATGAAATATCCAAGGAGTTCAAAACAACTTCATCAAATTAAACTTCCCAGACAAATAGGTCAAGAGGGAAACAAGTACACATTATATGTGTTCTGTGATGCGTCAACCAGAGGTTATGGCGCTGTAACTTACATGAGTAATGCTGAAGGAAGTACACTAATTACTTCAAAGGCCAGGGTAGCACCCTTGAAGGTCAGAACAGTACCACAACTTGAACTGACAGCACTCTATGTAGGTACAAAGTTAGGTGTCTATCTCAACAAACTGCTTGATCATCTCACTATTGAAAAAAAACTTAATTTGGATAGATAATGAAGCAGTTCTCTCTGCAACTGACATGTTGTAACGTGGTGTCCCACTCCAGAAATTTGTGGATAATAAATTATGGCTCCACGGACCGAACTGGCTCTCATTATGCCAGGAGAAACAGTCTGATTGAACACAGCAGAAATAATCTGTGATAAATGGTTTAAAAAAAAACGGCAAGTTGAAGATTGAGACACTTATGCAACATATGGGAATCTTTATCTAGGAAACGTTTCGCCACACAGTGGCTTCATCAGTCCAGTACAAAGCAGAAAGGTGTAAGGAGAGGAGGAGTTTGAGGTAATCAGTCCCTCAGCCTGGAGTCGATGTGTTCAGTCCATCAATCTTGTAGATGTACACCTTTCTGCTTAGTATTGGACTGATGAAGCCACTGTGTGGCGAAACGTTCCCTCAATAAACATTCCCATATGTTGCATAAGTGTCTTTTGTTTTAACAGGTCCCTGATAAAGTAAAAAAATCACGAAATCGCTTGGAATTTCACTATTTTTCACAGTGATTTTTTTTTCATATTTTCATATGAGCTGTTTACTGTGATGTTATTCATCACACGACTCTTCAGAATGTTCCCACTAAACTTTACTGTGATGTTGTTCATCACACGACTCTTCAGAATGTTCCCACTAAACTTTACTGTGATGTTGTTCATCACACGACTCTTCAGAATGTTCCCACTAAACTTTACTGTGATGTTATTCATCACACGACTCTTCAGAATGTTCCCACTAAACTTTACTGTGATGTTATTCATCACACGACTCTTCAGAATGTTCCCACTAAACTTTACTGTGATGTTATTCATCACACGACTCTTCAGAATGTTCCCACTAAACTTTACTGTGATGTTATTCATCACACGACTCTTCAGAATGTTCCCACTAAACTTTACTGTGATGTTATTCATCACACGACTCTTCAGAATGTTCCCACTAAACTTTACTGTGATGTTGTTCATCACACGACTCTTCAGAATGTTCCCACTAAACTTTACTGTGATGTTATTCATCACACGACTCTTCAGAATGTTCCCACTAAACTTTACTGTGATGTTGTTCATCACACGACTCTTCAGAATGTTCCCACTAAACTTTACTGTGATGTTATTCATCACACGACTCTTCAGAATGTTCCCACTAAACTTTACTGTGATGTTGTTCATCACACGACTCTTCAGAATGTTCCCACTAAACTTTACTGTGATGTTATTCATCACACGACTCTTCAGAATGTTCCCACTAAACTTTACTGTGATGTTGTTCATCACACGACTCTTCAGAATGTTCCCACTAAACTTTACTGTGATGTTATTCATCACACGACTCTTCAGAATGTTCCCACTAAACTTTACTGTGATGTTGTTCATCACACGACTCTTCAGAATGTTCCCACTAAACTTTACTGTGATGTTATTCATCACACGACTCTTCAGAATGTTCCCACTAAACTTTACTGTGATGTTATTCATCACACGACTCTTCAGAATGTTCCCACTAAACTTTACTGTGATGTTATTCATCACACGACTCTTCAGAATGTTCCCACTAAACTTTACTGTGATGTTGTTCATCACACGACTCTTCAGAATGTTCCCACTAAACTTTACTGTGATGTTATTCATCACACGACTCTTCAGAATGTTCCCACTAAACTTTACTGTGATGTTATTCATCACACGACTCTTCAGAATGTTCCTACTAAACTTTACTGTGATGTTGTTCATCACACGACTCTTCAGAATGTTCCCACTAAATTTTACTGTGATGTTGTTCATCACACGACTCTTCAGAATGTTCCCACTAAACTTTACTGTGATGTTATTCATCACACGACTCTTCAGAATGTTCCCACTAAACTTTACTGTGATGTTATTCATCACACGACTCTTCAGAATGTTCCCACTAAACTTTACTGTGATGTTGTTCATCACACGACTCTTCAGAATGTTCCCACTAAACTTTACTGTGATGTTGTTCATCACACGACTCTTCAGAATGTTCCCACTAAACTTTACTGTGATGTTGTTCATCACACGACTCTTCAGAATGTTCCCACTAAACTTTACTGTGATGTTATTCATCACACGACTCTTCAGAATGTTCCCACTAAACTTTACTGTGATGTTGTTCATCACACGACTCTTCAGAATGTTCCCACTAAACTTTACTGTGATGTTATTCATCACACGACACTTCAGAATGTTCCCACTAAACTTTACTGTGATGTTATTCATCACACGACTCTTCAGAATGTTCCCACTAAACTTTACTGTGATGTTATTCATCACACGACTCTTCAGAATGTTCCCACTAAACTTTACTGTGATGTTATTCATCACACGACTCTTCAGAATGTTCCCACTAAACTTTACTGTGATGTTGTTCATCACACGACTCTTCAGAATGTTCCCACTAAACTTTACTGTGATGTTATTCATCACACGACTCTTCAGAATGTTCCCACTAAACTTTACTGTGATGTTATTCATCACACGACTCTTCAGAATGTTCCCACTAAACTTTACTGTGATGTTGTTCATCACACGACTCTTCAGAATGTTCCCACTAAACTTTACTGTGATGTTATTCATCACACGACTCTTCAGAATGTTCCCACTAAATTTTACTGTGATGTTATTCATCACACGACTCTTCAGAATGTTCCCACTAAACTTTACTGTGATGTTATTCATCACACGACTCTTCAGAATGTTCCCACTAAACTTTACTGTGATGTTATTCATCACACGACTCTTCAGAATGTTCCCACTAAACTTTACTGTGATGTTGTTCATCACACGACTCTTCAGAATGTTCCCACTAAACTTTACTGTGATGTTATTCATCACACGACTCTTCAGAATGTTCCCACTAAACTTTACTGTGATGTTATTCATCACACGACTCTTCAGAATGTTCCCACTAAACTTTACTGTGATGTTATTCATCACACGACTCTTCAGAATGTTCCCACTAAACTTTACTGTGATGTTATTCATCACACGACTCTTCAGAATGTTCCCACTAAACTTTACTGTGATGTTGTTCATCACACGACTCTTCAGAATGTTCCCACTAAACTTTACTGTGATGTTATTCATCACACGACTCTTCAGAATGTTCCCACTAAACTTTACTGTGATGTTATTCATCACACGACTCTTCAGAATGTTCCCACTAAACTTTACTGTGATGTTATTCATCACACGACTCTTCAGAATGTTCCCACTAAACTTTACTGTGATGTTATTCATCACACGACTCTTCAGAATGTTCCCACTAAACTTTACTGTGATGTTGTTCATCACACGACTCTTCAGAATGTTCCCACTAAACTTTACTGTGATGTTGTTCATCACACGACTCTTCAGAATGTTCCCACTAAACTTTACTGTGATGTTATTCATCACACGACTCTTCAGAATGTTCCCACTAAACTTTACTGTGATGTTATTCATCACACGACTCTTCAGAATGTTCCCACTAAACTTTACTGTGATGTTGTTCATCACACGACTCTTCAGAATGTTCCCACTAAACTTTACTGTGATGTTATTCATCACACGACTCTTCAGAATGTTCCCACTAAACTTTACTGTGATGTTATTCATCACACGACTCTTCAGAATGTTCCCACTAAACTTTACTGTGATGTTGTTCATCACACGACTCTTCAGAATGTTCCCACTAAACTTTACTGTGATGTTGTTCATCACACGACTCTTCAGAATGTTCCCACTAAACTTTACTGTGATGTTGTTCATCACACGACTCTTCAGAATGTTCCCACTAAACTTTACTGTGATGTTATTCATCACACGACTCTTCAGAATGTTCCCACTAAACTTTACTGTGATGTTATTCATCACACGACTCTTCAGAATGTTCCCACTAAACTTTACTGTGATGTTGTTCATCACACGACTCTTCAGAATGTTCCCACTTAACTTTACTGTGATGTTGTTCATCACACGACTCTTCAGAATGTTCCCACTAAACTTTACTGTGATGTTATTCATCACACGACTCTTCAGAATGTTCCCACTAAACTTTACTGTGATGTTGTTCATCACACGACTCTTCAGAATGTTCCCACTAAACTTTACTGTGATGTTGTTCATCACACGACTCTTCAGAATGTTCCCACTAAACTTTACTGTGATGTTGTTCATCACACGACTCTTCAGAATGTTCCCACTAAACTTTACTGTGATGTTATTCATCACACGACTCTTCAGAATGTTCCCACTAAACTTTACTGTGATGTTATTCATCACACGACTCTTCAGAATGTTCCCACTAAACTTTACTGTGATGTTATTCATCACACGACTCTTCAGAATGTTCCCACTAAACTTTACTGTGATGTTATTCATCACACGACTCTTCAGAATGTTCCCACTAAACTTTACTGTGATGTTGTTCATCACACGACTCTTCAGAATGTTCCCACTAAACTTTACTGTGATGTTATTCATCACACGACTCTTCAGAATGTTCCCACTAAACTTTACTGTGATGTTGTTCATCACACGACTCTTCAGAATGTTCCCACTAAACTTTACTGTGATGTTATTCATCACACGACTCTTCAGAATGTTCCCACTAAACTTTACTGTGATGTTATTCATCACACGACTCTTCAGAATGTTCCCACTAAACTTTACTGTGATGTTGTTCATCACACGACTCTTCAGAATGTTCCCACTAAACTTTACTGTGATGTTATTCATCACACGACTCTTCAGAATGGTCCCACTAAACTTTACTGTGATGTTATTCATCACACGACTCTTCAGAATGTTCCCACTAAACTTTACCGTGATGTTGTTCATCACACGACTCTTCAGAATGTTCCCACTAAACTTTACTGTGATGTTATTCATCACACGACTCTTCAGAATGTTCCCACTAAACTTTACTGTGATGTTGTTCATCACACGACTCTTCAGAATGTTCCCACTAAACTTTACTGTGATGTTGTTCATCACACGACTCTTCAGAATGTTCCCACTAAACTTTACTGTGATGTTATTCATCACACGACTCTTCAGAATGTTCCCACTAAACTTTACTGTGATGTTATTCATCACACGACTCTTCAGAATGTTCCCACTAAACTTTACTGTGATGTTGTTCATCACACGACTCTTCAGAATGTTCCCACTAAACTTTACTGTGATGTTATTCATCACACGTCTCTTCAGAATGTTCCCACTAAACTTTACTGTGATGTTGTTCATCACACGACTCTTCAGAATGTTCCCACTAAACTTTACTGTGATGTTGTTCATCACACGACTCTTCAGAATGTTCCCACTAAACTTTACTGTGATGTTATTCATCACACGACTCTTCAGAATGTTCCCACTAAACTTTACTGTGATGTTGTTCATCACACGACTCTTCAGAATGTTCCCACTAAACTTTACTGTGATGTTGTTCATCACACGACTCTTCAGAATGTTCCCACTAAACTTTACTGTGATGTTGTTCATCACACGACTCTTCAGAATGTTCCCACTAAACTTTACTGTGATGTTGTTCATCACACGACTCTTCAGAATGTTCCCACTAAACTTTACTGTGATGTTGTTCATCACACGACTCTTCAGAATGTTCCCACTAAACTTTACTGTTCTTATTTTGTCTTCCAGTTATCTTCTGCACTATTAAAGTCACATAAGTTCAAAATCCGACATAATTTTTTTAAATTTTTCAGAATTAACAAATTTCTCTCAAATCCATTTTACCAAATAGACTTTTTGACATGAAATATCTTCACTCTGATAATCTCATGAGAATTATTCTTCAGAAATATAATGAAATCACTAAAAGGAGACATGGAAAATACTGAGACGCAAAAAAAAATATTTTAATCAAATTACTGAAATATAATGGAAATAAAGTGTGATAGATCATTGTTATAATAAACTCAGAAGATAATAAAGTTGGTAGAATTACCGACAATATGTAAAGTAAAAGGACAAAAGTGCAACTAATGTGACATTTATTGTGGCAACGTTTCGCTCTCCAGGAGCTTTATCAAGCCATTACTGTAATGGCTTGATAAAGCTCCTGGAGAGCGAAACGTTGCCACAATAAATGTCACATTAGTTGCACTTGTGTCCTTTTACTTTACAAACTCAGAAGAGTTCATAATGAACTTAAAAATAAACTAAAATGCAAATTAGACAATGTAAATAATGACTGGGCTAAACATGCTAATAGCAACTATATAATTAGCTTGTGTGATGAGACAGTTAAGAGCACAACTGCTGCTCCAGGTTCCAGTCTAAGTTTTACAACCAGTGTAAGTTTTACAACCAGTCTAAGTTTTACAACCAGTCTAAGTTTTACAACCAGTCTAAGTTTTACAACCAGTCTAAGTTTTACAACCAGTCTAAGTTTTACAACCAGTCTAAGTTTTACAACCAGTCTAAGTTTTACAACCAGTCTAAGTTTTACAACCAGTCTAAGTTTTACAACCAGTCTAAGTTTTACAACCTCTAAAGTCAATAATGTGCAAATTGACAAAATTTTTGGTGACTTGGAAAAAATTACTGATTTATCCATTAATGAAATTAATATAAGTAAGGGGATAGTTTATGGGTCTATGATAAAACAAAATGTTCACATTTGTCCTCAAAGAATTCTCAAGTCTTGAAAATCTTATTATTAATAATTATATGCATATTACTAAAGCAGGAAAAATATCTGCACATTAATTATAAAGGAAAATTGATTACCAAGGTAAAATAAACAAAATCTTAGATGATACAGATATATATTACAAACTTAGAAATAATCCCTCAGCTTCAGATAAAAGTAACTTTACCGAAACAATATAACGACTACTGACAGGCAAAAATAAACTAATTAAAATATTCATGACCAGTAATCCATCTTTACCATATATTAATGGATTAATAAAAACACACAAAATAGGTAATCCAGGCAGACCCATTATTAGCTCTATAGGATCAATTTCCAATAAATCATACAAATGGCTAAATGATGTTACACCCAATAATTGACTTAATTTCTAACTTTAATGTTAATAATAATATTGACTTAGTTGATATATTAAGCACTTTGACCAGTTTAATTGATTACAGTATGTTATAATTGATGTTACTTACTTGATTACGAAAGTCCAGTTAATAATTTATTAAGTTCCCTATCTGAAGAACTCTGTAATTAAGATTTATCATTGTCAGTACCTACAATCACTGAGAGTGTTAAACTTTGTATTGTTGATACAATATTCGTGTTTAATAACGGGTTTTACACTCAGAAGTTTGGTATGGCAATGGGAAATCCTCTCTCACCTGTCCTTAGCAGTTTGTACTGGAATATTGTGAAACAAAACTGCTTAAACAAAACCTTTCCCAGTAGAGCAAAGTGGTGCAGATATATTCATCAAGTTTTATATATAATGTCTAAGAATATAGATATAAGCAATTTTCTCGTTGAATTAAATATTCTAGCTCACTCCATAAATTTTAATGTTGAATTTGAATTAAGTAACTCATTGTCTTTTATTAATGATTATAAATTCAAAATGCACAGAAAATCAACAAAACATTGTTCCTACTGGATCTGCCGGGCTGTGGCTCGTACGTTGGACTGCGTGCGGCCAGCGGTAACAGCCTAGTTGATCAGGCCCTGATCCATCAGGAGGCCTGGTCATGGACCGGGCCGCAGGGGCGTTGATCTCCGGAATAACCTCCAGGTAACCTCCAGGTAACCTCCAGGTAACCTCCAGGTATCCTCCAGGTAACCTCCAGGTAACCTCCAGGTAACCTCCAGGTCATCTACAGTGTTCGTCACGGTATTTTGCCGGGTGAGTGCCCCAGCATAATACTGTGATGAAAATCAAAGGCCTCCCAGAAAGGGGGTATTTTCTCGTCAGTGCATTCTGCTGGGTAGTAGCTGTTAGCATGACGTCACGGCCTGCCGCCACACTTCACAGTGACTTCTTATTGCTCACGTTCCTTACATGGTGAGGGGAAGTGTTGCACTTAAGTCTCTCATGTGCCCCATCTTTTGTCCATTGTTCCCTTTGGTTTTGGGGCAGTACATCTTTGATTATGGGTAAAAGGAAGTCTTTTCCACTTGAAAATATAGCTCAAATCATAGAGCTTCACAAAGCTGGACACCAGCCGAAAAACATAATGGAGAATGTTAATGTGTGTGAGCATTCAGCAAGGAACTGGGTGCATGGTTCAAGGATGGTTGCAGTGTCGACTTACCGTCTGCCAAACCTCGGCCTGGCCATTCCAAGAAGACATTTGTTCGTACTTTAACTGCGTTAAAGAAACACTGAGGAGTCACTGTGGAGTGTGGCGGCACGCCGTGACGTCATGCTAAAGGCTGCTACCCAGCAGAATGCACTGACGAGAAAAGACCCAAATATCGTAGGCCTTTGATTTTCTTCACAGCATTATGTCGGGGCGCTCACCCGGCATAATGCCGTGACGGGCATTGTATACTTTTCAGAGCTTCATGTATTGTTGTCCAGAGTTCATATATGAAGAAATCTTGAAAATTTATAAAATAGCTAAAGATCTACACTACCCAAAATACTTAATTGATAAATCCTGTAAAAATGTTAGAGATATATTTTACAGTTCAAGCCAGAATATGTTGGTCCTTCCTTACCAGGAAAACCTACTAATTATACCTTCTGTACCTAATATACCTTCTGTACCTAATATACCTTCTGTACTTAATATACCTTCTGTACTTAATATACCTTCTGTACTTAATATACCTTCTGTACTTAATATACCTACAGTACTTAATATACCTACTGTACTTAATATACCTTCTGTACTTAATATACCTAATGTACTTAATATACCTACAGTACTTAATATACCTACTGTACTTAATATACCTTCTGTACTTAATATACCTAATGTACTAATATACCTAATGTACTTAATATACCTTCTGTACCTAATATACCTACTGTACTTAATATACCTACTGTACTTAATATACCTTCTTTACCTAATAAACCTTCTGTACTTAATATACCTACTGTACTTAATATACCTACAGTACTTAATATACCTACTGTACTTAATATACCTTTTTTACTTAATATACCTAATGTACTTAATATACCTAATGTACTTAATATACCTACTGTACTTAATATACCTACAGTACTTAATATACCTACTGTACTTAATATACCTTTTTTACTTAATATACCTAATGTACTTAATATACCTAATGTACTTAATATACCTTCTGTACCTAATATACCTACTGTACTTAATATACCTACTGTACTTAATATACCTAATGTACTTAATATACCTACTGTACTTAATATACCTACTGTACTTAATATACCTACTGTACTTAATATACCTAATGTACTTAATATACCTACTGTACTTAATATACCTAATGTACTTAATATACCTACTGTACTTAATATACCTTCTGTACCTAATATACCTACTGTACTTAATATACCTTCTGTACCTAATATACCTACTGTACTTAATATACCTAATGTACTTAATATACCTACTGTACTTAATATACCTTCTGTACCTAATACACCTACTGTACTTAATATACCTCCTGTACCTAATATACCTACTGTACTTAATATACCTTCTGTACCTAATATACCTACAGTACTTAATATACCTACTGTACTTAATATACCTTTTTTACTTAATATACCTAATGTACTTAATATACCTAATGTACTTAATATACCTTCTGTACCTACTGTACTTAATATACCTTCTGTACCTAATATACCTACTGTACTTAATATACCTTCTGTACCTAATATACCTTCTGTACTTAATATACCTACTGTACTTAATATACCTACTGTACTTAATATACCTTCTGTACCTAATATACCTACTGTACTTAATATACCTACTGTACTTAATATACCTTCTGTACCTAATATACCTACTGTACTTAATATACCTACTGTACTTAATATACCTACTGTACTTAATATACCTTCTGTACCTAATATACCTTCTGTACTTAATATACCTACTGTACTTAATATACCTACTGTACTTAATATACCTTCTGTACTTAATATACCTACTGTACTTAATATACCTTCTGTACCTAATATACCTTCTGTACTTAATATACCTACTGTACTTAATATACCTACTGTACTTAATATACCTACTGTACTTAATATACCTTCTGTACCTAATATACCTTCTGTACTTAATATACCTACTGTACTTAATATACCTACTGTACTTAATACACCTTCTGTACTTGATATACCTTCTGTGCTTGATATACCTTCTGTACTTAATATACCTAGTGTACTAAATATACCTACTGTACTTAATATACATTCTGTGCTTGATATACCTTCTGTACTTAAAATACCTTCTCTACTTAATATACCTTCTGTACTTAATATACCTTCTCTACTTAATATACCTTCTCTACTTAATATACCTTCTGTACTTAATATACCTTCTCTACTTAATATACCTTCTGTACTTAATATACCTTCTCTACTTAATATACCTTCTGTACTTAATATACCTTCTCTACTTAATATACCTTCTGTACTTAATATACCTTCTGTACTTGATATACATTCTGTACTAAATATACCTTCTCAACTTAATATACCTTCTGTACTTAATATACCTTCTGTACTTAATATACCTTCTGTACTTAATATACCTTCTGTACTTAATATACCTTCTGTACTTAATATACCTTCTGTACTTAATATACCTTCTGTACTTAATATACTTTCTGTACTTAATATACCTTCTGTACTTAATATACCTTCTCAACTTAATATACCTTCTGTACTAATATACCTTCTGTACTTAATATACCTTCTCTAATTAATATACCTTCTCTAATTAATATACCTTCTGTACTTAATATACCTTCTGTACTTAATATACCTTCTGTACTTAATATACCTTCTGTACTTAATATACCTTCTGTACTTAATATACCTTCTGTACTTAATATACCTTCTGTACTTAATATACCTTCTGTACTTAATATACCTTCTGTACTTAATATACCTTCTGTACTTAATATACCTTCTGTACTTAATATACCTTCTGTACTTAATATACCTTCTGTACTTAATATACCTTCTGTACTTAATATACCTTCTGTACTTAATATACCTTCTGTACTTAATATACCTTCTGTTGTTCACAATTTATATAAACGACATAGATAAGGGAATAAAAGCGACATAAGCAAATTTGCTGATGGCACAAAATAGGCCGTCCAATTCATTCTAATGAAGCCACTAAAGCACTCCAGGATGATTTGAATAGACAGATGCGATGGTCGGAGAAGTGGCAGATGCAGTTTAATATTGACAAATGCAAAGTTCTAAATGTTGGACAGGTAAATAACCATGCCACATATAAACTAAATAATGTAGATCTTAATACTACTGATTGCGAAAAGGATTTTGGAGTTCTGGTTAGCAGTAATCTAAAACCAAGACAACAGTGCATTAGTGTTCGCAACAAAGCTAACAGAATTCTTGGCTTCATATCTAAAAGTATTAATAATAGAAGTCCTCAGGTTGTTCTTCAACTCTATATATCCTTGGTTAGGCCTCATTTAGACTATGCTGCTCAGTTCTGGTCACCGTATTACAGAATGGATATAAATGCTCTGGAAAACGTACAGAGGAGGATGACAAAGATGATCCCATGTAACAGAAATCTTCCTTATGAGGATAGACTGAGGGCCCTGAATCTGCACTCTCTAGAAAGGCGTAGAATTAGGGGGGATATGATCGTGGAGTATAAATGGAAAACAGGAATAAATGAAAGGGATGTAAATAGTGTGCTGAAAATTTCCAGGCAAGACAGGACTGGCAGCAATGGTTTCAAGTTTAAAAAATTCAGATTGAGGAAGGATATAGGAAAGCACTGGTTTGGTAATAGAGTTGTGGATGAGTGGAACAAACTCCCGAGTACAGTTATTGAGGCTAAAACGTTATTTAGTTTTAAACATAGGTTAGATAAATACATGAGTGGGTGTGGGTGGGTGTGAGTTGGACCTGTCTTGCTTGTGCTGCTGGGTCTGGCGCCGTGCTCCTTCCTTGAGTGGAGGTGACCAGACTCGGTGGGTCATTGGGATAATCCGGGGGTGGGTCATTGATCTAATCCGGGGGGGGGGCATGCACCTGCTCCGCATGGGACAGTAGGCCTGTTGCAGTGTTCCTTCTTTCTTATGTTCTCAACATACCTTCTCAACTGGTGTTGGAGTCAATGTCTACTGGTATTGGGGTAACTATCTACTGGTGTTGGGGTCACTGTTTACTGGTGTTGGGGTCACTGTCTACTTGTATTGGGGTCACTGTCTACTGGTGTTGGAGTTACTGTCTACTCTTGTTGAGGTCACTGTCTACTGGTGCTGGACTCACTGTCTACTGTTGTTGAGGTCACTGTCTACTGGTGTTGGATTCACTGTCTACTGGTGATGGAGTCACTGTCTACTGGTGTTGGGGTCACTGTCAACTGGTGTTGGGGTCACTGTCAACTGGTGTTGGGGTCACTATCTATTGGTGTTGGAGTCACTGTCTACTGGTGTTGGGTAACTGTCTACTGGTGTTGGGGTCACTGTAAACTGGTGATGGGTCACTGTCCACTGGTGTTGGGGTCACTGTCTACTGGTGTTGTGGTCACTGTCTACTGGTATTGGGCTCACTGTCTACTGGTGTTGGGGTCACTGTCTACTGGTATTGGGCTCACTGTCTACTGGTGTTGGGGTCACTGTCTACTTGTGTCGGGGTCACTCTCTACAGGTGTTGGAGTCACAGCCTACTCTTGTTGGCGTCACTGTCTACTTGTGTGGGACTCACAGTCTACTGGTGCTAGGGTCACTGTCTACTGGTTTTGGTGTCACTGTCTACTGGTGTTGGGGTCACTGTCTTCTGGTGTTGGGGTCACTGTCTACTGGTGTTGTGGTCACTGTCTACTGGTATTGGGCTCACTGTCTACTGGTGTTGGGGTCACTGTCTACTGGTGTTGGAATCACTATCTGCTGGTATTGGACTTACTCTCTATTGGTTTTGGGGTCACTGTCTACTGATTGGGTCACTGTCTACTGATCTTTGAGTCACTGTCTACTGGTGTTGGGGTCATTCTCTACTGGTATTGGGGTCACAGTCTACTGATGTTTGGGGAACTGTCTGCTGGTGTTGGGATCACTGTCTAATGGTGTTGGGGTCACTGTCTACTGGTGTTGGACTCACTGTCTACTGGTGCTCGGGTCACTGTCTACTGGTGTTAGGGTCACTGTCTACTGGTGTTAGGGTAACTGTCTACTGGTGTTGGGGTCACTGTCTATTGGTTTTGGGGTCACTGTCTACTGGTGTAGGGGTCACTGTCTACTTGTGTTGTACTCACTGTCTACTGGTGTTGGAGTTATTGTCTACTAGTGTTGGGGTCACTGTCTACTGGTGTTGGTCTTACTGTCTACTGGTGTTGGTGGTCACTGTCTGGTGTTTGATTCACTGTCTACTGGTGTTGGGGGTCACTGTCTACTGGTGTTGTGGTCACTGTCTACTGGTATTGGGGCCACTGTCTACTGGCGTTAGTCACTGTCTACTGTTGTTGGACTTACTGTCTACTGTTGTTGGACTTACTGTCTGCTGGTGTTGGGTGTCACTGTCTACTGGTTTAGGGGTCACTGTCTACTGGTTTTTGGGTCACAGTCTACTGATGCTTGGGTCACTCTCTACTGGTGTAGGAGTCACTGTCTACTGGTGTATGGGTCACTGTCTACTGGTGCTTGGGTGACTGTATACTGGTGTTGGGGTCACTGTCTACTGGTGTTAGAGTCACTGTATACTGGTGTTGGGCTTATTGTTTACTGGTGTTGGGGTCACTGTCTATTGGTGTTGGGATGACTGTCTACTGGTGTGGGGGTCACTGTCTACTGGTGTTGGGGTCACCATCTACTTGTGTTGAACTCATTGTCTACCGGTGTTGGAGTCACTGTCTGCTGCTGTTGGAGGTCACTGTCTACTGGTGTTGAGATCACTGTCTACTGGTGTTGGACTTACTGTCTACTGGTGTTGAACTCGCTGTCTACTGGTGTTGGGGTCACCCTCTACGGGTGTTGGGTCACTGTCTACTGATGTTTGTGTCACTGTCTACTGGTGTTGGGGTCACTGTATGCTTGTGTTGGGGCCACTGTCTACTTGTGTGGGGGTCACTCTCTACTGGTGTTGGGGTCACTGTCTACTGGTGTTGGGGTCACTGTCTACTGGTGTTGGGGTCACTGCTTACTGGTGTTGGGGTCACTGTCTACTGGTGTAGAAATCACTGTCTACTGGTGCTGGAGTCACTGTCTACTGGTGTTCGGGTTACTGTCTGCTGGTGTTGGGATCACTGTCTAATGGTGTTGGGGTCACTGTCTACTGGTGTTGGACTCACTGTCTACTGGTGCTCGGGTCACTGTCTACTGGTGTTAGGGTCACTGTCTACTGGTGTTAGGGTAACTGTCTACTGGTGTTGGGGTCACTGTCTATTGGTTTTGGGGTCACTGTCTACTGGTGTAGGGGTCACTGTCTACTTGTGTTGTACTCACTGTCTACTGGTGTTGGAGTTATTGTCTACTAGTGTTGGGGTCACTGTCTACTGGTGTTGGTCTTACTGTCTACTGGTGTTGGTGGTCACTGTCTGGTGTTTGATTCACTGTCTACTGGTGTTGGGGGTCACTGTCTACTGGTGTTGTGGTCACTGTCTACTGGTATTGGGGCCACTGTCTACTGGCGTTAGTCACTGTCTACTGTTGTTGGACTTACTGTCTGCTGGTGTTGGGGTCACTGTCTACTGGTGTGGGGGTCACTCTCTACTGGTGTTTGCGTCACTGTCTCCTTGTGTTGCACTCACTGTGTACTGGTGTTGGAGTCACTGTCTACTGCTGTTGGGGGTCACTGTCTACTGGTGATGGGGTCAATGTCTACTGGTGTTGAAGTCACTGTCTTCTGGTGTTAGAGTCACTGTCTACTGGTGTTAGAGTCACTGTCTACTGGTGTTAGGGACGATGTTTACTGGTATTGTTGTCACTGTCTTCTAGTGTTGGGGTCACTGTCTATTGGTGTTGTGGGCGCTGTCTTCAGGTGTTGGAGTCAATGTCTACTATTGTTAGGATCACTGTCTACTGGTGTTGGAGTCACTGTCTACTGGTGTTGGGGTCACTGTCTATTGGTAATGGACTCACTCTCAACTGGTATTAGGGTCACTGTCTACTTGTGTTGTGGTCACTGTCTACTGTTTGTGGGGTCACTGTCTACTGGTGTTCGAGTCACGGTCTACTGGTGTTGGAGTCACTGTCTACTGGTGTTAGGGTCACTGTCTACTGGTATTGGGTTCACTGTCTACTAGTGTTGGGATCACTGTCTATTGGTGTTGGGGTCACTGTCTACCGGTGTTGGAGTCACTGTCTACTATTGTTGAGATCACTGTCTACTGATGTTTGGCTCACTGTCTACTGATGTTTGGGTCACTGTCTACTGGTGTTGGGGGTTACTGTTTACTGGTATCAGGTTCGCTGTCTACTTGTGCTGTAGTCACTGTCTACTGGTGATGGGGTCACTCTCTACTGGTGTTGGGGCCACTGTCTACTGATGTTTGTGTCACTGTCTACTGGTGTTGGGGGTCACTGTCTACTGGTGTTGGGGTCACTCTCTACTTGTGTTGGGGTCACTGTCTACTGATGTTTGTGCCACTCTCTACTCGTGTTAGGGTCACTGTATACTTGTGTTTGGGTCACTGTCTACTGGTGTTGGGGTCACTGTCTACTGGTGTTAGGTCACTGTCTACTGGCGTTGGGGTCACTGTCTACTGGTGTTGGAGTCAGTGTCTACTAGTGTTGGACTTACTGTCTACTGATGTTAGGGGTCACTCTCTACTCGTGTTGGAGTCACTGTCTACTGGTGTTGGGGTCACTGTCTACTGGTGTTGTACTTACTGTCTACTGGTGTTGGGGGTCAGTGTCTACTGGTGTTGCGGTCACTGTCTACTGGTGTTGGGGTCACTGTCTAATGGTGTTAGGTTACTGTCTAC
This sequence comes from Cherax quadricarinatus, assembly GCF_038502225.1. Lineage (NCBI taxonomy): Eukaryota > Metazoa > Arthropoda > Malacostraca > Decapoda > Parastacidae > Cherax > Cherax quadricarinatus. The sequence goes on from NC_091345.1 coordinate 27,909,309, forward strand.
TGGTGTTGGGGTCACTGTGTACTGTAATTGGGGCCACTGTCTCCATGTGTTCGGGTCACTGTCTACTCTTGTTGGAATCACTGTCTACTGCTGTTGGGGTCACTGTCTACTGGTGTTAGGGTCACTGTTTACTGGTGTTGGACTCACTGTCAACTGGTGTTGGGGTCACTGTCTACTGGTGTTGGGGTCACTGTCTACCGGTGTTGTGGTCACTGTCTACTGGTGTTAAGGTCACTGTCTACTGGTGTTGAGGTGACTCTCTACTGGCGTTGGGGTCACTGTCCACTGGTGTTGAGGTCACTGTCTACTTGTGTTGGACTAAATGTCTACTGGTGTTGTTGTCACTGTCTACTGGAGGTTTGGTCACTGTCTACTGGTGTTGTGGTCACTGTCTATTGGTTTTGGGGTAACTCTCTACTGGTGTTCGAGTCACTGTGTACTGGTGTTGGGTCACTGTCTACTAGTGTTGGCGTCACTGTCGATTTTTGTTTGGGTCACTGTCTGCTAGTATTTGGGTCACTCTCTATTGGTGTTAGTGTCACTGTCTTCTGGTAATGTGGCCACTGTCCATTGGTGTTTGGGTCACTGTCTCCTGGTGTTGGGGTCACTGTCTACTGGTGTTGGGGTCACTGTCTACTGGCGTTGGGATCATTGTCTAATGGTGCTGGGATCACTGTCTACTGGAGTTTTGGTCACTCTCTACTGGTGTTGGGTTCACTCTCTACTGGTATTGGGGTCACTGTCTGCTGATGTTTGGGTAAGATAAGATAAGATAAGATTTCGTTCGGATTTTTAACCCCGGAGGGTTAGCCACCCAGGATAACCCAAGAAAGTCAGTGCGTCATCGAGGACTGTCTAACTTATTTCCATTGGGGTCCTTAATCTTGTCCCCCAGGATGCGACCCACACCAGTCGACTAACACCCAGGTACCTATTTGCTGCTAGGTGAACAGGACAACAGGTGTAAGGAAACGTGTCGAATGTTTCCACCCGCCGGGAATCGAACCCGGGCCCTCCGTGTGTGAAGCGGGAGCTTCAGCCACCAGGCCACCGGGCCACCAGGTCACTCTCTACTAGTGTTGAAGGTCACTGTCTACTGGTTTTGAGGTCACTGTCTACTGGTTTTTGGGTCACTGTCTACTGATGTTTGGGTCACTCTCTACTGGTGTTGGGGTCCCTGTCTTCTGACGTTTGGGTCACTGTCTACTGGTGTTGGGGGTCACTGTCTATTGGTGTTGGGGTTTACTGTCTACTGGTGTGGGGGTCACTCTCTACTGGTGTTGGGGTCACTGTCTACTGGTGTTGGACTTACTGTCTACTGGTGTTGGACTTACTGTCTACTGGTGTTAGGGTCACTGTCTACTGTTGTTAGGGTCAATGTCTACTGGTGTTGGGGTCAGTGTCTACTGAAGTTTGGTTCACTTTCTAAACGTTCTGGGATCAGACTCTATAGGAGTTTTGGTCATTGTCTACTGGTGTTGGACTCACTGACTACTGGTGTTAGGGTCACTGTCTACTGGTATTGGGGTCACTGTCTACTGGTATTAGGGTCAGTTTCTACTTGTGTTGTGGTCACTGTCTACTGGTTATGGGGTCAATGTCTACTGGTGTTGAAGTCACTGTCTTCTGGTGTTAGAGTCACTGTCTACTGGTGTTAGGGACGATGTCTAATGGTATTGGGGTCACTGTCTGTTTGTGTTGTGGGCGCTGTCTTCCGGTTTTGGAGTCAATGTCTGCTATTGTTAGGATCACTGTCTACTGGTGTTGGAGTCACTGTCTACTGGTGATGGGGTCACTGTCTATTGGTAATGGACTCACTCTCAACTGGTATTAGGGTCACTGTCTACTTGTGTTGTGGTCACTGTCTACTGTTTGTGGGGTCACTGTCTACTGGTGTTCGAGTCACTGTCTACTGGTGTTAGGGTCACTGTCTACTGGTATTGGGTTCACTGTCTACTAGTGTTGGGGTCACTGTCTATTGGTGTTGGGGTCACTGTCTACCGGTGTTGGAGTCACTGTCTACTATTGTTGGGATCACCGTCTACTGATGTTTGGGTCACTGTCTACTGATGTTTGGGTCACTGTCTACTGGTGTTGGGGGTTACTGTTTACTGGTATTAGGGTCGCTGTCTACTTGTGCTGTAGTCACTGTCTACTGGTGATGGGGTCACACTCTACTGGTGTTCGGGTCACTGTCTACTGATGTTTGTGTCACTGTCTAGTAGTGTTGGGGTCACTGTCTACTGGTGTTGGGGTCACTCTCTACTCGTGTTGGAGTCACTGTCTACTGGTGTTGGGGTGACTGTCTACTGGAGTTGGACTTACTGTCTACTGGTGTTGGGGGTCACTGTCTACTTGTGTTGGGGTCCCTGTCTACTGGTGTTGGGGTCACTCTCTACTGGTGTTAGGTCACTGTCTTCTGGTGTTGGGGTCACTGTGTACTGTAGTTGGGGTCACTGTCTCTTTGTGTTCGGGTCACTGTCTACTCTTGTTGGGGTCACTGTCTACTGCTGTTTGGGTCACTGTCTACTGGTGTTAGGGTCACTGTCTACTGGTGTTGGACTCACTGTCTACTGGTGTTGGGGTCACTGTCTACTGGTGTTGGGGTCACTGTCTACTGGTGTTAAGGTCACTGTCTACTGGTGTTGGGGTCACTCTATACTGGTGTTGGGGTCACTGTCCACTGGTGTTTAGGTCACTGTCTACTTGTGTTGGACTCAATATCTACTAGTGTTGTTGTCACTGTCTTCTGGAGGTTTGGTCACTGTCTACTGGTGTTTTGGTCACTGTCTACTGGTTTTGGTGTAACTGTCTACTGGTGTTCGAATCACTGTGTACTGGTGTTAGTTCACTGTCTACTGGTGTTGGCGTCACTGTCTATTGGTGTTTGGGCCACTGTCTACTAGTATTTGGGTCACTGTCTATTGGTGTTAGTGTCACTGTCTTCTGGTAATGTGTTCACTGTCTATTGGTGTTTGGGTCACTGTCTCCTGGTGTTGGGGTCACTGTCTACTGGCGTTGGGATCATTGTCTAATGGTGCTGGGATCACTGTCTACTGGAGTTTTGGTCACTCTCTACTGGTGTTGGGTTCACTCTCTACTGGTATTGGGGTCACTGTCTGCTGATGTTTGGGTCACTCTACTAGTGTTAAGGGTCACTGTCTACTGGTTTTGGGGTCACTGTCTACTGATTTTTGGGTCACTGTCTTCTGATGTTTGGGTCACTCTCTACTCGTGTTGGGGTCACTGTCTACTGATGTTTGGGTCACTCTCTTCTGGTGTTGGGGGTCACTGTCTACTGGTGTTGGTGTCACTGTCTACTGGTGTTTGGGGCCACTGTCTATTGGTGTTGGGGTTTACTGTCTACTGGTGTGGGGGTCACTCTCTACTGGTGCTGGGGTCACTGTCTACTTGTGTTGGACTCACTGTCTACTGGTGTTGGAGTTACTGTCTACTGCAGTTGGGGGTCACTGTCTACTGGTGTTGGGGTCACTGTCTACTTGTGTTGGACTTACTGTCTACTGGTGTTAGGGTCACTGTCTACTGTTGTTAGGGTCAATGTCTACTGGTGTTGGTGTCACTGTCTACTGGTGTTGGGGTCACTGTCTACTGGTGTTGGTGTCAGTGTCTACTGATGTTGGGTTCACTGTCTAAACGTGCTGGGATCAGACTATATTGGAATTTTGGTCATTGTCTACTGGTGTTGGACTCACTGTCTACTGGTGTTAGGGTCACTGTCTACTGGTATTGGGGTCACTGTCTACTGGTATTAGTGTCAGTGTCTACTTGTGTTGTGGTCACTGTCTACTGCTGATGGGGTCAATGTCTACTGGTGTTAGGGACGATGTCTACTGGTATTGGGGTCACTGTCTTCTAGTGTTGGGGTCACTGTCTATTGGTGTTGTGGGCGCTGTCTTCCGGTGTTGGAGTCACTGTCTACTATTGTTAGGATCACTGTCTACTGGTGTTGGGGTCACTGTCTACTGGTGTTGGAGTCACTGTCTACTGGTGTTGGGGTCACTGTCTATTGGTATTGGACTCAATGTCAGCTTGCATTAGGGTCACTGTCTACTTGTGTTGTGGTCACTGTCTACTGTTTTTGGGGTCACTGTCTACTGTTTGTGGAGTCACTGTCTACTGGTGTTCGAGTCACTGTCTACTGGTGTTGGAGTCACTGTCTACTGGTGTTAGGGTCACTGTCTACTGGTATTGGGGTCACTGTCTACTAGTGTTGGGGTCACTGTCTATTGGTGTTGGGGTCACTGTCTTCCGGTGTTGGAGTCACTGTCTACTATTGTTGGGATCACTGTCTACTGATGTTTGGGTCACTGTCTACTGATGTTTGGGTCACTGTCTACTGGTGTTGGGGGTTACTGTTTACTGGTATTAGGGTCACTGTCTACTTGTGCTGTAGTCACTGTCTACTGGTGATGGGGTCACTCTCTACTGGTGTTGGGGTCACTCTACTGATGTTTGTGTCACTGTCTACTGGTGTTGGGGATCACTGTCTACTGGTGTTGGGGTCACTCTCTACTTGTGTTGGGGTCACTGTCTACTGATGTTTGTGCCAGTCTCTACTTGTGTTTGGGGTCACTGAATACTGGTGTTTGAGTCTCTGTCTACTGGTGTTAGGTCACTGTCTACTGGTGTTGGGGTCACTGTCTACTGGTGTTGGAGTCAGTGTCTACTGGTGTTGGACTTACTGTCTACTGGTGTTGGGGGTCACTGTCTACTGGTGTTGGGCTCATTGTCTACTAGTGTTGGATTTACTGTCTACTGGTGTTGGGGTAACTGTCTACTGGTGTTGGGATCACTGTCTACTGGTGCTGGGGGTCACTCTACTTGTGTTGGGGTCACTGTCTACTGGTGTTGGTGTCACTGTCTACTGGTGTTGGTTTCACTGTATACTTGTGTTGGGGTCACTGTCTACTGGTGTTGGGGTCACTGTCTACTGGTGTTGGGGTCACTGTCTACTGGTGTTGGGGTCACTGTATACTGGTGTTGGGGTCACTGTATACTGTTGGGGTCACTGTCTACTCAGTGTGTGTAAAAATCATGTCCACGTGTGACCCCCCACCTCCAACCTTTCATCAACAACAGCTCGGTGTTGTAAACCAAGATTCAGAGCTCCGTGCCCAGAACACCAACATGGCTGCTTCTGAACTACGTATTGTGTCACTAATTATTTATATATCTTTGTTACAAGTGGGACTGAGAGGTTAACAATATTTTTATGACTTAAAACCTCTTTCAAACCTTCAGAAAAATAAAAACAACTTTGGATAGTAAGACTATCATGACTCGTCTCTTGAAAGACCATAGATTCAGCAAATATTTAAGAACGCGCAGTCCAGTGAACTGGTGCCTCTTGGGAACCTGGAAACGGTCACTAACAATCTGCTGATTTACTTGAAGGTTTTAATTAAAGTTTGATGATGCCGATGGGAAGGTTGGCAAGGAAGTTTGAAATGACTTACATCTGATATAACAGAAAGTGCGGCTTACGTACTCTAATACATATCTCAGAAAAGATTTAGATTTTTTCCTAGCATGGATTTCAAGATTTCCCTTTTCTCAGGTTCGTGTTCTACAACTGAGGAAACAAGTAGAAAGTAGATTAAATTTTGTGGAGTTATCATCAGTTGTTTTTATCATTTCTGTATTCTAATGTCTTTAATAAGGTTCTTTTCTCAGTAGAATATAGTAAATGTAAAGTGAGGTGTAGAGTTGGGTGGATGTATAACTTGCACGTCTGGCAGCAAGGATAAGGAAGCCACTTTCTTACAGGACTTGGAAGATAAACAATATTCCTTCTATGCCGGTAGCGTAGTTTGGCACTGTCTTCTTCACTTCCTGTTGAGCGAAATAGAAAGGTGATTATTTCAGTAGTTTGGATGTATAAACTACAAAAACTGTGTTATATTTTTATGTCCTGGAAGTAGTTTGGTAGCCAACAACTACCCAGGGAGGAAATACCATCGTGTGGTAGAAGGTTGGTAGACAACAACCACACAGGGAGGTACTACCATCCTGTGGTAGAAGGTTGGTAGACAACAACCACACAGGGAGGTACTACCATCCTGTGGTAGAAGGTTGGTAGACAACAACCACCCAGAGAGGAAATACCATCGTGTGGTAGAAGGTTGGTAGACAACAACCACCCAGAGAGGAAATACCATCGTGTGGTAGAAGGTTGGTAGACAACAACCACACAGGGAGGAAATACCATCGTGTGGTAGAAGGTTGGTAGCCAACAACTACCCAGGGAGGAAATACCATCGTGTGGTAGAAGGTTGGTAGACAACAACCACCCAGAGAGGAAATACCATCGTGTGGTAGAAGGTTGGTAGACAACAACTACCCAGGGAGGAAATACCATCGTGTGGTAGAAGGTTGGTAGCCAACAACTACCCAGGGAGGAAATACCATCGTGTGGTAGATGGTTGGTAGACAACAACCACCCAGAGAGGCACTACCATCCTGTGGTAGAAGGTTGGTAGACAACAACTACGCAGAAAGGTACTACCATCCTCTGGTAGATGGTTGGTAGACAGCAACCACCCAGGGAGGTACTGCCATCCTCTGGTAGAAGGTTGGTAGACAGCAACCACCCAGGGAGGTACTACCATCCTGTGCTAGAAGGTTGGTACACAACAACACAGAGAGGTACTACCATCCTGTGGTAGAAGGTTGGTAGACAACAACCACCCAGGGAGGTACTACCATCCTGTGCTAGAAGGTTGGTAGACAACAACCACCCAAAGAGGCACTACCATCCTGTGGTAATAGGCTGGTAGACAGCAACTACCAAGGAAGGAACTATCATCCTTTGGTAGAAGGTTGGTAGACAACAACCACCCAGGGAGGTACTACCATCCTTTGGTAGTATGGTGGTAGACAGCAACTACCCAGGGAAGTACTACCGTGCTGTGATAGTAGGTTGGTAAAAAACAACCACCAAGGGAGGTACTACCATCCAGTTTTAGTAGGTTGTGAGATAACAACTTCCCAGGGAGGTACTACCGTCCTCTGGTAGTAGGCTGGTAGACAGCAACTACCCATGGAGGCACTACCGTCTTGAGGTAGTAGGTTGGTAGACAGCAACTACCCAGGGAGGCACTACCGTCTTGTGGTAGTAGGTTGGTATACAGGAACCACTCTGGGAGGTACTACCGTTTTGTGAGCTAGTTGGTAGAGAACAACCACCCAGGGATGTACTACCATCCTGTGGTGGTAGGTTGGTAGAGAACAACCACCCAGGGAGGTACTACCATCCTGTGGTGGTAGGTTGGTAGAGAACAACCACCCAGGGATGTACTACCATCCTGTGGTGGAAGGTTGGTAGAGAACAACCACCCAGGGATGTACTACCATCCTGTGGTGGAAGGTTGGTAGAGAACAACCACCCAGGGATGTACTACCATCCTGTGGTGGTAGGTTGGTAGAGAACAACCACCCAGGGAGGTACTACCATCCTGTGGGGGTAGGTTGGTAGAGAACAACCACCCAGGGATGTACTACCATCCTGTGGTGGAAGGTTGGTAGAGAACAACCACCCAGGGATGTACTACCATCCTGTGGTGGTAGGTTGGTAGAGAACAACCACCCAGGGAGGTACTACCATCCTGTGGTGGTAGGTTGGTGGAGAACAACCACCCAGGGATGTACTACCATCCTGTGGGGGTAGGCTGTTAGAGAACAACCACCCAGGGATGTACTACCATCCTGTGGTGGTAGGTTGGTAGAGAACAACCACTCAGGGATGTACTGCCATCCTGTGGTGGTAAGTTGGTAGAAAACAACCACCCAGGGATGTACTACCATCCTGTGGTGGTAGGATGGTAGAGAACAACCACCCAGGGATGTACTACCAACCTGTGGTGGTAGGTTGGTAGAGAACAACCACCCAGGGATGTACTACCATCCTGTGGTGGTAGGTTGGTAGAGAACAACCACCCAGGGATGTACTACCAACCTGTGGTGGTAGGTTCGTAGAGAACAACCACCCAGGGATGTACTACCATCCTGTGGTGGTAGGTTGGTAGAGAACAACCACCCAGGGATGTACTACCATCCTGTGGTGGTAGGTTGGTAGAGAACAACCACCCAGGGATGTAATACCATCCTGTGGTATTAGGTTGGAAGAGAACAACCACCCAGGGATGTACTACCATCCTGTGGTGGAAGGTTGGAAGAGAACAACCACCCAGGGAGGTACTACCATCCTGTGGTGGAAAGTTGGCAGAGAACAACCACCCAGGGATGTACTACCGTCCTGTGGTGGTAGGTTGGTAGAGAGCAACCACCCAGGGATGTACTGCCATCCTGTGGTGGTACGTTGGTAGAGAACAACCACCCAGGGATGTACTACCATCCTGTGGTGGTAGGTTGGTAGAGAACAACCACCCAGGGATGTACTACCATCCTGTGGTGAAAGGTTGGTAGAGAACAACCACCCAGGGAGGTACTACCATCCTGTGGTGGAAGGTTGCTACAGAACAACCGCCCAGGGAGGTATTACCATCCTGTGGTGGAAGGTTGGTAGAGAACAACCACCCAGGGAGGTACTACCATCCTGTGGAGGAAGGTTGGTACAGAACAACCGCCCAGGGAGGTACTACCATCATGTGGTGGAAGGTTGGTAGAGAACAACCACCCAGGGAGGTACTACCATCCTGTGGTGGAAGGTTGGTACAGAACAACCACCCAGGGAGGTACTACCATCCTGTGGTGCAAGGTTGGTAGAGAACAACCAACCAGGGAGGTACTACCATCCTGTGGTGGAAGGTTGGTAGAGAACAACCACCCAGGGAGGTACTACCATCCTGTAGTGGAAGGTTGGTAGAGAACAACCACCCAGGGAGGTACTACCATCCTGTGGTGGAAGGTTGGTAGAGAACAACCACCCTGGGAGGTACTACCATCCTGTGGTGGAAGGTTGGTAGAGAACAACCACCCAGGGAGGTACTACCATCCTGTGGTGGAAGGTTGGTAGAGAACAACCACCCAGGGAGGTACTACCATCCTGTGGAGGAAGGTTGGTTCAGAACAACCACCCAGGGAGGTACTACCATCCTGTGGTGGAAGGTTGGTAGAGAACAACCACCCAGGGAGGTACGACCATCCTGTGGTGGAAGGTTGGTACAGAACAACCACCCAGGGATGTACTACCAACCTGAGGTGGAAGGTTGGTAGAGAACAACCACCCAGGGAGGTACTACCATCCTGTGGTGGAAAGTTGGTAGAGAACAACCACCCAGGGAGGTACTACCATCCTGTGGTGGAAGGATGGTAGAGAACAACCACCCAGGGATGTACTACCAACCTGTGGTGGTAGGTTGGTAGAGAACAACCACCCAGGGAGGTACTACCATCCTGTGGTGGAAGGTTGGTAGAGAACAACCACCCAGGGAGGTACTACCATCCTATGGTGGAAGGTTGGTAGAGAACAATCACCCATGGAGGTACTACCATCCTGTGGTGGAAGGTTGGTAGAGAACAACCACCCAGGGAGGTACTACCATCCTGTGGTGGAAGGTTGGAAGAGAACAACCACCCAGGGAGGTACTACCATCCTGTGGTGGAAGGTTGGTAGAGAACAACCACTCAGGGAGGTACTACCATCCTGTGGTGGAAGGTTGGTAGAGAACAACCACCCAGGGAGGTACTACCATCCTGTGGTGGTAGGTTGGTACAGAACAACCACCCAGGGAGGTACTACCATCTTGTGGTGGAAGGTTGGTACAGAACAACCACCCAGGGAGGTACTACCATCTTGTGGTGGAAGGTTGGTACAGAACAACCACCCAGGGAGGTACTACCATCCTGTGGTGGTAGGTTGGTACAGAACAACCACCCAGGGAGGTACTACCATCCTGTGGTGGTAGGTTGGTACAGAACAACCACCCAGGGAGGTACTACCATCCTGTGGTGGAAGGTTGGTACAGAACAACCACCCAGGGAGGTACTACCATCCTGTGGTGGTAGGTTGGTACAGAACAACCGCCCAGGGAGGTACTACCATCCTGTGGTGGAAGGTTGGTACAGAACAACCACCCAGGGAGGTACTACCATCTTGTGGTGGAAGGTTGGTACAGAACAACCACCCAGGGAGGTACTACCATCCTGTGGTGGAAATTTGGTACAGAACAACCACCCAGGGAGGTACTACCATCCTGTGGTGGAAGGTTGGTACAGAACAACCACCCAGGGAGGTACTACCATCCTGTGGTGGAAGGTTGGTACAGAACAACCACCCAGGGAGGTACTGCCGTCCTGTGGTGGAAGGTTGGTACAGAACAACCACCCAGGGAGGTACTACCATCCTGTAGTGGTAGGTTGGTACAGAACAACCACCCAGAGAGGTACTACCATCCTGTGGTGGAAGGTTGGTACAGAACAACCACCCAGGGAGGTACTACCATCCTGTGGTGGAAGGTTGGTACAGAACAACCACCCAGGGAGTTACTACCATCCTGTGGTGGTAGGTTGGTACAGAACAACCACCCAGGGAGGTACTACCATCCTGTGGTGGTAGGTTGGTACAGAACAACCACCCAGGGAGGTACTACCATCCTGTGGTGGTAGGTTGGTACAGAACAACCACCCAGGGAGGTACTACCATCCTGTGGTGGTAGGTTGGTAGAGAACAACCACCCAGGGAGGTACTACCATCCTGTGGTGGAAGGTTGGTACAGAACAACCACCCAGGGAGGTACTACCATCCTGTGGTGGAAGGTTGGTAGAGAACAACCACCCAGGGACGTACTACCATCCTGTGGTGGAAGGTTGGTACAGAACAACCACCCAGGGAGGTACTACCATCCTGTGGTGGTAGGTTGGTAGAGAACAACCACCCAGGGAGGTACTACCATCCTGTGGTGGAAGGTTGGTACAGAACAACCACCCAGGGAGGTACTACCGTCCTGTGGTGGAAGGTTGGTAGAGAACCACCCAGGGAGGTACTACCGTCCTGTGGTATAAGGTTGGTACAGAACAACCAACCAGGGAGGTACTACCATCCTGTGGTGGTAGGTTGGTAGAGAACAACCATCCAGGGAGGTACTACCGTCCTGTGGTGGAAGGTTGGTAGAGAACAACCACCCAGGGAGGTACTACCATCCTGTGGTGGAAGGTTGGTAGAGAACAACCACCCAGGGAGGTACTACCATCCTGTGTTGGAAGGTTGGTAGAGAACAACCACCCAGGGAGGTACTACCATCCTGTGGTGGAAGGTTGGTAGAGAACAACCACCCAGGGAGGTACTACCAGCCTGTGGTGGAAGGTTGGTAGAGAACAACCACCCAGGGATGTACTACCATCCTGTGGTTTAAGGTTGGTAGAGAACAACCACCCAGGTAGGTACTACAGTCCTGTGGTGGAAGGTTGGTACAGAACAACCACCCAGGGAGGTACTACCGTCCTGTGGTGGTAGGTTGGTACAGAACAACCACCCAGGGAGGTACTACCATCCTGTGGTAGTAGGTTGGTACAGAACAACCACCCAGGGAGGTACTACCGTCCTGTGGTGGAAGGTTGGTAGAGAACAACCACCCAGGGAGGTACTACCATCCTGTGGTGGAAGGTTGGTAGAGAACAACCACCCAGGGAGGTACTACCATCCTGTGGTGGAAGGTTGGTACAGAACTACCACCCAGGGAGGTACTACCATCCTGTGGTGGAAGGTTGGCAGACAACAACCACCCAGGGAGGTACTACTGTCCTGTGGTGGAAGGTTGGTACAGAACAACCACCCAGGGAGGTACTACCATCCTGTGGTGGAAGGTTGGTAGAGAACAACCACCCAGGGAGGTACTACCGTCCTGTGGTGGAAGGTTGGTAGAGAACAACCACCCAGGGAGGTACTACCATCCTGTGGTGGTAGGTTGGTACAGAACAACCACCCAGGGAGGTACTACCATCCTGTGGTGGTAGGTTGGTACAGAACAACCACCCAGGGAGGTACTACCATCCTGTGGTGGAAGGTTGGTATAGAACAACCACCCAGGGAGGTACTACCATCCTGAGGTGGTAGGTTGGTACAGAACAACCACCCAGGGAGGTATTACCGTCCTGTGGTGGAAGGTTGGTACAGAACAACCACCCAGGGAGGTACTACTATCCTGTGGTGGAAGGTTGGTACAGAACAACCACCCAGGGAGGTACTACCGTCCTGTGGTGGAAGGTTGGTAGAGAACAACCACCCAGGGAGGTACTACCGTCCTGTGGTGGAAGGTTGGTAGAGAACAACCACCCAGGGAGGTACTACCGTCCTGTGGTGGAAGGTTGGTACAGAACAACCACCCAGGGAGGTACTACCGTCCTGTGGTGGAAGGTTGGTACAGAACAACCACCCAGGGAGATACTACCATCCTGTGGTGGAAGGTTGGTACAGAACAACCACCCAGGGAGGTACTACCATCCTGTGGTGGAAGGTTGGTACAGAACAACCACCCAGGGAGGTACTACCATCCTGTGTTGGAAGGTTGGTACAGAACAACCACCCAGGGAGGTACTACCATCCTGTGGTGGAAGGTTGGTACAGAACAACCACCCAGGTTGGTACAGAACAACCACCCAGGGAGGTACTACCATCCTGTGGTGGTAGGTTGGTATGGAACAACCACCCAGGGAGGTACTACCATCCTGTGGTGGTAGGTTGGTACAGAACAACCACCCAGGGAGGTACTACCATCCTGTGGTGGTAGGTTGGTACAGAACAACCACCCAGGGAGGTACTACCATCCTGTGGTGGAAGGTTGGTACAGAACTACCACCCAGGGAGGTACTACCATCCTGTGTTGGAAGGTTGGTAGAGAACAACCACCCAGGGAGGTACTACCATCCTGTGGTGGAAGGTTGGTAGAGAACAACCACCCAGGGAGGTACTACCATCCTGTGGTGGAAGGTTGGTAGAGAACAACCACCCAGGGATGTACTACCATCCTGTGGTGGTAGGTTGGTAGAGAACAACCACCCAGGGAGGTACTACCATCCTGTGGTGGAAGGTTGGTAGAGAACAACCACCCAGGGAGGTACTACCATCCTGTGGTGGAAGGTTGGTAGAGAACAACCACCCAGGGAGGTACTACCATCCTGTGGTGGAAGGTTGGTAGAGAACAACCACCCATGGAGGTACTACCGTCCTGTGGTGGAAGGTTGGTAGATAACAACCACCCAGGGAGGTACTACCATCCTGTGGTGGTAGGTTGGTAGAGAACAACCACCCAGGGAGGTACTACCATCCTGTGGTGGAAGGTTGGTAGAGAACAACCACCCAGGGAGGTACTACCATCCTGTGGTGGAAGGTTGGTACAGAACAACCACCCAGGGAGGTACTACCATCCTGTGGTGGAAGGTTGGTAGAGAACAACCACCCAGGGAGGTACTACCATCCTGTGGTGGAAGGTTGGTACAGAACAACCACCCAGGGAGGTACTACCATCCTGTGGTGGAAGGTTGGTACAGAACAACCACCCAGGGAGGTACTACCATCCTGTGGTGGAAGGTTGGTAGAGAACAACCAACCAGGGAGGTACTACCATCCTGTGGTGGAAGGTTGGTAGAGAACAACCACCCAGGGAGGTACTACCATCCTGTGCTGGAAGGTTGGTAGAGAACAACCACCCAGGGAGGTACTACCATCCTGTGGTGGAAGGTTGGTACAGAACAACCACCCAGGTTGGTACAGAACAACCACCCAGGGAGGTACTACCATCCTGTGGTGGAAGGTTGGTAGAGAACAACCACCCAGGGAGGTACTACCATCCTGTGGTGGAAGGTTGGTAGAGAACAACCACCCAGGGAGGTACTACCATCCTGTGGTGGAAGGTTGGTACAGAACAACCACCCAGGGAGGTACTAGCATCCTGTGGTGGAAGGTTGGTACAGAACAACCACCCAGGGAGGTACTACCATCCTGTGGTGGAAGGTTGGTACAGAACAACCACCCAGGATGGTACAGAACAACCACCCAGGGAGGTACTACCATCCTGTGGTGGAAGGTTGGTAGAGAACAACCACCCAGGGAGGTACTACCATCCTGTGGTGGAAGGTTGGTACAGAACAACCACCCAGGGAGGTACTACCATCCTGTGGTGGTAGGTTGGTACAGAACAACCACCCAGGGAGGTACTACCATCCTGAGGTGGTAGGTTGGTACAGAACAACCACCCAGGGAGGTACTACCATCCTGTGGTGGTAGGTTGGTAGAGAACAACCACCCAGGGAGGTACTACCGTCCTGTGGTGGAAGGTTGGTACAGAACAACCACCCAGGGAGGTACTACCATCCTGTGGTGGAAGGTTGGTACAGAACAACCACCCAGGGAGGTACTACCATCCTGTGGTGGAAGGTTGGTACAGAACAACCACCCAGGTTGGTACAGAACAACCACCCAGGGAGGTACTACCATCCTGTGGTGGAAGGTTGGTAGAGAACAACCACCCAGGGAGGTACTACCATCCTGTGGTGGAAGGTTGGTACAAAACAACCACCCAGGTTGGTACAGAACAACCACCCAGGGAGGTACTACCATCCAGTGGTGGTAGGTTGGTATAGAACAACCACCCAGGGAGGTACTACCATCCTGTGGTGGAAGGTTGGTAGACAACAACCACCCAGGGAATTACTACCATCCTGTGGTGGAAGGTTGGTAGACAACAACCACCCAGGGAGGTACTACCATCCTGTGGTGGAAGGTTGGTACAGAACAACCACCCAGGGAGGTACTACCATCCTGTGGTGGTAGGTTGGTACAGAACAACCACCCAGGGAGGTACTACCATCTTGTGGTGGAAGGTTGGTACAGAACAACCACCCAGGGAGGTACTACCATCTTGTGGTGGAAGGTTGGTACAGAACAACCACCCAGGGAGGTACTACCATCCTGTGGTGGTAGGTTGGTACAGAACAACCACCCAGGGAGGTACTACCATCCTGTGGTGGTAGGTTGGTACAGAACAACCACCCAGGGAGGTACTACCATCCTGTGGTGGAAGGTTGGTACAGAACAACCACCCAGGGAGGTACTACCATCCTGTGGTGGTAGGTTGGTACAGAACAACCACCCAGGGAGGTACTACCATCCTGTGGTGGAAGGTTGGTACAGAACAACCACCCAGGGAGGTACTACCATCTTGTGGTGGAAGGTTGGTACAGAACAACCACCCAGGGAGGTACTACCATCCTGTGGTGGAAGGTTGGTACAGAACAACCACCCAGGGAGGTACTACCATCCTGTGGTGGAAGGTTGGTACAGAAAAACCACCCAGGGAGGTACTACCATCCTGTGGTGGAAGGTTGGTAGAGAACAACCACCCAGGGAGGTACTACCGTCCTGTGGTGGAAGGTTGGTACAGAACAACCACCCAGGGAGGTACTACCATCCTGTGGTGGTAGGTTGGTACAGAACAACCACCCAGGGAGGTACTACCATCCTGTGGTGGAAGGTTGGTAGAGAACAACCACCCAGGGAGGTACTACCATCCTGTGGTGGTAGGTTGGTACAGAACAACCACCCAGGGAGGTACTACCATCCTGTGGTGGTAGGTTGGTACAGAACAACCACCCAGGGAGGTACTACTGTCCTGTGGTGGTAGGTTGGTACAGAACAACCACCCAGGGAGGTACTACCATCCTGTGGTGGTAGGTTGGTACAGAACAACCACCCAGGGAGGTACTACCATCCTGTGGTGGTAGGTTGGTAGAGAACAACCACCCAGGGAGGTACTACCATCCTGTGGTGGAAGGTTGGTACAGAACAACCACCCAGGGAGGTACTACCATCCTGTGGTGGAAGGTTGGTAGAGAACAACCACCCAGGGAGGTACTACCATCCTGTGGTGGAAGGTTGGTACAGAACAACCACCCAGGGAGGTACTACTGTCCTGTGGTGGTAGGTTGGTAGAGAACAACCACCCAGGGAGGTACTACCATCCTGTGGTGGTAGGTTGGTAGAGAACAACCACCCAGGGAGGTACTACCATCCTGTGGTGGAAGGTTGGTACAGAACAACCACCCAGGGAGGTACTACCATCCTGTGGTGGTAGGTTGGTAGAGAACAACCACCCATGGAGGTACTACCATCCTGTGGTGGAAGGTTGGTAGAGAACAACCACCCAGGGAGGTACTACCGTCCTGTGGTGGTAGGTTGGTACAGAACAACCACCCAGGGAGGTACTACCATCCTGTGGTAGTAGGTTGGTACATAACAACCACCCAGGGAGGTACTACCGTCCTGTGGTGGAAGGTTGGTAGAGAACAACCACCCAGGGAGGTACTACCATCCTGTGGTGGAAGGTTGGTAGAGAACAACCACCCAGGGAGGTACTACCATCCTGTGGTGGTAGGTTGGAACAGAACAACCACCCAGGGAGGTACTACCATCCTATGGTGGAAGGTTGGTACAGAACTACCACCCAGGGAGGTACTACCATCCTGTGGTGGAAGGTTGGCAGACAACAACCACCCAGGGAGGTACTACTGTCCTGTGGTGGAAGATTGGTACAGAACAACCACCCAGGGAGGTACTACCATCCTGTGGTGGAAGGTTGGTAGAGAACAACCACCCAGGGAGGTACTACTGTCCTGTGGTGGTAGGTTGGTAGAGAACAACCACCCAGGGAGGTACTACCATCCTGTGGTGGAAGGTTGGTACAGAACAACCACCCAGGGAGGTACTACCATCCTGTGGTGGTAGGTTGGTAGAGAACAACCACCCAGGGAGGTACTACCATCCTGTGGTGGAAGGTTGGTAGAGAACAACCACCCAGGGAGGTACTACCATCCTGTGGTGGTAGGTTGGTAGAGAACAACCACCCAGGGAGGTACTACAGTCCTGTGGTGGAAGGTTGGTACAGAACAACCACCCAGGGAGGTACTACTATCCTGTGGTGGAAGGTTGGTAGAGAACAACCACCCAGGGAGGTACTACTGTCCTGTGGTGGAAGGTTGGTAGAGAACAACCACCCAGGGAGGTACTACCGTCCTGTGGTGGAAGGTTGGTAGAGAACAACCACCCAGGGAGGTACTACTGTCCTGTGGTGGTAGGTTGGTAAAAAACAACCACTCAGAGAGGCACTACCGTCCTGTGGTGGAAGGTTGGTAGAGAACAACCACCCAGGGAGGTACTACCATCCTGTGGTGGAAGGTTGGTACAGAACAACCACCCAGGGAGGTACTACCATCCTGTGGTGGAAGGTTGGGAGAACAACCACCCAGGGAGGTACTACCATCCTGTGGTAGGTTGGTACATAACAACCACCCAGGGAGGTACTACCATCCTGTGGTGGTGGTACAGTAGGTTGGTACAGAACAACCACCCAGGGAGGTACTACCATCCTGTGGTGGTAGGTTGGTAGAGAACAACCACCCAGGGAGGTACTACCATCCTGTGGGGGTAGGTTGGTACAGAACAACCACCCAGGGAGGTACTACTGTCCTGTGGTGGTAGGTTGGTACAGAACAACCACCCAGGGAGGTACTACCATCCTGTGGTGGAAGGTTGGTACAGAACAACCACCCAGGGAGGTACTACCATCCTGTGGTGGAAGGTTGGTAGAGAACAACCACCCAGGGAGGTACTACCATCCTGTGGTGGAAGGTTGGTAGAGAACAACCACCCAGGGAGGTACTACCATCCTGTGGTGGAAGGTTGGTAGAGAACAACCACCCAGGGATGTACTACCATCCTGTGGTGGTAGGTTGGTAGAGAACAACCACCCAGGGAGGTACTACCATCCTGTGGTGGAAGGTTGGTAGAGAACAACCACCCAGGGAGGTACTACCATCCTGTGGTGGAAGGTTGGTAGAGAACAACCACCCAGGGAGGTACTACCATCCTGTGGTGGAAGGTTGGTAGAGAACAACCACCCATGGAGGTACTACCGTCCTGTGGTGGAAGGTTGGTAGATAACAACCACCCAGGGAGGTACTACCATCCTGTGGTGGTAGGTTGGTACAGAACAACCACCCAGGGAGGTACTACCATCCTGTGGTGGAAGGTTGGTAGAGAACAACCACCCAGGGAGGTACTACCATCCTGTGGTGGAAGGTTGGTACAGAACAACCACCCAGGGAGGTACTACCATCCTGTGGTGGAAGGTTGGTAGAGAACAACCACCCAGGGAGGTACTACCATCCTGTGGTGGAAGGTTGGTACAGAACAACCACCCAGGGAGGTACTACCATCCTGTGGTGGAAGGTTGGTACAGAACAACCACCCAGGGAGGTACTACCATCCTGTGGTGGAAGGTTGGTAGAGAACAACCAACCAGGGAGGTACTACCATCCTGTGGTGGAAGGTTGGTAGAGAACAACCACCCAGGGAGGTACTACCATCCTGTGCTGGAAGGTTGGTAGAGAACAACCACCCAGGGAGGTACTACCATCCTGTGGTGGAAGGTTGGTACAGAACAACCACCCAGGTTGGTACAGAACAACCACCCAGGGAGGTACTACCATCCTGTGGTGGAAGGTTGGTAGAGAACAACCACCCAGGGAGGTACTACCATCCTGTGGTGGAAGGTTGGTAGAGAACAACCACCCAGGGAGGTACTACCATCCTGTGGTGGAAGGTTGGTACAGAACAACCACCCAGGGAGGTACTAGCATCCTGTGGTGGAAGGTTGGTACAGAACAACCACCCAGGGAGGTACTACCATCCTGTGGTGGAAGGTTGGTACAGAACAACCACCCAGGATGGTACAGAACAACCACCCAGGGAGGTACTACCATCCTGTGGTGGAAGGTTGGTAGAGAACAACCACCCAGGGAGGTACTACCATCCTGTGGTGGAAGGTTGGTACAGAACAACCACCCAGGGAGGTACTACCATCCTGTGGTGGTAGGTTGGTACAGAACAACCACCCAGGGAGGTACTACCATCCTGTGGTGGTAGGTTGGTACAGAACAACCACCCAGGGAGGTACTACCATCCTGTGGTGGTAGGTTGGTAGAGAACAACCACCCAGGGAGGTACTACCGTCCTGTGGTGGAAGGTTGGTACAGAACAACCACCCAGGGAGGTACTACCATCCTGTGGTGGAAGGTTGGTACAGAACAACCACCCAGGGAGGTACTACCATCCTGTGGTGGAAGGTTGTACAGAACAACCACCCAGGTTGGTACAGAACAACCACCCAGGGAGGTACTACCATCCTGTGGTGGAAGGTTGGTAGAGAACAACCACCCAGGGAGGTACTACCATCCTGTGGTGGAAGGTTGGTACAAAACAACCACCCAGGTTGGTACAGAACAACCACCCAGGGAGGTACTACCATCCTGTGGTGGTAGGTTGGTATAGAACAACCACCCAGGGAGGTACTACCATCCTGTGGTGGAAGGTTGGTAGACAACAACCACCCAGGGAATTACTACCATCCTGTGGTGGAAGGTTGGTAGACAACAACCACCCAGGGAGGTACTACCATCCTGTGGTGGAAGGTTGGTACAGAACAACCACCCAGGGAGGTACTACCATCCTGTGGTGGAAGGTTGGTACAGAACAACCACCCAGGGAGGTACTACAATCCTGTGGTGGAAGGTTGGTAGAGAACAACCACCCAGGGAGGTACTACCATCCTGTGGTGGAAGGTTGGTACAGAACAACCACCCAGGGAGGTACTACCATCCTGTGGTGGAAGGTTGGTAGAGAACAACCACCCAGGGAGGTACTACCATCCTGTGGTGGAAGGTTGGTAGAGAACAACCACCCAGGGAGGTACTACCATCCTGTGGTGGTAGGTTGGTACAGAACAACCACCCAGGGAGGTACTACCATCCTGTGGTGTAAGGTTGGTACAGAACAACCACCCAGGGAGGTACTACTGTCCTGTGGTGGTAGGTTGGTAGAGAACAACCACCCAGGGAGGTACTACCATCCTGTGGTGGAAGGTTGGTACAGAACAACCACCCAGGGAGGTACTACCATCCTGTGGTGGTAGGTTGGTAGAGAACAACCACCCAGGGAGGTACTACCATCCTGTGGTGGAAGGTTGGTACAGAACAACCACCCATTGAGGTACTACCATCCTGTGGTGGAAGGTTGGTACAGAACAACCACCCAGGGAGGTACTACCATCCTGTGGTGGAAGGTTGGTACAGAACAACCACCCAGGGAGGTACTACTGTCCTGTGGTGGTAGGTTGGTAGAGAACAACCACCCAGGGAGGTACTACCATCCTGTGGTGGTAGGTTGGTAGAGAACAACCACCCAGGGAGGTACTACCATCCTGTGGTGGAAGGTTGGTACAGAACAACCACCCAGGGAGGTACTACCATCCTGTGGTGGTAGGTTGGTAGAGAACAACCACCCATGGAGGTACTACCATCCTGTGGTGGAAGGTTGGTAGAGAACAACCACCCAGGGAGGTTCTACTGTCCTGTGGTGGAAGGTTGGTAGAGAACAACCACCCAGGGAGGTACTACTGTCCTGTGGTGGAAGGTTGGTAGAGAACAACCACCCAGGGAGGTACTACCATCCTGTGGTGGAAGGTTGGTACAGAACAACCACCCAGGGAGGTACTTCCATCCTGTGGTGGTAGGTTGGTAGAGAACAACCACCCAGGGAGGTACTACCATCCTGTGGTGGAAGGTTGGTACAGAACAACCACCCGGGGAGGTACTACCATCCTGTGGTGGTAGGTTGGTAGAGAACAACCACCCAGGGAGGTACTACCATCCTGTGGTGGAAGGTTGGTAGAGAACAACCACCCAGGGAGGTACTACTGTCCTGTGGTGGAAGGTTGGTAGACAACAACCTCCCAGGGAGGTACTACTGTCCTGTGGTGGAAGGTTGGTAGAGAACAACCACCCAGGGAGGTACTACCATCCTGTGGTGGAAGGTTGGTACAGAACAACCACCCAGGGAGCTACTACCATCCTGTGGTGGAAGGTTGGTAGAGAACAACCACCCAGGGAGGTACTACCATCCTGTGGTGGAAGGTTGGTAGAGAACAACCACCCAGGGATGTACTACCATCCTGTGGTGGTAGGTTGGTAGAGAACAACCACCCAGGGAGGTACTACCATCCTGTGGTGGAAGGTTGGTAGAGAACAACCACCCAGGGAGGTACTACCATCCTGTGGTGGAAGGTTGGTAGAGAACAACCACCCAGGGAGGTACTACTGTCCTGTGGTGGTAGGTTGGTAGACAACAACCACCCAGGGAGGTACTACCATCCTGTGGTGGTAGGTTGGTACAGAACAACCACCCAGGGAGGTACTACCATCCTGTGGTGGTAGGTTGGTAGAGAACAACCACCCATGGAGGTACTTCCATCCTGTGGTGGTAGGTTGGTAGAGAACAACCACCCAGGGAGGTACTACCATCCTGTGGTGGAAGGTTGGTAGACATCAACCACCCAGGGAAGTACTATCGTCCTGTGGTAGTAGGTTGGTAGACAGCAACCACCCAGGGAGGTACTACCATCCTGTGGTGGAAGGTTGGTACAGAACAACCACCCAGGGAGGTACTACCATCCTGTGGTGGAAGGTTGGTACAGAACAACCACCCAGGGAGGTACTACCATCCTGTGGTGGAAGGTTGGTAGAGAACAACCACCCAGGGAGGTACTACCATCCTGTGGTGGAAGGTTGGTAGAGAACAACCACCCAGGGAGGTACTACCATCCTGTGGTGGAAGGTTGGTAGAGAACAACCACCCAGGGAGGTACTACCATCCTGTGGTGGTAGGTTGGTACAGAACAACCACCCAGGGAGGTACTACCATCCTGTGGTGGAAGGTTGGTAGAGAACAACCACCCAGGGAGGTACTACCATCCTGTGGTGGAAGGTTGGTAGAGAACAACCACCCAGGGAGGTACTACCATCCTGTGGTGGAAGGTTGGTACAGAACAACCACCCAGGGAGGTACTACCATCCTGTGGTGGAAGGTTGGTAGAGAACAACCACCCAGGGAGGTACTACCATCCTGTGGTGGAAGGTTGGTACAGAACAACCACCCAGGATGGTACAGAACAACCACCCAGGGAGGTACTACCATCCTGTGGTGGAAGGTTGGTAGAGAACAACCACCCAGGGAGGTACTACCATCCTGTGGTGGAAGGTTGGTACAGAACAACCACCCAGGGAGGTACTACCATCCTGTGGTGGTAGGTTGGTACAGAACAACCACCCAGGGAGGTACTACCATCCTGTGGTGGTAGGTTGGTACAGAACAACCACCCAGGGAGGTACTACCATCCTGTGGTGGTAGGTTGGTAGAGAACAACCACCCAGGGAGGTACTACCGTCCTGTGGTGGAAGGTTGGTACAGAACAACCACCCAGGGAGGTACTACCATCCTGTGGTGGAAGGTTGGTACAGAACAACCACCCAGGGAGGTACTACCATCCTGTGGTGGAAGGTTGGTACAGAACAACCACCCAGGGAGGTACTACCATCCTGTGGTGGAAGGTTGGTAGAGAACAACCACCCAGGGAGGTACTACCATCCTGTGGTGGAAGGTTGGTACAAAACAACCACCCAGGTTGGTACAGAACAACCACCCAGGGAGGTACTACCATCCTGTGGTGGTAGGTTGGTATAGAACAACCACCCAGGGAGGTACTACCATCCTGTGGTGGAAGGTTGGTAGACAACAACCACCCAGGGAATTACTACCATCCTGTGGTGGAAGGTTGGTAGACAACAACCACCCAGGGAGGTACTACCATCCTGTGGTGGAAGGTTGGTACAGAACAACCACCCAGGTAGGTACTACCATCCTGTGGTGGAAGGTTGGTACAGAACAACCACCCAGGGAGGTACTACAATCCTGTGGTGGTAGGTTGGTAGAGAACAACCACCCAGGGAGGTACTACCATCCTGTGGTGGTAGGTTGGTAGAGAACAACCACCCAGGGAGGTACTACCATCCTGTGGTGGAAGGTTGGTACAGAACAACCACCCAGGGAGGTACTACCATCCTGTGGTGGAAGGTTGGTAGAGAACAACCACCCAGGGAGGTACTACCATCCTGTGGTGGTAGGTTGGTACAGAACAACCACCCAGGGAGGTACTACCATCCTGTGGTGGAAGGTTGGTACAGAACAACCACCCAGGGAGGTACTACTGTCCTGTGGTGGTAGGTTGGTAGAGAACAACCACCCAGGGAGGTACTACCATCCTGTGGTGGAAGGTTGGTACAGAACAACCACCCAGGGAGGTACTACCATCCTGTGGTGGTAGGTTGGTAGAGAACAACCACCCAGGGAGGTACTACCATCCTGTGGTGGAAGGTTGGTACAGAACAACCACCCAGGGAGGTACTACCATCCTGTGGTGGTAGGTTGGTAGAGAACAACCACCCAGGGAGGTACTACCATCCTGTGGTGGAAGGTTGGTAGAGAACAACCACCCAGGGAGGTACTACTGTCCTGTGGTGGTAGGTTGGTAGACAACAACCACCCAGGGAGGTACTACTCTCCTGTGGTGGTAGGTTGGTAGAGAACAACCACCCAGGGAGGTACTACCATCCTGTGGTGGAAGGTTGGTACAGAACAACCACCCAGGGAGGTACTACCATCCTGTGGTGGTAGGTTGGTAGAGAACAACCACCCAGGGAGGTACTACCATCCTGTGGTGGAAGGTTGGTAGAGAACAACCACCCAGGGAGGTACTACTGTCCTGTGGTGGAAGGTTGGTAGAGAACAACCACCCAGGGAGGTTCTAATGTCCTGTGGTGGAAGGTTGGTAGAGAACAACCACCCAGGGAGGTACTACCATCCTGTGGTGGAAGGTTGGTAGAGAACAACCACCCAGGGAGGTACTACTGTCCTGTGGTGGTAGGTTGGTAGAGAACAACCACCCAGGGAGGTACTACCATCCTGTGGTAGTATGTTGCTAGACAACAACCACCCAGGGAGGTACTACTCCTGTGGTAGTAGGTTGGTAGAGAACAACCACCCAGGGAGGTACTACTGTCCTGTGGTAGTAGGTTGGTAGACAACAACCACCCAGGGAGGTACTACTGTCCTGTGGTAGTAGGTTGGTAGACAACAACCACCCAGGGAGGTACTACTGTCCTGTGGTAGTAGGTTGGTAGACAACAACCACCCAGGGAGGTACTACCATCCTGTGGTAGTAGGTTGGTAGAGAACAACCACCCAGGGAGGTACTACTGTCCTGTGGTAGTAGGTTGGTAGACAACAACCACCCAGGGAGGTACTACTGTCCTGTGGTAGTAGGTTGGTAGACAACAACCACCCAGGGAGGTACTACTGTCCTGTGGTAGTAGGTTGGTAGAGAACAACCACCCAGGGAGGTACTACTGTCCTGTGGTGGTAGGTTGGTAGAGAACAACCACCCAGGGAGGTACTACTGTCCTGTGGTGGAAGGTTGGTAGAGAACAACCTCCCAGGGAGGTACTACCATCCTGTGGTGGAAGGTTGGCAGAGAACAACCACCCAGGGAGGTACTACCATCCTGTGGTAGTAGGTTGGTAGACAACAACCACCCAGGGAGGTACTACTGTCCTGTGGTAGTAGGTTGGTAGACAACAACCACCCAGGGAGGTACTACTGTCCTGTGGTAGTAGGTTGGTAGACAACAACCACCCAGGGAGGTACTACTGTCCTGTGGTAGTAGGTTTTTAGACAACAACCACCCAGGGAGGTACTACCGTCCTGTGGTAGTAGGTTGGTAGACAACAACCACCCAGGGAGGTACTACTGTCCTGTGGTAGTAGGTTGGTAGACAACAACCACCCAGGGAGGTACTACTGTCCTGTGGTAGTAGGTTGGTAGACAACAACCACCCAGGGAGGTACTACCATCCTGTGGTAGTAGGTTGGTAGACAACAACCACCCAGGGAGGTACTACTGTCCTGTGGTAGTAGGTTGGTAGAGAACAACCACCCAGGGAGGTACTACCGTCCTGTGGTAGTAGGTTGGTAGAGAACAACCACCCAGGGAGGTACTACCATCCTGTGGTAGTAGGTTGGTAGACAACAACCACCCAGGGAGGTACTACCGTCCTGTGGTGGTAGGTTGGTAGAGAACAACCACCCAGGGAGGTACTACCATCCTGTGGTGGAAGGTTGGTAGAGAACAACCACCCAGGGAGGTACTACTGTCCTGTGGTGGAAGGTTGGTAGAACAACCACCCAGGGAGGTACTACCATCCTGTGGTAGTAGGTTGGTACAGAACAACCACCCAGGGAGGTACTACCATCCTGTGGTGGAAGGATTGTAGAGAACAACCACCCAGGGAGGTACTACCATCCTGTGGTGGAAGGTTGGTAGACAACAACCACCCAGGGAGGTACTACTGTCATGTGGTAGTAGGTTGGTAGACAACAATAGAACAACCACCCAGGGAGGTACTACCATCCTGTGGTGGAAGGTTGGTAGAGAACAACCACCCAGGGAGGTACTACAGTCCTGTGGTGGTAGGTTGGTAGAACAACCACCCAGGGAGGTACTACCATCCTGTGGTGGTAGGTTGGTAGAGAACAACCACCCAGGGAGGTACTACCATCCTGTGGTGGAAGGTTGGTAGAGAACAACCACCCAGGGAGGTACTACCATCCTGTGGTGGAAGGTTGGTACAGAACAACCACCCAGGGAGGTACTACCATCCTGTGGTGGAAGGTTGGTACAGAACAACCACCCAGGGAGGTACTACCGTCCTGTGGTAGTAGGTTGGTAGACAACAACCACCCAGGGAGGTACTACCATCCTGTGGTAGTAGGTTGGTAGAGAACAACCACCCAGGGAGGTACTACCATCCTGTGGTAGTAGGTTGGTAGACAACAACCACCCAGGGAGGTACTACTGTCCTGTGGTAGTAGGTTGGTAGACAACAACCACCCAGGGAGGTACTACTGTCCTGTGGTAGTAGGTTGGTAGAGAACAACCACCCAGGGAGGTACTACTGTCCTGTGGTAGTAGGTTGGTAGACAACCACCCAGGGAGGTACTACCATCCTGTGGTAGTAGGTTGGTAGACAACAACCACCCAGGGAGGTACTACTGTCCTGTGGTAGTAGGTTGGTAGACAACAACCACCCAGGGAGGTACTACTGTCCTGTGGTAGTAGGTTGGTAGACAACAACCACCCAGGGAGGTACTACTGTCCTGTGGTAGTAGGTTGGTAGAGAACAACCACCCAGGGAGGTACTACCGTCCTGTGGTAGTAGGTTGGTAGACAACCACCCAGGGAGGTACTACCGTCCTGTGGTAGTAGGTTGGTAGACAACAACCACCCAGGGAGGTACTACCATTCTGTGGTGTAGTAGGTTGGTAGACAACAACCACCCAGGGAGGTACTACCATCCTGTGGTGGTAGGTTGGTAGAGAACAACCACCCAGGGAGGTACTACCATCCTGTGGTAGTAGGTTGGTAGAGAACAACCACCCAGGGAGGTACTACCCTCCTGTGGTTGTAGGTTGGTAGACACCAACCACCCAGGGAGGTACTACCATCCTGTGGTGGAAGGTTGGTAGAGAACAACCACCCAGGGAGGTACTACCATCCTGTGGTGGAAGGTTGGTAGAGAACAACCACCCAGGGAGGTACTACCGGCCTGTCGTGGTAGGGTGGTAGACAGCAACCACCCAGGGAGGTACTACCATCCTGTGGTGGAAGGTTGGTAGAGAACAACCACCCAGGGAGGTACTACCATCCTGTGGTGGTAGGTTGGTAGAGAACAACCACCCAGGGAGGTACTACCATCCTGTGGTGGAAGGTTGGTAGAGAACAACCACCCAGGGAGGTACTACCGTCCTGGGGTGGAAGGTTGGTAGACAACAACCACCCAGGGAGGTACTACTGTCCTGTGGTGGAAGGTTGGTAGACAACAACCACCCAGGGAGGTACTACCATCCTGTGGTGGAAGGTTGGTAGAGAACAACCACCCAGGGAGGTACTACCATCCTGTGGTGGTAGGTTGGTAGACAACAACCACCCAGGGAGGTACTACTGTCCTGTGGTAGTAGGTTGGTAGAGAACAACCACCCAGGGAGGTACTACCATCCTGTGGTGGTAGGTTGGTAGAGAACAACCACCCAGGGAGGTACTACCATCCTGTGGTGGAAGGTTGGTAGAGAACAACCACCCAGGGAGGTACTACCATCCTGTGGTGGAAGGTTGGCAGACAACAACCACCCAGGGAGGTACTACAATCCTGTGGTAGTAGGTTGGTAGACAACAACCACCCAGGGAGGTACTACCATCCTGTGGTGGTAGGTTGGTAGAGAACAACCACCCAGGGAGGTACTACCATCCTGTGGTGGAAGGTTGGTACAGAACAACCACCCAGGGAGGTACTACCATCCTGTGGTGGTAGGTTGGTAGAGAACAACCACCCAGGGAGGTACTACCATCCTGTGGTGGTAGGTTGGTACAGAACAACCACCCAGGGAGGTACTACCATCCTGTGGTGGTAGGTTGGTAGAGAACAACCACCCAGGGAGGTTCTACTGTCCTGTGGTGGAAGGTTGGTACAGAACAACCACCCAGGGAGGTACTACCATCCTGTGGTGGAAGGTTGGTAGAGAACAACCACCCAGGGAGGTACTACCATCCTGTGGTGGAAGGTTGGTAGAGAACAACCACCCAGGGAGGTACTACCATCCTGTGCTGGAAGGTTGGTAGAGAACAACCACCCAGGGAGGTACTACCATCCTGTGGTGGTAGGTTGGTACAGAACAACCACCCAGGGAGGTACTACCATCCTGTGGTGGAAGGTTGGTAGAGAACAACCACCCAGGGAGGTACTACCATCCTGTGGTGGAAGGTTGGTAGAGAACAACCACCCAGGGAGGTACTACCATCCTGTGGTGGAAGGTTGGTACAGAACAACCACCCAGGGAGGTACTAGCATCCTGTGGTGGAAGGTTGGTAGAACAACCACCCAGGGAGGTACTACCATCCTGTGGTGGAAGGTTGGTACAGAACAACCACCCAGGATGGTACAGAACAACCACCCAGGGAGGTACTACCATCCTGTGGTGGAAGGTTGGTAGAGAACAACCACCCAGGGAGGTACTACCATCCTGTGGTGGAAGGTTGGTACAGAACAACCACCCAGGGAGGTACTACCATCCTGTGGTGGTAGGTTGGTACAGAACAACCACCCAGGGAGGTACTACCATCCTGTGGTGGTAGGTTGGTACAGAACAACCACCCAGGGAGGTACTACCATCCTGTGGTGGTAGGTTGGTAGACAACAACCACCCAGGGAGGTACTACCGTCCTGTGGTGGAAGGTTGGTACAGAACAACCACCCAGGGAGGTACTACCATCCTGTGGTGGAAGGTTGGTATAGAACAACCACCCAGGGAGGTACTACCATCCTATGGTGGAAGGTTGGTAGACAACAACCAACCAGGGAGGTACTACCATCCTGTGGTGGAAGGTTGGTAGAGAACAACCACCCAGGGAGGTACTACCATCCTGTGCTGGAAGGTTGGTAGAGAACAACCACCCAGGGAGGTACTACCATCCTGTGGTGGAAGGTTGGTACAGAACAACCACCCAGGTTGGTACAGAACAACCACCCAGGGAGGTACTACCATCCTGTGGTGGAAGGTTGGTAGAGAACAACCACCCAGGGAGGTACTACCATCCTGTGGTGGAAGGTTGGTAGAGAACAACCACCCAGGGAGGTACTACCATCCTGTGGTGGAAGGTTGGTACAGAACAACCACCCAGGGAGGTACTACCATCCTGTGGTGGAAGGTTGGTAGAACAACCACCCAGGGAGGTACTACCATCCTGTGGTGGAAGGTTGGTACAGAACAACCACCCAGGATGGTACAGAACAACCACCCAGGGAGGTACTACCATCCTGTGGTGGAAGGTTGGTAGAGAACAACCACCCAGGGAGGTACTACCATCCTGTGGTGGAAGGTTGGTACAGAACAACCACCCAGGGAGGTACTACCATCCTGTGGTGGTAGGTTGGTACAGAACAACCACCCAGGGAGGTACTACCATCCTGTGGTGGTAGGTTGGTACAGAACAACCACCCAGGGAGGTACTACCATCCTGTGGTGGTAGGTTGGTAGAGAACAACCACCCAGGGAGGTACTACCGTCCTGTGGTGGAAGGTTGGTACAGAACAACCACCCAGGGAGGTACTACCATCCTGTGGTGGAAGGTTGGTACAGAACAACCACCCAGGGAGGTACTACCATCCTGTGGTGGAAGGTTGGTACAGAACAACCACCCAGGTTGGTACAGAACAACCACCCAGGGAGGTACTACCATCCTGTGGTGGAAGGTTGGTAGAGAACAACCACCCAGGGAGGTACTACCATCCTGTGGTGGAAGGTTGGTACAAAACAACCACCCAGGTTGGTACAGAACAACCACCCAGGGAGGTACTACCATCCTGTGGTGGTAGGTTGGTATAGAACAACCACCCAGGGAGGTACTACCATCCTGTGGTGGAAGGTTGGTAGACAACAACCACCCAGGGAATTACTACCATCCTGTGGTGGAAGGTTGGTAGACAACAACCACCCAGGGAGGTACTACCATCCTGTGGTGGAAGGTTGGTACAGAACAACCACCCAGGTAGGTACTACCATCCTGTGGTGGAAGGTTGGTACAGAACAACCACCCAGGGAGGTACTACAATCCTGTGGTGGAAGGTTGGTTGAGAACAACCACCCAGGGAGGTAATACCATCCTGTGGTGGAAGGTTGGTACAGAACAACCACCCAGGGAGGTACTACCATCCTGTGGTGGAAGGTTGGTACAGAACAACCACCCAGGGAGGTACTACCATCCTGTGGTGGAAGGTTGGTAGAGAACAACCACCCAGGGAGGTACTACCATCCTGTGGGTACAGAACAACCACCCAGGGAGGTACTACCATCCTGTGGTGGAAGGTTGGTACAGAACAACCACCCAGGGAGGTACTACTGTCCTGTGGTGGTAGGTTGGTAGAGAACAACCACCCAGGGAGGTACTACCATCCTGTGGTGGAAGGTTGGTACAGAACAACCACCCAGGGAGGTACTACCATCCTGTGGTGGTAGGTTGGTAGAGAACAACCACCCAGGGAGGTACTACCATCCTGTGGTGGAAGGTTGGTACAGAACAACCACCCAGGGAGGTACTACCATCCTGTGGTGGAAGGTTGGTACAGAACAACCACCCAGGGAGGTACTACCATCCTGTGGTGGAAGGTTGGTACAGAACAACCACCCAGGGAGGTACTACTGTCCTGTGGTGGTAGGTTGGTAGAGAACAACCACCCAGGGAGGTACTACCATCCTGTGGTGGTAGGTTGGTAGAGAACAACCACCCAGGGAGGTACTACCATCCTGTGGTGGAAGGTTGGTACAGAACAACCACCCAGGGAGGTACTACCATCCTGTGGTGGTAGGTTGGTAGGGAACAACCACCCATGGAGGTACTACCATCCTGTGGTGGAAGGTTGGTAGAGAACAACCACCCAGGGAGGTTCTACTGTCCTGTGGTGGAAGGTTGGTAGAGAACAACCACCCAGGGAGGTACTACTGTCCTGTGGTGGAAGGTTGGTAGAGAACAACCACCCAGGGAGGTACTACCATCCTATGGTGGAAGGTTGGTACAGAATAACCACCCAGGGAGGTACTTCCATCCTGTGGTGGTAGGTTGGTAGAGAACAACCACCCAGGGAGGTACTACCATCCTGTGGTGGAAGGTTGGTACAGAACAACCACCCAGGGAGGTACTACCATCCTGTGGTGGTAGGTTGGTAGAGAACAACCACCCAGGGAGGTACTACCATCCTGTGGTGGAAGGTTGGTACAGAACAACCACCCAGGGAGGTACTACCATCCTGTGGTGGTAGGTTGGTAGAGAACAACCACCCAGGGAGGTACTACCATCCTGTGGTGGAAGGTTGGTAGAGAACAACCACCCAGGGAGGTACTACTGTCCTGTGGTGGAAGGTTGGTAGACAACAACCTCCCAGGGAGGTACTACTGTCCTGTGGTGGAAGGTTGGTAGAGAACAACCACCCAGGGAGGTACTACCATCCTGTGGTGGAAGGTTGGTACAGAACAACCACCCAGGGAGCTACTACCATCCTGTGGTGGTAGGTTGGTAGAGAACAACCACCCAGGGAGGTACTACCATCCTGTGGTGGAAGGTTGGTAGAGAACAACCACCCAGGGAGGTACTACTGTCCTGTGGTGGAAGGTTGGTAGAGAACAACCTCCCAGGGAGGTACTACCATCCTGTGTTGGAAGGTTGGTACAGAACAACCACCCAGGGAGGTACTACCATCCTGTGGTGGAAGGTTGGTAGAGAACAACGACCCAGGGAGGTACTACCATCCTGTGGTGGAAGGTTGGTAGAGAACAACCACCCAGGGAGGTACTACCATCCTGTGGTGGAAGGTTGGTACAGAACAACCACCCAGGGAGGTACTACCATCCTGTGGTGGTAGGTTGGTAGAGAACAACCACCCAGGGAGGTACTACCATCCTGTGGTGGTAGGTTGGTAGAGAACAACCACCCAGGGAGGTACTACCATCCTGTGGTGGAAGGTTGGTAGAGAACAACCTCCCAGGGAGGTACTACCATCCTGTGGTGGAAGGTTGGTACAGAACAACCACCCAGGGAGGTACTACCATCCTGTGGTGGAAGGTTGGTACAGAACAACCACCCAGGGAGGTACTACCATCCTGTGGTGGAAGGTTGGTAGAGAACAACCACCCAGGGAGGTAATACCATCCTGTGGTGGTAGGTTGGTAGAGAACAACCACCCAGGGAGGTACTACCGTCCTGTGGTGGAAGGTTGGTAGAGAACAACCACCCAGGGAGGTACTACCATCCTGTGGTGGAAGGTTGGTAGAGAACAACCACCCAGGGAGGTACTACCATCCTGTGGTGGAAGGTTGGTACAGAACAACCACCCAGGGAGGTACTACCATCCTGTGGTGGAAGGTTGGTAGAGAACAACCACCCAGGGAGGTACTACCGTCCTGTGGTGGAAGGTTGGTAGAGAACAACCACCCAGGGAGGTACTACCGTCCTGTGGTGGAAGGTTGGTAGAGAACAACCACCCAGGGAGGTACTACCATCCTGTGGTGGAAGGTTGGTACAGAACAACCACCCAGGGAGGTACTACCATCCTGTGGTGGAAGGTTGGTAGAGAACAACCACCCAGAAAGGTACTACCGTCCTGTGGTGGAAGGTTGGTAGAGAACAACCACCCAGGGAGGTACTACCGTCCTGTGGTGGAAGGTTGGTAGAGAACAACCACCCAGGGAGGTACTACCATCCTGTGGTGGAAGGTTGGTACAGAACAACCACCCAGGGAGGTACTACCATCCTGCCAAGTGAGTGTAATTGCTGTACATGATGGTATGATTGCTGGTGCTTTTTTTGTATCATAAACATGCAAGATTTCATGTTCGTCTTGTTTCTGCTACTTACACTTATCACACTTCACATACATGTACGAGCATGTACATACACACCCCTATGGGTTTTCTTCTATTTTCTTACTAGTTCTTGTTCTTGTTTATTACCTCCTATATCCATGGGGAAGTGGAACAGAATTCCTCCTCCGTAAGTCATGAGTGTCGTAAGATGCGACTAAAATGCCGGGAGCAAGTGGCTAGTAACCCCTTCTGCTGCATATACTATTACTAAATTTAAAAGGAGACACTTTCCTTTCTCTTTTTTACGTGACCCTCCCTCGGGTTATGTGACCCTCGGGGAATGTGACCCTCTCTCGGGGAATGTGACCCTCCCTCGGGAAATGTGACCCTCCCTCGGGGAATGTGACCCTCCCTCGGGGAATGTGACCCTCCCTCGGGAAATGTGACTCTCCCTCGGGGAATGTGACCCTCGCTCGGGGAATGTGACCCTCCATCGGGGAATGTGACCCTCCCTCGGGGAATGTGACCCTCCCTCGGGAAATGTGACCCTCCCTCGGGGAATGTGACCCTCCCTCGGGGAATGTGACCCTCCCTCGGGGAATGTGACCCTCCCTCGGGGAATGTGACCCTCCCTCGGGGAATGTGACCCTCCCTCGGGGAATGTGACCCTCCCTCGGGGAATGTGACCCTCCCTCGGGGAATGTGACCCTTCCTCGGGGGATGTGACCCTCCCTCGGGGGATGTGACCCTCCCTCGGGGGATGTGACGCTCCCTCGGGGAATGTGACCCTCCCTCAGGGAATGTGACCCTCCCTCGTGGAATGTGACCATCCCTCGTGGAATGTGACCCTTCCTCTGGGAATGTGACCCTCCCTCGGGGAATGTGACCCTCCCTCGGGGAATGTGACCCTCCCTCGGGGAATGTGACCCTCCCTCGGGGAATGTGACTCTCGCTCGGGGAATGTGACCCTCCCTCGGGGAATGTGACTCTCCCTCTGGGAATGTGACCCTCCCTCGGGGAATGTGACTCTCCCTCGGGGAATGTGACCCTCGGGGTAGTTCTATAAAGTCTACCGTCATCGGCAAGTTTTTGGGATTTGTAAGACTATATTGATTAAAAAATGTTCTGGAAATTATGCTTAGAAAACTGAGATACTATGTGTCTAAACTGAGATACTATGTGTCTAAACTGAGATACTATGTGTCTAAACTGAGATACTATGTGTCTAAACTGAGATACTATGTGTCTAAACTCAGATACTATGTGTCTAAACTCAGATACTATGTGTCTAAACTGAGATACTATGTGTCTAAACTGAGATACTATGTGTCTAAACTGAGATACTATGTGTCTAAACTGAGATACTATGTGTCTAAACTGAGATACTATGTGTCTAAACTGAGATACTATGTGTCTAAACTCAGATACTATGTGTCT
Organism: Cherax quadricarinatus; assembly: GCF_038502225.1. Taxonomy (NCBI): domain Eukaryota; kingdom Metazoa; phylum Arthropoda; class Malacostraca; order Decapoda; family Parastacidae; genus Cherax; species Cherax quadricarinatus. The sequence goes on from NC_091345.1 coordinate 27,943,074, forward strand.
AAACTGAGATACTATGTGTCTAAGCTGAGATACTATGTGTCTAAACTGAGATACTATGTGTCTAAACTGAGATACTATGTGTCTAAACTGAGATACTATGTGTCTAAACTCAGATACTATGTGTCTAAACTCAGATACTATGTGTCTAAACTGAGATACTATGTGTCTAAACTGAGATACTATGTGTCTAAACTGAGATACTATGTGTCTAAACTGAGATACTATGTGTCTAAACTGAGATACTATGTGTCTAAACTGAGATACTAATTGTCTAAACTGAGATACTAATTGTCTAAACTGAGATACTATGTGTCTAAACTGAGATACTATGTGTCTAAACTGAGATACTATGTGTCTAAACTGAGATACTATGTGTCTAAACTGAGATACTAATTGTCTAAACTGAGATACTAATTGTCTAAACTGAGATACTAATTATCTAAACTGAGATACTGTGTGTCTAAACTGAGATACTGTGTGTCTAAACTGAAATACTGTGTGTCTAAACTGAGATACTGTGTGTCTAAACTGAGATACTGTGTGTCTTAACTGAGATACTGTGTATCTAAACTGAGATACTGTGTATAAACTGGGATACTATGTGTCTAAACTGAGATACGATGTGTCTAAACTGAGATACGATGTGTCTAAACTGAGATACTAATTGTCTAAACTGAGATACTAATTGTCTAAACTGAGATACTGTGTGTCTAAACTCAGATTCTATGTGTCTAAACTGAGATAATATGTGTCTAAACTCAGATACTATGTGTCTAAACTCAGATACTATGTGTCTAAACTGAGATACTATGTGTCTAAACTGAGATACTATGTGTCTAAACTGAGATACTATGTGTCTAAACTGAGATACTATGTGTCTAAACTGAGATACTAATTGTCTAAACTGAGATACTATGTGTCTAAACTGAGATACTGTGTGTCTAAACTGAGATACTATGTGTCTAAACTGAGATACTATGTGTCTAAACTGAGATACTATGTGTCTAAACTGAGATACTATGTGTCTAAACTGAGATACCATGTGTCTAAACTGAGATACCATGTGTCTAAACTGAGATACTATATGTCTAAACTGAGATACTATGTGTCTAAACTGAGATACTATGTGTCTAAACTGAGATACCATGTGTCTAAACTGAGATACCATGTGTCTAAACTGAGATACCATGTGTCTAAACTGAGATACTATGTGTCTAAACTGAGATACTGTGTGTCTAAACTGAGATACTATGTGTCTAAACTGAGATACTATGTGTCTAAACTGAGATACTGTGTGTCTAAACTGAGATACTATGTGTCTAAACTGAGATACTGTGTGTCTAAACTGAGATACTGTGTGTCTAAACTGAGATACTATGTGTCTAAACTGAGATACTATGTGTCTAAACTGAGATACTATGTGTCTAAACTGAGATACTGTGTGTCTAAACTGAGATACTATGTGTCTAAACTTCAGTTTTTTTGCTTAATAAATGTATAAACATTACGTAAAACATCAATTATTAAATAAATATATAAAACAGTGATCACTGTCTACTTCAATCTTTATGGTGCAGTTATTGTGGTGCTGTCATTGTGGTGCAGTTATTGTGGTGCTGTCATTGTGGTGCAGTTATTGTGGTGCTGTCATTGTGGTGGTGTCATTGTGGTGCTGTCATTGTGGTGCTGTCATCGTAGTGCAGTTATTGTGTTGCTGTCATTGTGGTGCTGTCATTGTGGTGCAGTCATTGTGGTGCTGCAATTGTCGTGCTGTCATTGTGGTGCTGTCATTGTGGTGCTGTCATTGTGGTGCAGTTATCGTCGTGCTGTCATTGTTGTGCTGTCATTGTGGTGCTGTCATTGTGGTGCTGTCATTGTGGTGCAGTCATTGTGGTGCAGTCATTGTGGTGCTGTCATTGTGGTGCAGTTTTTGTGGTGCTGTCATTGTGGTGCTGCCACTGTGGTGCTGTCATTGTGGTGCTGCCATTGTTGTGCTGTCATTGTGGTGCAGTTATTGTGGTGCTGTCATTGTGGTGCTGTCATTTTGGTGCTGTCATTGTGGTGCTGTCTTTGTGGTGCAGTTATTTTGGTGCTGGCTTTGTGGTGCTGTCATTGTGGTGCTGTCATTGAGGTGCTGTCATTGTGATGCAGTTATTGTGGTGCTGTCATTGTGATGCTGTCATTGTGGTGCTGTCATTGTGGTGCTGTCATTGTTTTGCAGTCATTGTGGTGCTCTCATTGTTTTGCAGTCATTGTGGTGCTGTTATTGTGGTACTGTCATTGTGGTGCTGTCATTGTGGAGCAGTCATTGTGGTACTGTCATTGTTTTGCAGTCATTGTGGTGCTGTCATTGTGGTACTGTCATTATGGTGCTGTCATTGTTTTGCAGTCATTGTGGTGCTGTCATTGTGGTACTGTCATTGTGGTACTGTCATTGTGGTGCTGTCATTGTTTTGCAGTCATTGTGGTGCTGTCATTGTGGTGCTGTCATTGTGGTAGTGTCATTGTTTTGCAGTCATTGTGGTGCTGGCATTGTGGTGCTGTCATTGTGGTGCTGTCATTGTGGTGCTGTCATTGTTTTGCAGTCATTGTGGTGCTGTCATTGTGGTGCTCTCATTGTTTTGCAGTCATTGTGGTGCTGTCATTGTGGTACTGTCATTGTGGTGCTGTCATTGTTTTGCAGTCATTGTGGTGCTGTCATTGTGGTGCTGTCATTGTGGTGCTGTCATTGTGGTGCAGTCATTGTGGTGCTGTCATTGTTTTGCAGTCATTGTGGTGCTGTCATTGTGGTACTGTCATTGTGGTGCTGTCATTGTGGTGCTGTCATTGTGGTGCAGTCATTGTGGTACTGTCATTGTTTTGCAGTCATTGTGGTGCTGTCATTGTGGTACTGTCATTATGGTGCTGTCATTGTGGTGCTGTCATTGTTTTGCAGTCATTGTGGTGCTGTCATTGTGGTACTGTCATTGTTTTGCAGTCATTGTGGTGCTGCCATTGTGGTGCTGTCATTGTGGTGCAGTTATTGTGGTGCAGTTATTGTGGTGCAGTTATTGTGGTGCAGTTATTGTGGTGCAGTTATTGTGGTGCTGTCATTGTGGTGCAGTTATTGTGGTGCAGTTATTGTGGTGCTGTCATTGTTGTGCTGTCATTGTGGTGCTGTCATTGTGGTGCTGTCATTGTGGTGCAGTTATTGTGGTGCTGTCATTGTGATGCTGTCATTGTGGTGCTGTCATTGTGGTGCTGTCATTGTGGTGCTGTCATTGTGGTGCAGTTATTGTGGTGCTGTCATTGTGGTGCTGTCACTGTGGTGCTGTCATTGTGGTGCTGTCATTGTGGTGCTGTCATTGTGGTGCAGTTATTGTGGTGCTGTCATTATGGTGCTGTCATTTTGGTGCTGTCATTTTGGTGCTGTCATTCTGGTGCTGTCCTTGTGGTGCTTTCCTTGTGGTGCAGTTATTGTGGTGCTGGCTTTGTGGTGCTGTCATTTTGGTGCTGTCATTGTTTTGCAGTTATTGTGGTGCTGTCATTTTGGTGCTGTCATTGTGGTGCTGTCATTGTGGTACTGTCATTGTGGTGCTGTCATTGTGGTGCTGTCATTGTGGTGCTGTCATTGTTTTGCAGTCATTGTGGTGCTGTCATTTTGGTGCTGTCATTGTGGTGCTGTCATTGTGGTACTGTCATTGTGGTGCTGTCATTGTGGTGCTGTCATTGTGGTGCTGTCATTGTGGTGCAGTCATTGTGGTACTGTCATTGTTTTGCAGTCATTGTGGTGCTGTCATTGTGGTACTGTCATTATGGTGCTGTCATTGTGGTGCTGTCATTGTGGTGCAGTTATAGTGGTGCAGTTATTGTGGTGCAGTTATTGTGGTGCAGTATTGTGGTGCAGTTATTGTGGTGCTGTCATTGTGGTGCAGTTATTGTGGTGCAGTTATTGTGGTGCTGTCATTGTGGTGCTGTCATTGTGGTGCTGTCATTGTGGTGCAGTTATTGTGGTGCTGTCATTGTGGTGCTGTCATTGTGGTGCTGTCATTGTGGTGCAGTTATTGTCGTGCTGTCATTGTGGTGCTGTCATTGTGGTGCTGTCATTGTGGTGCTGTCATTGTGGTGCAGTTATTGTGGTGCTGTCATTGTGCTGTCATTGTGGTGCAGTCATTGTGGTGCTGTCATTGTTTTGCAGTCATTGTGGTGCTGTCATTATGGTGCTGTCATTGTTTTGCAGTCATTGTGGTGCAGTCATTGTGGTACTCTCATTGTTTTGCAGTCATTGTGGTGCTGTCATTGTTTTGCAGTCATTGTGGTGCAGTCATTGTGGTGCTGTCATTGTGGTGCTGTCATTGTGGTGCTGTCATTGTTTTGCAGTCATTGTGGTGCTGTCATTGTGGTGCTGTCATTGTGGTGCTTTCATTGTTTTGCAGTCATTGTGGTGCTGTCATTGTGGTACTGTCATTGTTTTGCAGTCATTGTGGCGCTGTCATTGTGGTGCTGTCATTGTGGTGCTTACATTGTTTTGCAGTCATTGTGGTGCTGTCATTGTGGTGCTGTCATTGCGGTGCTCTAATTGTGGTGCTGTCATTTTGGTGCAGCCATTGTGGGGCTGTCATTGTGGTGCTGTCACTGTGGTGCAGCCATTGTGGTGCAATCATTGTGGTGCTGTTATTGTGGTGCTATCATTGTGGTGCAACTATTGTGGGGCTGTCATTGTGGTGCAATCATTGTGGTGCTGTCTTCGTGGTGCTGTCATTGTGGTGCAGCACTTGTGGGGGCTGTCATTGTGGTGCAGTCATTGTGGTGCAGTCATTTTGATGCAGTCATTGTGGTGTACTCATTGTGGTGCAGACATTGCAGTGCAGTCATTGTGATGCAGTCATTGTGGTGCAGTCATTGTGGTGCAGTCATTGTGGTGTAGTCATTGTGGTGTAGTCATTGTGGTGCAGTCATTGTGGTGTAGTCATTGTGGTGTAGTCATTGTGGTGCAGTCATTGTGGTGCAGTCATTGTGGTGCAGTCATTGTAGTGTAGTCATTGTGGTGCAGTCATTGTGGTGCAGCCATTGTGGTGCAGTCATTGTGGTGCAGTCATTGTAGTGTAGTCATTGTGGTGCAGTCATTGTGGTGCAGCCATTGTGGTGCAGTCATTGTGGTGCAGTCATTGTTGTGCAGTCATTGTAGTGTAGTCATTGTGGTGCAGTCATTGTGGTGCAGCCATTGTGGTGCAGTCATTGTGGTGCAGCCATCGTGGTGCAGCCATTGTGGTGCAGTCATTGTGGTGCAGTCATTGTGGTGCAGCCATTGTGGTGCAGTCATTGTAGTGTAGTCATTGTGGTGCAGTCATTGTGGTGCAGTCATTGTGGTGCTGTTATAGTTATTTAACGTCTACCCTCTGTTTTTGCTAAATATTCCATTTTCAGCTGTGCTTAATTAACATTCTACATGCTTTTGTTACTTAATAAACTAATCACTGTAACTACTGTTACTAAAGTATCCAGATGTTTCACAAATAATCATCCTAAGAGAGGAAACCTATGAGAATGTTTCAGTCAGTCCAGGACCACTGTCAAGGAATGGTTAAGTTGCTGGTACACTCACGTTACATACCGAGTGTGCATGGTTTGATACCCGGCATGGATGATACACTGATGTTTACTTACACCTGCTGTGTGTTCTCCTAGCAGTAAGTGGGTACCTTGGTATTAATCGACTGTTGTGGGTCTCATCCTGGGGAGGGTAGAATATCTTAGAAAAAGCTGGGCCTTGAAATGCGTTTAAGGTAGGATAAGATAACATTTTTGTTCGAATTTTATTCCCGGAGGGTAATCTACCTGGCATAACCCAAGAAAGTCAGTGAGTCAGAGAGTGACTCTTATTTCCAATGTTGTCCTCAATGTTATCCCCCAGGATGTTACCCAACACCAGTCAATGTAGTTCCCCAGGATGCCACCCAACACCAGTCAATGTTGTCCCCCAGGATGCCACCCAACACCAGTCAATGTTGTCCCAAGGATGCCACCCAACACCAGTCGACTAACCCAGGATGTGTGTATTTCATCTAACACTTGCTGGTGTACACCACTATTCCGGATTTCCAGTCTTAAATATAAATACTTCTTTAAATTTCATATTGAGCCCCTTAAATACTTCTCGGTAGTTTCGTGTGAACTCTCCTTCTTCCTTCCTCAGCTTGATTACCTGGCCCTTGACTGTTATTTTCGTCCTGGTGTGGCTATACAACAGCATCGGGTCAGACTTGGCTTTCGATGCTTTGTCGTGTCCGTATTTCTCCTGGGCCTCCCTCCTTGTCTGCGTATATTCGTTTCCAACTCATTGAGTAATCTTTTTATTTTCTTGGGTCCTTTATCTTCTGTAGTTTTTCCATTTTCTAGGGCACTTTTTTTTTTTGCCTCTGCACCTTTGGGTGAACAAAGGATTCGTTCTGGTCTTCCCATTATTTCTGTTGTCCTTGGAAAGGATCTTCTCCACTGCTTCCTTGCATTTTATTGTTATGTAGTCCATCATTTTGTTTACTGATTTTCCCACCAATTCTCTTTCTAACTAAACCTCATGCAGGAAATTCCTCATGCCTGTGTAGTCCTCCCTTTTGTAGTTAGGCTTCTCCCATCCTACTCCTGATTCCCTCTGCATTTGTAACTATGTATTCGAGGCTTAGAACCACGTGATCACTAGCCCAGAGGGGTCTTTCATATGTGATGTCCTCAATAACTGCACTACTCAATGTAAATACTAGTGCCAGTCTTGCTGGGTCGTCCTCCCCCTCTCTCCCTGGTAGTGTTCCTTACATGTTGATGCATGAGGTTTTCCAGTACCGCCTCCATCGTCTTGACAATCCATGTTTATTGTCCCCAATGTGGTTCCAGGTTTTCAAAGTCTATCTCCATGTGATTGAAATCATCCACAATCAGTAGCTTTGCCCTACCCACATGGTCTCTTCTGGTGCATTCATCCAGTGTGTCAACTATTGCTCTGTTACCCTCATATTCTTGCCTTGGCCTCCTGCTATTCTGTGGTGGGTTATACATCGCTGCAATCACCACCTTGGGATTTCCAGTTTCAGTTGTTTTTATTAAGTAGCCCCTTGCTTATTCTCTCTCTCCTACCTCCAGTTCTTCAAAATCCCATTCAACTGTCATGAGCAGTGCCACTCCTCCACCCCTTCTGTTCCCTCTGTCCTTCTTGAGGATATGATATCCAGTTGGAAAGATTCCCTCTATTATCACTCCTGAGAGCTTGGTTTCTGTGAGAACCACGATGCCTGGTGATGCTTCTGTGATTCTTTGGTGCCACGACTCACAATTATTCGTTATTCCATCAGCGTTGGTGTTCCATACCTTCAGTTTCCTCACCAGCACTGTATTGTAGAGAGTTTGTGGGGACTAGGGAAGTGGGGGACCTGGCAATGTGCCAAGAGATTCTACAGCGCTGTGTAAGGTGGTGGCTCCGGGTGTGGAGTGTAGTTTGTGTTGGGATGTTATGTTTGGTTGCAGGATTCTGAGGGTGGTTCTGTGGGTGTTTTCACTTGTTGCTCCTCTCGTGTATGTGTATGTGCTCATCTATTTGTTCAACTATTTGTGGTTGTAAGGATCGAGTCATAGCTCCTAGCCCCACATCTTCACTGATCGCTACTAGTTAATCACTCTCCCTGCTTCATGAGCTTTATCATATGTAATCTTAAAACTATGTATGGTTGCTGCTTCCAGTACGTCACTAGTCAGACTCTTCCACATCTTGACAACTCTATGACTAAAGAAATACTTCCTAACATCTCTTTGACTCATCTGAATCTTCAACTTCCAACTGTGACCCCTTGTTTCTGAGTCCAATCTCTGGAACATCCTGTCTTTATCCACCTTTTCAATTCCTCTCAGTATTTTGTATGATGTTATCATGTCTCATGTAGCCCTCCTGTCCTCCAGCGTCGTCAGGCCGACTTTCCTTAACCTTTCATCATGGGACATTCCCCTTAGCTCTGGAACTAGTCTTGTTGCAAACCTTTGCACTTTCTCTAGATTCCTTACCTGGTTGGCTAGGTGTGGGTTTCAAACTGGTGCTGCATATGTACTCACCTGACTGTGCTCGCCTAATTGTGGTTGCAAGGGTAAATTCATAGCTCCTGGTCCCGCTTCTTCACTGGTCGGTACTAAGTCACTATTCCTGCTCCATGAGCTTTATCATACCTCTTCTTTAAGCTATGTATGGATCCCGCCTTCAATACTCAACTTCCCAGAGTATTCCACATCCTAACAACTCTAAGTGAAGTAATAATTCCTAACATCCCTGTGACTCATCTGAGTCTTCAACTTTCAATTGCGACCTCTTGTTGCTGTGTGCCATCTCTGGAACATCCTGTCTCTGTCCACCTTGTCGATTCTTAGCATTTTATATGTCGTTATCATGTCTCCTCTGTCCCTCCTGTCATCCAGGCTCATCAGGTTGAATTCCCTTAACCTCTCCTCGTTGGACATGCTCATTAGTTCAGGCACTAGTCTCGTTCCAGACTTTTGAATTTTATCTAGTTTTGTGCCATGATTGGCTAAGGTATGAGTTCAAACTGGAGGGTCATACTCTAGGACGGGTCTGAAGTACACAGTGTACAAGGTCAGAAAGGACTCCTTACTGAGATGTGTATGTGTGTGTTTGTGTGTGTGAGTGTGTGTGTGTGCATGTTTGTTTGGCCATGGTGGCCCGTGGCCTGGTGGCAAATGCTCTTTCTTCACACGATGAGTCCAGGTTCGATCCCCGGCAAAGGGTAGAAACAGTGGGTGTGCTTCCTTACACCTGTCGTCCATGTCCATGTGAGTCGCATCCTGGGACAACACTGACCTAATTTGCCCGAAATGCTCTGCATAACAAGCAGTTTTCTATACAGTAGTATGTTACTGATGTTAGCTAGGCCTCTATACCATGTACATGTACTTGTAGAAATACGGATATTATATATTATCATTACTTGGCCCTGTAAAACAGACTTACATTTGTTTTTATAGACGTTTCACTTTAATCAACATTACACCATGACATGTATAATATACATCATCCTACTACTGCTATTTAAACTTAATATCAACACTAAACATCGATCTTAAAATAAATTTCCATGCAACAGTAGAATATAAGTGATCAGAGAGATATTACCTGTCGCCAGACATGTGTCTTCTCCAAGCGATCCATGTAATCAGCCATTTTGTCTTTGAATTCATCAGCTGACAAAAACCACTCCAGTCGCATCAGAATGACCACCAGTCCACCTATAACAGAAAAGTTATGAGTATTGAGAGAAATTATACTGCCTTAGAAGTAGTGAACGTGTTGAGTTTCACGGTGGTAATCTGTTTGCATCATAATGAAAGCAGAGAGAGAAGATATGCTGAGAATTGATGAATAGAAACTAGTGAACATCATATCGGGCGGTGAACGGCAATTATGGTAAGGAATCCAAGAGGATTTGTTTTTATTTTATTTCGTCATACATCAGCTGTCTCCCACCAAGGCAGGGAGTCCCGAGAAAGAAAAACTTTCATCATTCACTCCATCACTGTCTTGCCAGAGGCACTCATAAACTAGAGTTATAAAACATTAACACTCCTTCTTAAGAGTGCAGACACTGTATTTCCCATCTCCAGGAATCAAGTCCAGCATCCCGGTTTCCTTGAATCCCTTCATATATGTTACCTTGCTCACACTCCAACAGCACATCAAGTCTTAAGAACCATTTGTCTCCATTCACTCCTATCTAACACGTTCACACATGCTGGAAGTCCAAGCTCCTGGCACACAAAACCTCCTTTACCCCCTCCCTCCAACTTTTCTTAGGCCGGCCCCTATCCTGCCATCCCAGATTTATACACTCTCTGAGTCAAAGTCATTCAGTTTGGTTCCATCCTATTTTCATGACCGAACCACCTCAACAACCCTACTGAGCCCTCTGGATAATAGTTTTGGTAATCAAGCACCTACTTCTAATTTCCAAACTACGAATTCTATGCATCATATTCACACCACACATTGCCCTCAGACATGACATCTCCACTGCCTCCAGCCTTATTCCTGTTGCAACATTCACCAGCCATGTTGCACACCCATATGAGAGCATTGGTATAACTATACTCTCATATAATTCCCCTTTGTTTCCATGGACTTACCTCTTTTCCATCATTAATTCCATGATTCACCTCATCTTTCATAGACCCATTTGCTGACACGTCCACTCCTAAATATCTGAATGCATTCACCTCCTCCATCAACATACTCTTTCCTATATTGATTTCTAATTTTCTTCTTTTACAGACCCTACCAAACTCATCAACCAACCTCTGCAATTTCTCATCAGAATCTCCCAAAAGCACAGTGTGATCAGCAAAGAGCAACTGTAACGTCTCCCACTTTGTGTTACATACTTTATCTTTCAACCGTACACCTCTTGCCAACACCAGAGTATTCACTTCTCTTACATCTATAAATATTTTGAACAACCATGGTGACGTCACACATCCTTATTTAAGGCCTACTTTTACTGGGAAATAATATCCCTTTCTCCTACATAATCTAACCTGAGCCTCACTATCCTCGTAAATCTATTCACCGCTTTCAATAACCTACCTCCCATTCCATACACCTGCAACATCTGCCACACTGCCCTCCTATCCACCTTACCATACGCCTTTTCCAAATCCATAAATGCCACAAAAACTTCTTTACCCTAATCTAAATACAGTTCACCTATATGTTTCACTATAAACACTTGGTCTACACACCCCCTACCTTTCCTAAACTTCTTTGTCATCTACTATCCTGCTCTCCATCTTACTCTTAATTCCTGAAATTAAGATGAAAAATATAGAGATACTTATTCAGCAGAAGTTTGTGGTTACAGGAAAGTGGGTGTAGGAGGGAAGAAGAGCGATTGGTGGAATGATGATGTAAAGAGAGTAGTAATAGAGGAAAAAGTTAGCGTACGAGAAGTTTTTACAAAGTAGATGTGATGCAAGAAGTGAAGAGTATGTGGAGATAAAAAGAAAGGTTAAGAGAGTGGTTATTGCAACTCAGGAATCCAAATGGCCTGTTATCGTGGGTGTAAAGGGAGCAAAATAAACACAGACTTATATTATCCTTCACCAATTTAGAACAGCAATATGTACACTATGTACAGTGATAAGTATAGTGCACTCCACGGTAAGCAAGGCAGAAATAGAAGCCACAAGATAGCAGACCGTGCTTCAACCAGCTCTAGAATGGGAATGACAAGGGCAGACAGGAGAGTGGTACCCACATAACCTCTGCAATTGTCAAAACCATCTTATTGGCTAGAACCTGGTCTCTAGTTGAACGACGGGGCCCCATCATCAACTCTTAGCAACCTGGTTCGCTGGTTATGGGAGATAGCCTGTAAATGAGGGTGTGTACATGCGCCGAATAAAGGTTACTTACTCTTTGCATGCCACACCCCCACCCTGAGAAGGTTCAGGATTAGGCTGCCACCTCCCAGTGGTAACCGTGCTGCCATGGCACAAAATAATGGGACCGCCTTTCCTCTCCACCATCCAACTCTTAGAGCTCAGCTTTTCTCGTGACCAAAAGCCAAACCCTAAACTTAGAGTGAGACAGCAGTCAGTCAGGCTAGCATAGGTCCAAGATACAGGCGGACGGTAGCCCGCATCCCCTCACTAAAAAAAAGCCCCACACCAGGGGATTAAAAAAAAAAGAGCTTACAAGGGGTTACCACAAGTAACCTAACATCCTAACCTAAGTAAAAAAAATAATTAAACTCTAGATAAAGAGTCTGCCAACACATTTTCTTTGCCGGCAATATATTTAATTCTGAGTGAGTATGGTTGCAGTCTTAGCGTCCAGCGCATGAGCCTTGTGTTGTGGTTCTTCATGGCTTGGAGATATACTAGTGGATTGTGATCACTGTAGACTGTGACCACCTGCTATGTCTGGCCCACATAAACATCGAAATGCTCCAAAGCCAGTACCAGCGCGAGGGCTTCTTTTTCAATGGTAGAGTAAGCCCTCTGATGTGGCTGGAACTTGGCTGAAAAGTATGCTACAGGCTGCAACTCTCATTCTCGTTTTGTAATAGTACTGCCCCAACCCCAGACTCGCAAGCATCAACCTGTAATGAGAAAGGTTTAGAGAAGTCTGGACACAATATTCTTTTTGCTTTGTCAAAAGAAGTTTGACAATCTGGGGTCCAATTAAAGGGAACTTTGTGACTGGTAAGAGAGGTAAGAGGGGCTACAATATCTGAGAAATACTTACAGAACCTTCTGTAAAATCCTGTCAATCCTAGGAAACGCTGAAGAGATTTCCTCTCATGAGGAACTGGATAATCTTTAATAGCAAGAACTTTAGCAAGTTCAGGAGCAACTTTACCACTACCTACTTCATGGCCTAGAAAAGTAATAGTGGCCTGGCCAAAGGAAGATTTAGATAAATTAACTGTTAAATGGGAACTCTGAAAGGTCTCAAAAACAGCCTCAAGTCTAAGTAGGTGTTGATCCCAAGTATCAGACACCACAACAATATCATCCAGGTATGCTGCCGTGCCTTCAAGTCCTTTAATAGCCTGATGGATAAGTTTCTGGAATGAAGAGGGGGAATTATTCATTCCGAAGGGGGTAACTGTGTATTGATAATGACCTCCTGGAATTACGAAGGCAGAGATTTCCTTCGCCTTATCTGTCAAAGGTACCTGATAGTAACCTTTAAGGAGATCTAACTTGGGCACAAAAGTAGCCTTACCCACAAAGTCAATTACGTCATCCAGACGAGGAAGAGGGTAAGCATCTGTAATTGTGACCTCGTTCACTTTACGGTAGTCTGTACACATACGAAACCCTCCATCAGCCTTCTTAACAAGGATGCACGGTGAAGCCCATGGACTAGATGACTCCTCCACTAAACCATGCTTTAACAAAAATTCTACTTCCTGCTGAAGTAGCCTTTGCTTTTCAGGATTAGCTCTGTAGGGGGAGAGTTTACTTGGTTTAGAGTTTCCCACATCTACATCATGATAACCTAACGTACATTTTTTCGACACATCCGAAAAAAATATTAGGATATGACTGTAGAAGCTCAGTTAAATTTGTTGCTTGCGTTTCAGATAGTCCCTCCATTAAAGGGCTAGGATCCTTGAGGAGGACAGAATTTGAAAGTTTAATATTAATTTCAGAGATAGAGTGCAAAGAATCAGAGTCGTCCTCAGAGGTAGAGGACAGAGTCATTACTGGGACTTTATCTGGTGTATGGAAATATTTTAATTGATTAATGTGGTAAGTTTTAGTTTTTGAGGTCTTATCAATGGGAGATACCACATAATTTGCATCAGATAATCTACTTACAATCTGCATAGGTCCCGTAAGTCTAGCTTTCAAGGTGTGGCCAGGTATAGGTTCCTGCACCAACACCTTGTCTCCTGGATGGAAGGAGCGGAATTGTGCACTTCTGTCATACCTCTGTTTCATCTTACTTTGAGCTGTCTTTAGGCTAGCCTTGGCTAACTTACGTGCCACCTGCAACCTTGAAGACGGGTTGTAGAGTGCTGAGCTAACGTCTTCTCCCATCCATCCTTCTTTGAGCACCCGAAGAGGACCTCGTACATTGTGCCCAAAGATCAGCTCAAATGGACTATACCCTGTAGACTCTTGCACCGTCTCTCGTACTGAGAACAGCAACAAAGGTAGTGATTCATCCCAGTCTGTAGGAAAGTGCATGCAAAAAGTTCTCATCATAGTTTTTAACGTCTGATGGAATCTTTCCAAGGCGCCTTGGGACTGAGGATGATAGGCAGTGGATAAGTTGTGGATTATCCCTAGCCTAGTTAATGCTTCCCTAAATGCTTTGGCAGTGAAGTTAGTGCCTTGATCACTTTGAATAGTTTTAGGAATGCCAAAACAAGAAATAAATTTGGTTAAAGCTTTGAGAATAGCTTTAGTATTAATACTACGCATGGGAATTGCTTCAGGATATCTGGTTACTTTATCCATAATCGTAAATAAATATTGATTTCCAGACTTTGACCTAGGTAGTGGACCTACACAATCTATAATTAAATCTGCAAAAGGTTCTCCAGTGATTAGTATAGTGCACTCCACGGTAAGCAAGGCAGAAATAGAAGCCACAAGATAGCATACCGTGCTTCAACCAGCTCTAGAATGGGAATGACAAGGGCAGACAGGAGAGCGGTACCCACATAACCTCTGCGATTGCCAAAACCATCTTCTTATTGGCTAGAACCTGATCACTAGTTGAACGACGGGGCCCCATCAACTCTTAGCAACCTGGATCGCTGGTTGGGGGAGATAGCCCGTAAATGAGGGTGTGTACATGCGCCGAATAAAGGTTATGTACTCTTTGCATGCCACATTGGTGAAGGAACGTAAAAAGAGAGAGCAAATGAAAGAGTGGGTGAGATGTTATCAACAAATTTTGTTGAAAATTTGAAAAAGTTTTGGAGTGAGAATAATAAAATGTGAAAGACTAGGGAATGAATGAATTTGACAGTTAAAAATAGGAGGAGAGTTGTTAGATGGAAAGTTAGAGGTATCAGGAAAATGGAGGGAATATTGTGATGAAGGTAGTAGGTTGGTAGACAGCAACCACCCAGGGAAGTACTACCGTCCTGCCAGATGACTGTGAAACAGAAATCTGTAACTGTTTTGCATGATGGTAGGATTGCTGGTTTCTTTTTCTGTCTCATAAACACGCTAGATAACAGGGATATCTTGCTACTCCTACTTACACTTTGGTCACACTTCACAGACACTCACATGCATATATATATATATATATATATATATATATATATATATATATATATATATATATATATATATATATATATATATACATACATCTAGGTTTTTATCCTTTTTCTAAATAGCTCTTGTTCTTCTTTATTTCTTTTATTGTCCATGGGGAAGTGGAAAAGAATCTTTCCTCCGTAAGCCATGCGTGTCGTATGAGGCGACTAAAATGCCGGGAGCAATGGGCTAGTAACCCCTTCTCCTGTAGACATTTACTAAAAAAGAGAAGAGGAAAAACTTTATAAAACTGGGATGCTTGAATGTGCGTGGATGTAGTGCGGATGACAAGAAACAGATGATTGCTGATGTTATGAATGAAAAGAAGTTGGATGTCCTGGCCCAAAGCGAAACAAAGCTGAAGGGGGTAGGGGAGTTTCGGTGGGGGTAAATAAATGGGATTAAATCTGGAGTATATGAGAGAGTTAGAGCAAAGGAAGGGGTAGCAGTAATGTTGAACGATCAGTTATGGAAGGAGAAAAGAGAATATGAATGTGTAAATTCAAGAATTATGTGGATTAAAGTAAAGGTTGGATGAGAAAAGTGGGTCATAATAAGCGTGTATGCACCTGGAGAAGAGAGGAATGTAGAGGAGAGAGAGAGATTTTGGGAGATGTTAAGTGAACGTATAGGAGCCTTTGAACCAAGTGAGAGAGTAATTGTGGTAGGGGACCTGAATGCTAAAGTAGGAGAAACTTTTAGAGAGGGTGTGGTATGTAAGTTTGGGGTGCCAGGTGTAAATGATAATGGGAGCCCTTTGATTGAACTTTGTATAGAAAGGGGTTTAGTTATAGGTAATACATATTTTAAGAAAAAGAGGATAAATAAGTATACAAGATATGATGTAGGGCGAAATGACAGTAGTTTGTTGGATTATGTATTGGTAGATAAAAGACTGTTGAGTAGACTTCAGGATGTACATGTTTATAGAGGGGCCACAGATATATCAGATCACTTTCTAGTTGTAGGTACACTGAGAATAAAAGGTAGATGGGATACAAGGAGAATAGAAGAATCAGGGAAGAGAGAGGTGAAGGTTTATAAACTAAAAGAGGAGGCAGTTACGGTAAGGTATAAACAGCTATTGGAGGATAGATGGGCTAATGAGAGCACAGGCAATGGGGTCAAAGAGGTATGGGGTAGGTTTAAAAGTGTAGTGTTGGAGTGTTCAGAAGAAGTTTGTGGTTACAGGAAAGTGGGAGAAAAAATTAGCATATGAGAAGTTTTTACAAAGTAGAAGTGACACAAGGAGGGAAGAGTTTATGGAGAAATAGAGAGAGGTTAAGAGAGT
>NC_091345.1:27974178-28024178 GCF_038502225.1 Cherax quadricarinatus
CTTCACACTGATGATGACATTATGGCAACCAATACCTTCGTTTGTTCTGCTGGAAGAGTACAGAACGCAAGTCTACATACACTATGTGGGACAACGATGGACATGCAGGCTGTGCGGGTCTTTTGACCATATGGCGGCCCAATGCCAATGGAAGCCAGGACAAAGGGAACAGATGCCAACACCGGTGAATCAGCAGTTGGGTCCTGTGGTGCCGGAGACAGGTGCAGTTGAAGGGCAGGTATCGGGCAGTTGGAGTAAGGAAGTAGATAGAGCAGAGACGGGGATGAAATCATGTGCAACGTTACTGGTGGGGACGGGGCCCGAGCAGACAAAGACGGCGAGGAATGTTGGCAAGTGTGTAATGCAACAGGATGGACTGCTGGATGAGGTTTTGAATGACTTCCTGAGTGAGGTGGAGGGCAGTCTGGATGTTGTGCAGCATGGATGGACATTGGAGGAGACACCTGATGCATCAGAGCATGGGGAGACCTTGCGTAATGAGGGTAAGGAGCACACGGTAGTGGCTGAGGTGCATAGAGAGGACATGGAAGATGAGGTCGCTTGTGGAAATGGAGGTTCATGCAAGAGAACAGCTGGGACGTCGGAAATGGACGACGTCTTAATACCTAGACAGAGACCAGGGAAGAAGTCTTGGAAGAACAGGTTGGATCTCCCGGAGAGTGGGTGTAATGGTACCGAGGTGATGAAAGGCCCAAAAGACAAGGGGGTAGGGGGTCTGGACAAGCAGGGTGCCAAACGTGGCTCTAGTCAGCAGCCAAGTCTCGCGGGTAACCTTCCAAGGTGGCGGGGCAAGCCGCCTTTACTGTCATAATTCAAGGTTGTAATGATTAATGTTAATGGCCTGAGGGCTGAGGTCAAAATAGTGTGGGTGGAATGGTTTTTGAGGAGATTTGATGTAGATATTTGTTTCATACAGGAGCACAATTACAAGTTTGGTTGTGAGTTGTTTTTGAAGGGATATAAGTTGTATGCGAGTGGCTCGTTGAGGTTAAAAGGTAAAGTTGATATGGCTGTAAAGGAGGCCAATCCCTTGCGTATTTTGGGGTGGAAGGAGGAGGGGAGGGTGGTGAGGGTGGAGGGAGAGTGGGGTAAGACAAGGGTGTTTTATAGGAGTATATATGCCGGCAGATAGCAATGCAAGAGCTAAGGAGAATTATGTGAGGGATTTTTTAATGTTCTATTTCTATGTTCTGTGTCTGAATTGAGTATATGCTTGTCAGAAGAGGTTATGCTGCAAGACTGGATAAGATCTATGCTATTGGGAGTTAGGACTTTTGACGTGGGGTTTTCTGACCATAGGGCAGTTATGGCAGATCTTGACTGGGAGGGTATGGTTAGGATACAATCTGGTTTTTTGGAAATTAGATGCGAGACTCTTGAGGAGGGAGGAGGTGAGTGTGGCATTTCGGGAATGGTGGCAAACTTTTTGGAATTCTAGGGAGGTGGAGTCGTGTGTCTTTGAATGGTGGGAAAGGTGAGCTAAGCCAGGTATTGCGGGTTTTTGTAAAAGGGGGGGAAGGGAAGTGGCCAGGTGGAGGTATAGGTTACAAAATTATTTGGAATATCAGCTATATGAGTGTTATGAGGAAGGGGGGGGGGAGGCAGTATGGAAATGTGGAGCAAGTCAGGGGTAGGTTGGCGGAGTTACATAATGATAGATTTGATGTGGTACATGTAAGGGCGGGAATGGAGACTGGTGTGGGGAGATAAACCTACGGGAAGTGTTTTGCAAGGTTTTAGGGTTAGGCAGAAGGATTTGACTATTTAAACTTGGAGGTAAGTGAGGATATGGGTGGATATCATAAGGGGCAGGTACTAAATACTACAGAAGGCATGAGTAATTATGCTGATTTCTGGTTCCAAAGGAAATGGAGGAAGGGGGAGGAAAACAATGCTATTGAGGAAGTGTTGGGGGAAGGGAGAGTGGGTTAGGGTCATGTGGAAAGGAGGCAATCGGGATGGGAGGTGAGATTAGCATGGGGGAAGTTGAGGAGGCAGTGTTCAACACTAGTACTGGCAAGGCACCAGGTATAGAGGGATTTCAAATTATTTTTATAGTTTAATGGAACCATATTAAGTACTGTCTAGTGAGGGTTATGAATTGTATGCTACGGGAGGGAAAGTTAGGACTGACACAGTGGACGCGAGTGATCGTATTAGTACGCAAAAAGGAAGAGGGGAGAGTATTGAGTGCGCATAGAACTATTTCGCTAATGTGTGCCGACTATAAGATTTTCGCAAAGATACTAGGCAATAGGATGAAGAAGGTGATAGGTGAGGTTATACATAAGGAACAGATTGGTATCCCAGTAAGAAGTATGAGAGATGGGCATGGCCACAAAAGGGATTTTTTGGAGGGTTGCAAGGGGGGAGGACTTTCGGGTATTGATTAGGAAAATGAATATGACTCTGTATATAGAAGCTTTTTGAGGGCTAGTTTGATGTGTCTGGGTTTTGGAAAGGGAGTAGTGAGGTGGGTTGATACAGTGTATTTATCGGCAATGGTGTAGGTTCAAATTAATGGAAGGTTGGGTAGGCCTGTCAAAATGGAGAGGGGATTGAGGCATGGGTGTCCCTTGTCTCAAATATTGTTTGTGTGTATGCAGCATCCATTTTATGGGCTCTTTGAGGGGGGGACGTTAAATGGGGAGAGGGATGGGTGTATAGATGTTGTGGGGTATGTGGATGATACCACTATACTGATAGCTGGGGTGGAAGGCTTGCGTACTGTAGGAGAGGTGTTGGAGCTTTTTGGGAAGGCATCTGGAATAAGGGTGAACAGAGCAAAATCAAGTTTACTGGAGGTGGGTTCTTGGGTGGGGGGACTTGGGGTTGGAGTTTGGGTTGGAAGTGGTGATTCGGCTAAAAATTTGTGGAGTTATATACATGGCAGACGTGCAGGAGGCTAGACAGATGAACTCGGAGGAGGTGGTGGAGAAAGCAGTGAGTAGGTTACGGAGTTTGCAGGCGGGGGATGTCACCTTACAACAGAGGGCAATAATAGTAAATTCATTGGTTTATAGTAAAGTGTGGAGTATAGCTCAGGACGTATATGAGATACAGAGGCGGGCATTACGTTATGTTTGGGGTTTTGGGAGGGCATGACTAAGCAAGGAGGTGGTGATGTCGAATGTACTCAGTGGGGGAGTGGGCCTTGTAACATTGGGGCCTAGGGTGAAGGCCCTGTAAGTGAAACAGAGGTTCGTTAGGGTGGGGGGGGGAAAGACGGGTTAGAGTGGGGAAAATGATGGAGGATGTGCGAAGATGGTGGAGCAGAAAAGAATTAATTGAATGCGAGGATATGCTGAGGTTACTGTTATTGATTAGAGAGGTTGCAACTTAGGGTGGGGCGTTTGTCGGCGATGAGTAGGAGGCTGGAAATCATACAGGGTGTATTGGTCTATCCCTTGTATGATTGGGGGATGATATGGAATGACTTTCGAAAGCTTAGGTTAATGCCGAGAGTACGGGAGTTAGTATATAGATTTATGATGGGGGATATTAGCATCAAAAGCTATTTTGTGTTTAATGTGATTAGTGAGGGAACCGACCAGTGGCCGCTGTGGTGAAACGGAAACAGCTTTTCATGCGGTTTATTTTTGTGAAGCGTTGAGGGAGGTAAGGTTGTGGTTAGCGAGGGTTTTTAGTTTAATAGGTGGGGGTACTGTAGAGGCCTTGTTAGCTTTAATGTTAGAGGTGAAAGGGGCCTCAAGGGAGGTGAAAAGGGGCAATCATGTATGTGGTGGTGGATTTTCTGTATATTTCTTGGGGAATGAGGGAAACTGGGAGGGAATTAGAATTAAGGCAATTGCAATGGGCATATACAGGCCGGCCAGCAGGAATAAACTTATTTATGGGTGACAGTGGAGAGCTTGTTTTCCGGAGCCATACTGTGAGATCATGGTCAGTAGACTCCTTCAATTGACGAAATAATTATCTGTAAGGGACTGGCTTCCTTTTGTAGGTGGTTTAACAATAGTTTTCAGGAAGGGGGGGGGGGTATGGTGGAAGGTTTTAATGAAAGAAGGGAGGGTTGGTAAGGTATGTAGGGAGTAGGGTTGTGTTCATGTGCATGATTTAGTGTGAAAGATTTTTCCAAGCCCAGGAATGTATAAATTAGTGCCTTGTGATCAAAAGGGAGTTTTAGAAGGAGAGCTTACATGAAGCATTTAGGTTTAGAGATTGACTATGAAAAGTGGCATTGTTTGTATGGTAATATCAGTATCACGTTATCGTTGGTGGTCAATAATAGTTTTTTGTATAATTAAGAATATACAGAAAGGTGTTATCTTCTGAACAAGGTAGGCGGATTTTTTTTTTTCGTAGAAATTTTTTGATATCTTATTTTGACTGAGTAAAATGACAAAGTTCCGAGATTGATACAGGCTTTGCATACGGAAACCTGTGGTTAGAGTATGTAATTGGCTTGTATACTAAGTAACACAAATAGGATGACTGAGTGGCGTTTTGTGTGAGGGAATGGATGAATGAAAGGTAGGGGAGTGCATGGGAATACATGGTAGGGTTTGAGGCATAAGTAATGTGCTCACAGAAAGGGAAGCTCACTGTATCTGGTATTGTCAGGTGGCACTGTAGTTAAGATTAAAGTTAATTTGTGTCTAGAGCTTAATTTTGTAGTTTAGTTCATATTTAAAATTTAGGGGTCATTAAAAAACTTTCATGTACAATGGATTTTTAGTTAATTGAGCTGTATTATGAAAGGAGGTGACAGTATGGTGTGGCACCAAAACTGTAAAAGTATTGTAATAATTGAAGGAATTTTACTGAAAGGATATAGGCCAACATAGTTGGTGAGAGTGGTGTTATAAATTGTGGTGAAGGGGGATAGGGAAGTGTAAACTTTTTGGATACTAACAGAGCAACTCCTTTGTTGGTAGTTGTGACTAGGGTGGGGTAATGCAATTGTGAAAGTGTATATAGACGCTGTTAAGGCATTTGTCAGTATGCAGATACTAACACGGTTTGGAAAAAAAACTTAAAATAACATGATACTTCATAATTTTGTTTGATGGTAGAGTTTTAATATCGTGTATATGTATTTTGGGTTAAAGCGTTTTAGTTGCAAACTAAGTTAGGGGGAAGAGGGTTTTGCCACAATTGTGTGGTGGAAAGGGTTCCTCATCCTGCATATTACAGGTTTTGAGTGAGTGTTATAAGAGTGAATGGGTATTAGTGTTCTTTGGATTGGTGTGGTATAGATTATGTTGATGTTGTAATTTGTGAAACTTTTGACATTGGTCCATTTGCTGGACAACATTTTTATGCTTTTGTGCATTTTTGTATTTTTAAATTTTTTAAAAATATAAAAAAACTCAAAATGGGAGTTGTCACAGCAAAGAAGAGTTGTTCTTTGCTGATGACACTGCTTTTGGAAGATTCTGAAGAGAAGTTGCAGAGGTTGGTGGATGACCTTGTTAGAGAAGGTTAAAGAATGAAATTAAAAGTGAATATAGAAAAGAGTAATGTGATGGGGATAAAAAAATTTAGGTAACGAAAGACTGGATATCAGATTGGACAGACGGAGTTTGGAGGAGGTGAATGTCTATACATTTGTGAGTGGATTTAACAGAAGACAGGACTATGAAAGACGAGGTGAATCAGAAATGATGAGGGGGTGCGACGGTTCGAATCTGAATTTTCAGCCAGGTTAGTGCACTCCGTAACAATACACTTCATAGAATGAGAAGATACTTCAAACTTGGAAATATAAGGCACAAATAGTTACTCAGTCTTTTCTCTTTTCTTCTTTTCATAAATATCTATTAAATATCACTTCGTCAGAAACTTTCATTCACATAAGAAAACACAAATAGAATGTACATCAATATGGTCACTACACTTGTTAAATAATCAGAGGAATATTACTGCTTCCTCAATAATGACATTACTTGTACGCGAGTATATACATTGAGAATGGACACCTTCACTGAGTAACTCCCTGGCATAAGGAATATATCACTTAAAGTTCTAAACTTGACACAGGTCGTCACATCGTATACTGAAGGTAACAGTATATAACTTTCCGCAGACTTCACTTCAGAATAAACCTCAAGCTGGTTCAGGAGATTCTACAACAGAATTCTCTATCCAAGTGAGAATAAGGCAGAGTACTAGAGGGGTAGCTCAGTCAATGCACACTGAGTCGGCAGAGAGAGCGAACTGAACTGACACAGTTAATCCCTACATGACATCAACTCGCCAAAGGGGAGAGGGAAGAGTAGGCTAAACTACCCTACAAGGACATACCTTGTTTCAACTCTTAGCCAGCTGTTACCTACCTACCCAACACATTACTCAAAATAAATGTATATATACACATCATACCCGGGTATATTCCTAAATCAGATAATATTATTAACTAGTGGAATCTTTAATTTAGCTAATAATAAAGAAACCCCGAGTATAATATTAAGTGGATAATACATAAATAAATTAATCTCATTATGACCTTGGTCATAACAGGGGGAAAGGTTGAGTGGTGCAGTGAGGGGTCTGGAATATATGAGAGCATAGTTATACCATGTGGGTGTCCGTGGCCTGGTGGCTAAACCAAGGTTAGAAACATTGAACGTGTTTCTATACACTGGTTGTCCATGCTCCCCATCAGTAAAATGTGTACCTGGGTGTTAGTCGACTGATGTGGGTCGCATTCTGAGGCAAAACCAACCTAATTTGCCCAAAATCATTGTCCTCATCGTTCTCTGGCCGTGTGGACAGGCTGCGCAGTAGCTCCCGAATCATCTGATTTTCTGCGCAGTTTTCCTGTTTTGAGCAATGAAAATGGCAGACAGACATGGACGCAGGGTAAATACTGTCTGTGTAGAGCTGGTACGTGGTACCCTGAGTGGTTCTACAATGCAGGTGCTTCTGCCAAGTATCATCCGCGATGTGTACGGCATACCGAACGACGAGTTGTATGGTGTAGCAGTGAATGGAGTGTCCAGGATCTTCATCAAGTTCAAGAATGCTGGGTTTTACTCCAGCATAGTCGACGCGTTCCAAGAAAAGAGGATGACCGTTAATTCTGCAGTGGAGGTCTGCCTACATGACGTATCAAGCTATGTAACGTGGGTAAAGGTGAGAAATGTCCCCTTTGAGGCCTTGGAATATGATGTTGTGGAGGTATTCCGTAGGTATGGCAAGATCCATTCGGCAGAATTGGGAGTGTGGAAGGATGGGCCTTATATGGGGCTGCCAGAGGGATCTTTCACCTTGAAGATGACATTGAGACAACCTATACCATCGTACATTCTGATGGAAGAGTTCAGAACACAGGGCAGAGATCTGGAAAGAAACCTTGGAAGACCGTGCTAGATCTCCCGGGAAATGGTGGCACCGGTTCTGTGGTGCTGCAAGGGTCGAAGGAAAAGGGGGGGATCGGAGGTCTGGATAGACCAAGTGACAAACGTGGCTATAGTCAACAGACACGTCTTTCGAGCAACCTTCAAAAGCGGCGGGGGAAGCCGCCTTTATTGTAATAATTCAAGTTGGTCACCATTAATGTTAACGGCCTGAGAGGTGAGGTTAAGAGAGTGTGGATGGAATGGTTTTTGAGGAGATTTGATGTGGATATATGTTTCATACAGAAGCATAATTACAAGTTTGGATGTGAGTTGCGTTTGAAGGGATATAAGTTATATGTGAGTGGGTCCCTCCTACATGATCTTACACAGGTAATGACACGGGGACAGGAAATGGGTCTCATCCTGAATCCATCCAAATGTGAAATCATCTCAGTAAATCAACAAGTGATAAACGCAGTAAGATCAAAACTACCAGGAGCAGCAGTCTTTGCCCCCACAAATAGTGTCTTGCTAGGAGCACCTCTGGGAAGCAATGCCATTGACACAATTCTCAGGAAGACACTGGAAGAGTTAAGGAGAATGGAACAACGAATAGGCAATCTGGACACCCACGATGCCTTGTACCTTCTTACAAAGTGCTTGAGTCTGCCCAGGTTGACATATTTCCTAAGATGTGCACCTTCATATGATAACCCTATACTGCACGAATATGACAGTATCCTGAGGCAGATTTTTACGAAAGTACTTAACCTTACTCTAGAAGACGGGCAGTGGAACCAAGCTACACTTCCAGTCAGACTAGGAGGCATTGGTGTCCGCAAGTCATCAAAGATTGCGCTACCTGCTTTTCTGTCCTCATGTATTGCATCCAGAGGGCTTGTAGCAGTGATTCTTCCTGATCATCTTAGGGACAAGACTGAAGTCCAGGACCAAAAGTTCCTGGATGAGATTTTCGCCTTATAATCGGTGATACACACGTAACAACATGTACCGTATATGCCACCTTTATATAAAAAATGTATCTCTTAAATCTTCTGTACCATATTATGTAATAAAATATTCCTATTGGTAAAAAAATGAAAAGATGGGGTGGTAGGGGAAGTGGAATATTCAAACGGTTCAGGAAGAAATCCAAATATTCTTCCTTGAAGCCTTTTTATCCACTTTTCCAAGGCTATGGATCCCACAATTTACACCAGAGGTGGACCCCATCCTATATATGTATATATATATATATATATATATATATATAATTATATACATATATATATATATATATATATATATATATATAAATTATACATATATATAATTATATACATATATATGATGGGACCCATTGCCTCGGAGAAGTGCATAAAAAGACTTCAAGGAAGAATATTTGGATTTGGATTTGGATTTTAAAGTTTTTTCATGCACTAACTAAAAATAGATGATGTCTCTTGTTAATATTCTCATTAAGAACATAGTAATGTTGGATATTATATGTTTTGGAAGTTATCATAATTTATTATTTTATATTTACTTAACTCCTGAGAATCTATTTCACATTTTAACTAGACAATGTTTGTTGACTCACCCGGCTTTGCAACATTGATCAGATCATTGATTCCTTCAACTTGGATGTGACCTGGAGCAAATGAACCACAAACAACGACCACGTCGTAAGTATCTGCCAAAAAAATATATAATCAATTAAACGTTCTTACTGTGCATAAATATGTAAAATCATGTGAGAATAAACGGTTTACAAAACCGAGATGATGATAATTATTTGGGTATCTCTGTTCTGGAAACGTTTTGCCACGCATAGTCAAAGTGTTCAATCCATCAATCTTGACAAAACTGCATCATATTCAGCGTAGATTGGGCTTATATACTGATGACAGATGAGGTAGAACAGTGGTAGACGGATTCACCAGTGGACAAATCCACTAGTGGAAGTCGTGTCTATAGGATAGACATGTTTTCAAGAAATCTCTGTATCAAGATCCCGAGATGTTGCCGTATGTGACATGAGGTAATTAAACGGTTTGCTAAACCGTTCAATTACATCACAAATATGAGAAATTAGGTACGTGAAGTTCACAGGTACTGACCGGATTTTTTACACGTACGTAACTTGGCGCAGATACAACCAAATAAACTTTACATTTACTGATGTCAGCTGTACCTTGGAGATAAATGTTATTATTCCAGTCATGAATCTAGGGTCAAAAGGAGTGTTTTCCTTACAATGTTCCTGAGAGCATTGTGTATCTGCAGTCCTGAGTATTTAGAAGATGAAATCAACAAGATATTTAGCATAGCCACAAAACTGAGATACTCCAGGGATTTTGTTGATGGCATGGTTTTGAGAAGGAGTTTTGCTTGTACTTCAGATATGATGAAGACTGGTGGCTAAGCTCTTGCTTCACACGGCCAGGGCCTGGGTTCAATTCTCAGCCAGGGTAGAAGCATTCTTTACACCTGTTGTCTATGTTCCCCATCACAAAAGTGGGTACCTGGGTGTTAGTGGAATGGTGTGGGTCGCATCCTGGGGCACTGACTTATTTGCCCGAAATGTTGAGCATAACAAGGGGCTTTCTATATAATAGTATGTCATTAATGTCAGCTAGGACTGTATACCACGTTCATTTACTTGTAGTAAATAAGGATATTATTATTATTATTGCTGTATAGCCCTTGTGGCTTAGCGCTTCTTTTTGATTATAATAATAATAATTATTATTATTATTATTATTATTATTATTATTATTATTAAAATAAAGGCAATTTAATCATCCCTGAAGTATTACCAAAAATCATTCTCAAAACAATAAACCCTGCCATCACAAAGTCGCTGCTGCTAATGCTACACAAGAACATAAAACAATAAACCCTGCCATCACAAAGTTGCTGCTGCTAATGCTACACAAGAACATAAAACAATAAACCCTGCCATCACAAAGTCGCTGCAGCTAATGCTACACAAGAACATAAAACAATAAACCCTGCCATCACAAAGTTGCTGCAGCTAATGCTACACAAGAACATAAAACAATAAACCCTGCCATCACAAAGTCGCTGCTGCTAATGCTACACAAGAACATAAAACAATAAACCCTGCCATCACAAAGTTGCTGCTGCTAATGCTACACAAGAACATAAAACAATAAACCCTGCCATCACAAAGTCGCTGCTGCTAATGCTACACAAGAACATAAAACAATAAACCCTGCCATCACAAAGTCGCTGCTGCTAATGCTACACAAGAACATAAAACAATAAACCCTGCCATCACAAAGTCGCTGCTGCTAATGCTACACAAGAACATAAAACAATAAACCCTGCCATCACAAAGTCGCTGCTGCTAATGCTACACAAGAACATAAAACAATAAACCCTGCCATCACAAAGTCGCTGCTGCTAATGCTACACAAGAACATAAAACAATAAACCCTGCCATCACAAAGTCGCTGCTGCTAATGCTACACAAGAACATAAAACAATAAACCCTGCCATCACAAAGTCGCTGCTGCTAATGCTACACAAGAACATAAAAGAGGAGGAACACTGAAACAGACCTTCTCAAATCCAGCCACCAACAGAAATATTTATCTAACATATTTTTATGCTATCCAAATAATACCTTTTACTCACATGCAAATTGATTGTTCTATCATATTGTATTACTACTACTACTTCTATAATTAAGATCCAAAAATTTACTGTGGAAACTTTGAACCCATTTTCAGTGCTACCCGATGAATGCAAGTTGTCTGCTGGGAACATCACAACGAGCACCAAGGAAGCATTGGCAGATGAGGGTGAGTCGACATCCATTGAAACCCCAATGAACGCCATCCCAACGAAGACCACCGAGAACGTCACCACCAACTCCACCAGTGAAGGTAAGAACATTATTTTAATTGGGGACAGTCAGGTTAACTTTATAGATAATGCTTTTTGTCTTAGGGACAGGAAGAGGAGGCAGAGGGTATCTTTTCCTGTGGCTGGGATGGGAAATATTGTTAGCCGTCTAGACGAAATCATGAAAGGTAATGCGAGCAATATTATTATCTGCCTCAGTGCAGGAGGCAACGATGTTGGCAGACGTAGGAGTGAGGACCTGATTAGCAGGTATAGGAAAACAATCGAGATAATTTGGAAAAAGGGTGGGAACCCTGTGATATGTGGCATTTTGCCCAGGAGAGGAGTTGGAAAGGAATGGTTGTATAGGGCAATTGGTGGCAATTGCTGGCTGGACAAACACTGTAAGGAAAATGCAGCAACATTCACAGACAACTGGGACCTCTTCTATGGCAGAAACGACATGAATGCCGGGATGGGGCTCACTTATCTAGGTTTGGGGTGGGGGCCCTAGCCACTGGAGGGAGCTTTTAAGTCTTTAAACTAGAAATAGATATTGGCATGGGTCTTTGTGGAAAATCAGTGAATTCTCAGTGTAGCGATAGTGTGAGTTTTAGGGAAACCAGTTATAGACAGATTGAGGTAGAGTTATTGGTGAATATTGGAGAGCCAGTGGCACTAGATGACAAGGACAGTAACAGGTATAGTGGAACAGAAATCAGCAGAAAGAGAAAAGAGAAGGGAAATTTTCTAAATATATATTATGCTAATAGTCATAGTGCGAGAAATAAGAAGGACGAATTGAGATTAGTTGCAAGTGCAGGTAACAGTGATGTTTTTGCCGTAAGTGAGACATGGTTTAATATGATAAATAGGGACATGCCTGCTGAATGTCACATTCAGGGTTTTAAATTGTTCAAAGTGGACAGAGGTATCAGAAAGGGGAGTGGGGTGGCACTCAATGTCCGGGATAGTTTATTGTTGCATAAAATGGGTATAAAGTCTAAAATTCATACTGGGTCTGCTTGGGTAGAATTTTCAGAGAGCCAGGAAAAGTTGATTTTAGGTGTGATATACCATCCCCCAAACTTGGATAGAGATCGAGGAAGACTACTGTGGGAAGAAAATGTTAGGGTCACAATGCACGATAACGTTGTAATTCTATGGAGACTTTAAAAAAAGGATTGTTTTTCATGATTGTTTTTTTAAAGCAGTTTGTTAAAGAACCTAAAAAGGGAAATAACCTGATTGACATGGTTCTGGCAAACAAAGAAACCCTTGTTAATAATTTAGAAATTCCAGTGGAACTTCACGCAAGCAACCACAAATCAATTACATTTAGCAATGAGTGGAAGTATGATACTGGGGATAACTCAGTAACAGTTCCAGATTTCGATTAGCAGATTACAATGGGCTTAGAGAAGAACTATCATCTGTGAACTGGGGTAACAAAGAAAGTTATCAGTATGAAAGCTTTCTAAACACTTTACATGCTGCCCAAAGTACTTTTATTCCATATAAAGAAATTAGATAGAAATGCCCCTAAATCAATTAATAATAGGCTCAAATATCTTTTAGGGCAAAAGAAAGGAAATTATAGGCGCATCAAGAGAGGTGAGGGTGATCTTATGAATCAGTATATTGACATTAACAGGGATGTTAAAAAGGGGATAAGAAAAGCTAAATGGGACTACAAAATTAAAGTTGCAAGGGATTCGAAAACTAACTCAAAAGTTTTTTTTCAGGTTTATAGAACGAAAGTTAGAGAAATGATAGGTCCCCCTAAAAATAACTCTGGGCATCTTACTCACAAGGAGAATGAAATGTGCTCGATTTTAAATAATTATTTTCTCTCGGTTTTCACACAGGAAGACACTAACAATATCCCAGTAATTAGTTTTTACAGTGGGTCTGAAGACGATAAAGTATGTAACATCACAGTCACTAGTGAAATGGTTAGGAAACAAGTAGACTGACTGAAACAAAATAAATGGCCAGGCCCTGATGAACTTTAAGGAATGCAAAATGGAACTCTGTGAACCATTGACTAATAATTTTAATTTATCTCTTCAAACAGGTGTAGTGTCTGATATGTGGAAGATGGCCAAAGTAATTCCTGTTTTTAAAACAGGGGACAAGTCGTTACCGTCAAATTACCGCCCAATAAGCCTAACCTCAATTATAGGTCAATTATGTGTGATAAATGGTTTTAAAAACGACAAGTTGAATATTGAGACACTTATGCTACATATGGAAATCTTTATTGAAGAAACGTTTCGCCACACAGTGGCTTAATCAGTCCAATACAAAGCAGGAAGTTGAAAGGAGAGAAGGAGTTCGAGGTAATCAGTCCCTCAGCCTGGAGTCGATGTGATCACTCCATCACTCTTGTAGAAAGTACTAATATTGATGGACTGATCATATCGACTCCAGGATGAGGGACTGATTATCTCAAACTCCTCTCCTTACACTTTCTTTCTTTGTACTGGACTGATGAAGCCACTGTGTGGCGAAACGTTTCTTCAATAAAAATTACCATATGCTGCATAAGTGTCTCAATCTTCAGAGTCAGTTATAGCTGATATTATAAGAAGCCATCTTGATAAGTATAATTTGATTAGTGTTAGTCAGCATGAATTCACGAGGGGCAGTTCTTGCCTAATTTACTGACAGTCTTCAGTAAAGGTTTTGAGGCCTTTAATCACGATATAGAATTCAATATTGTTTATTTGGATATTGGTAAAGCTTGTGATAGAGTACCACATCAGAGACTGTTAAAGAAAGTAGCAGCTCATGGCACTGGGGGAAAGTGTTGTTATGGATCGAGTCATTGCTCACCAATAGGAAACAGAGAGTGTGCATAAATGGGGTTTAGTCTGAGTGGGGATATGTAACAAGTGGCGTTCCACAGGAATCATTTTTATGCCCATTGTTGTTTATAATATTAATCAATGACTTTGATGAAGGAAATGCTACTGATATGAGCAACTTCACTGATGACACGAAGATAGGTAGGATAATCGATTCGAACGTAGATGTCACAGAACTTCAGGAGGATTTAGACAAACTCAATTCGTTGTAAGAAAAGTGGCAGATGCAGTTTAATGTAAATAAGTACAAAGTTCTGGACTTTGGGGTTATGGTAAGCAGCAACCTTAAACCAAGACAGTAATGCATAGGCGTGCATAATAAGGCAAATAGATTATTCAGATTTATATCAAGAAGTGTAAGCAACAGAAGTCCAGCGTGTGATAAATGGTTAAAAAAACCGACAAGTTGAGAAGAACATGGTCTGCAAAGCTGACCATGAACTTCGTTTTAAAGTCTATCGAAAACCTACCAAAAAACACGATCTTCTCCACTTCTTCTCTCACCACTACACCAAAACTAATCGTGGTTTAATTATAGGCTTTTTCCTGCGTGCACTCAGAATCTGCAGCAATGAGTTCCTTGAGGAAGAATGCACTATAATTGAACAAGTATTTTCTAAACTCCACTATCCTCGTCACTTCATCAGAGACTGCAGACGGCGGGCATTAAACATCTTCAACACACCCAGAGAAAACACTGCCGAGAAGAGATACATAGTCCTCCCCACCAACTCCATTGCCAAACACGTTTCCAACATCTTTTCTAAAACCTAATTACAAGTATCTGCCTCCACATCCACCACCATCAAGGACATTACCAGTAATAGACAGGATAAGCTTTAATCCTCTGCAGGGATATACACAATCCCTTGTAATGACTGCAGCAAATTATACGTCGGCGAAACATCCAGAGACCTCCAAACACGTATTTCAGAACACAGTACGCAGGCAGATCTGATGATCCAAGGAATGTCTGTGTTCAACACCGAAATTCACACAACCATTTACTCAACTAAAGAAACGCAAGACTTACCGCCTGAGAAGACAACACTCAATACCGAAGAATCCTGGAATCATCACTTATCTGTACATCCAACAACTTCAACCAGAACAACGGCTTCTATAAGATAGCTGAACCTAGTGCCAAGAAACTTCTTCATCGTTATCCCACATAAGAACATAAGAATCGAGGAACGCTGCAGAAGGTCTACACATATACTTATCCAATCTCTTTTAAAAGTTACCCAAGTTTTCAGACTCTATCACTCTACCCGGAAGATTGTCACATGCAGCTTTCTCCACCTGACCCAGCATTCTCATCCTATAAATACTCAAGTATGTTTCACCCAGGTAGATCTGTTTGTGACTGCATGGGCGAACCGTTGTCAATAAAGGATGACATTATACTGCATTTGTGTTTATGTTTCCATTGTGTCGGTATTTTATGCCATTTATTTCCACCAAATCTGTACCTTGGTTCATTGGCCAATCCCAAGCAAGCCCACCAAAGCTGAAGCAACGTGGCTCACTTGCAGTAAGCGTTGGCAGACTTGTCTACCTGCTGGCTGATTATGGTGCACTCTATGGCTTCTGCTTTGTCATCTGTCACCATCGTGTACACTTACTATTCCATCCATACATAGTGTACATACTTGTATATATCATCTGGTGAAGGCAAATACACCTTATAGTTTACTATTGAGTTTTGTTTGCTCCATTTCCTATTACAATCAGGTCTCACAGGTCATTCTTACCTGTGTTCATAGTATGAGAGCTTTGTCCGGGAGCTGGAGCTGGAGCTAGAACTGGTCTTGGTATCATTAAGATTGCGTCGCTATTGCCTTTTGTATTGCCTGTCAGTCTTGCCACAGTGTATATATCTCGCAATTCATACTGTGCTATTGCTGCTTGTTGTGTGTATTGCAAACAGCACTTTATAGCGGGTTATGCCACCAACACAGGTCAGGTGGTTGGTGTCGGAGTATACTCTCCTAAATCTGTCCAAACTATATCTACGGCATTGCTGGATAATTGCTCATTCCACTGTCATTGAATACCAACGAACTCTCACTGTTGTGCAGCTTTGTGACATTATTCGTATCAAAATAAGGGTTGAAGCAACTGTGGCACACCAAAATTGAGGTATCTCCCACTACAAGAGCAATTAATCGCCGATCTCTGCTGAGTTTCCTTCATAATTAGAAGGGTTAACACCAGAGCAATCAGACCAGCAGTCTCGTGATGGTGCAACGGGTTTGTCTCAGGGTGAGTCAGCTTCGTTGGCGCTTGAGTTAGCTAAACTCAGTCTCGAAACAACTAGAGAGCAGCGACATTTGCTAAAGAGGAGTTTGATAGAGAGAATGAAAGGAGGCAATTTAAGCAGACTGAGGGTGGCTGCTTTAGCGTACAAAAAGCAGTGCCGTTTGTACCTCGCTTTGTCGTGTCTGAGCCTAAGCAGTTTTTCGAGGCATTTCAAAACCAGCTCTAGCACTGAGGTGGCCTGGGGAGAATTGTACAGCATTGGTGCATACAGTCTTCTACGGAAAAGCGCGAGAGTTTACAGCTCTTTTAAATAATAAAGAATTTGCTGATTATCGGGTTGTTAAAACAACGGTTCTTGGAGTATATCAGTTTATTCCCGCCAAGTACAGGAGGAAATTCAATTGTACAAGCGTCAACTGTGTCATTCTCATGTAGACTTTGTAAGGCAGCAGTCAAAAATCTTCACCAAATGGTGTAAGGTGAGTGGTGTCGCCAGAAGTTAGAGCCTTTCTTGAAGATCATTCGTTTACCACTGGAATGGAAGCTGCCAGGCTGGCTGACACTTTTGAGGCTTACTGCTTCTTGTCCGAGAGATCTAATCTTTCTTCCCAACAATCTGGCATGAATAGAGATCGTGAGAGACGAGCCCCTGACTGGAGGATGCCAACCAACTAAGTCGTCTGGAGAGCCATGGCATAAAACTTGTGGTCAACCTGGTGAATGACAACCTCAAACTTATGGTCATCATGGTGAACAATGACACCAGTACACAGAGTGGTACCAGCCACAAAATCAACAAGGAAGCGAAGTAAAATATAAGGTAACTTGTTTCAGTTGTCATAAACCCGGCCATGTCAAGTCTGTCTGCCCAATTAAGCCCCAACCATTAGGAAAAATCAACATTCTTCCATTCAAGATGAACCAGAAATAAGAAGAGTGTTGTATGGCTCCATGCTACAGTAAATGCCACAAATCCCTTCAGGAGAATGAAAAAAAATTGAAGTAATAACTCTTAGGGATATCGGGACTTATTGTTCCCTTATAAGAGAGGGAATATTCCTCCTATGAATGAATGTCATTGCGCCTCTCTGTTTTCTCACAAGCATTTGGAGGAGCTGTATTTTCTGTCCCTTTACATATACATATGTGTAAGTAAATATTATACGGGATATTTGACTGTAGGTGTTTCTAAAGGATTCCATATGAAAGATGCCATGTTATTGCTGGGTAATAACATTCTTAATTCGACTAAATGTCAAGAGCCTATAGTGATTAATTCTTCTCCGATGTTGGCCATAACTCGGGAAAAATCCCAAGGGATGCTTGTCGAGAATGCTGACCCATCCTTGGAAGACTCTGATCTAGAGTTAGATCACCCAGTCAAATATAAAATTAAACACAACCTTCTGCTCTGCACAGAGACTGGTAAGGAGGTAGGGGAGGGAGGGAGCCCAAAATCAGACAGACTGGTAGTGCCTAAGAAATTTAGGTCACACATTTTGAACATAGCCACAATTGCTCTTTAAGAGGTCATTTAAGAATTACAAAAACTCTGTATAGAATTTTGAAAGAGTTTTTGTTGCCATAAATAAGTCATGATGTGAAGAATCACATCCGTCCTTGTTAGGACAAAGTGTGGCTACCAGAGTGTGGAGACCAGAAGACAAAGTGTGGCTACCAGAGTGTGGAGACCAGAAGACAAAGTGTGGCTACCAGAGTGTGGAGACCAGAAGACAAAGTGTGGCTACCAGAGTGTGGAGACCAGAAGACAAAGTGTGGCTACCAGAGTGTGGAGACCAGAAGACAAAGTGTGGCTACCATTAAACCTGCACCACTTCATCCCATACCTGCAGATGGAGAACCGTCTGCAGAACTAATCATTGACTGTCTAGGACCATTACCAAAATCCAAGTCAGGAAACCAGTACTTACTGTCATGAACAAAGCTACTAGGTATCCAGAAGCAATCCTAATGTGCAGTATAAAAACCAAAGCCATTCTTAAAGCCATAACTAGATTTATATTTTATTTTGGCATTCCTAAGTCTATTCAGAGTGATCAGGGTACTAACTTTACAACCAAAGCATTTAGGGAAGCTTTAACTAGGCTATGTATAATTCATAAATTATCCACTGCCTATCATCCTCAGTCCCAAGGCGCCTTGGAAAGATTTCATCAGACGCTAAAAACCATGACTGAGATGAATCACTTCCTCTGTTGTTGTTCACAATGAAACAGTGCAGGAATCAGCATTGTACAGTCCATTTGAGCTGATCATCGGGCACATATACGAGGTCCTCTGCGAATGCTCAAGGAAAGATGGATGGGAGAATACGCTTGCATAACACTCTACTACCCTTCTTCAAGGTTGCAAGTGGCCCGTCAGTTGGCTAAGGCTTACTTAAATCTGGTCAAAACACTATAAAACAGATATATGATAGAGAAGCAAGACTTATGGGACCATTGCAAATCATAAGCAATCTCTGATGTAAATTATGTGGTAGCTCCCCTTGATAAACCCTCGAAAAGTATAACTTACCACCTCAATCAGATTAAAATATTTAATAGTCCACATAAAGCCCCAATAATGACTGTCCTCTGCCTCTGTAGACGATCTTGATTCCTTGCACACAGTTCCTGAACTTCAACTTAAGCTTCCTAATTCTGTCCTCCACAAGGACCCTAGCCCTTTAATGATGTGACTGTCTAAAAATCAAATAATAAGTCTAACTGCCCTCATACAAACATACCCTAATATATTTTCAGACGTCCTGAAAAAATGTACCATGAAATATTATGATGTAGATGCTGGAAACACTAAGCCTATTTAACTCTCCCCTACAGAGCTAATCCTGAAAAACAGGTTACTTCAGCAGGAGGTAGAATTTCTGTTAGAACACGGAATAATGGAGGAGTCATCTAGTCAGTGGGCTTCACCGTGCATCCTTGTTAAGAAAGTTGATGGAGGTTTACTAATGTGTACAGACCACTGTAAAGTGAATGAGATCACTATTCCAGATGGTTACTCTCTGTCATGTTTGGAGTCTGAAGTCATCCAGAAATCAGCTTTCACTTATGCTACGATTCCAAGTTTTTATTTAATATTTTTGACCCATTGAGAACTATGCAGTCCAAATAAAAAGGCGAAGAAATACTATTTAAAATATAAATTTGACTAATGTTCACTTACACTCTTCAATTTAACTCGCAACAATCATCAAAGTACAAGGCGCCTTTTTTTCAATGTTGATGCCAAACAGCAGAGGCTTTTCAAAATTATCAGTCACTCCAGGAATTCTGGAATAAGTTATAAAACTTGCTTTATACGGCAGATGTTCATACCAGTAGTTGCACCAATGTTGCCCAAGTTATCGTCCACCAGCTTGC
Organism: Cherax quadricarinatus; assembly: GCF_038502225.1. Classification (NCBI taxonomy): domain Eukaryota; kingdom Metazoa; phylum Arthropoda; class Malacostraca; order Decapoda; family Parastacidae; genus Cherax; species Cherax quadricarinatus. The sequence continues at coordinate 27,993,895 of NC_091345.1, forward strand.
CTTATTAACGAAATAAAATAAAAAAGTTTGAGGAAGGAAAAAAATAAAATGAGACAAGCACTTCAAGGTCTTCCTTTAGAGACACATAATAATTTGTGTCTGACACAACATTCAATATTCCAGGCACAAATCTTTCTTGTTTTTGTTTACTATTTCTTATGCAAGTCAACATCTGCCAGATAAGCAGAATATTTAATGAGATATTGCAAATAGGTCAGACGAGACTATGATAATATCTTATGGAATCATAGTGGAAAATTTAGTCATTGCACGGACCAGTTGGTGTGTACTTGTTGATGTCAGCGGTACGTGTGTATGAGAGGTGTACATAATGACCTTGTCCTTGCTTACGCACTGACTTCCTCCTCCACGCACTCCTACGGACTTCTTTCTCATGATTTTTAGTTATTTTTCATATGACCTATTTGCACTACCTGTAACTCCATCTACTACTGCTCACCTTTACATTTACAAAGGCTGGGAGACGGAACTCTTTCTATCAAAGCTGAGGGGCTCATAACAACAAATTATTTTTTAACGTCACCGTTCATTCTCAATATTCAATTGATAAAACCATTACTTTGCAAAAAAATGAGTAGGATAAATAAAGTATGGCAGTAGTGTCTCGTTAATGGTAGGTATGTCCAACTTCTTCCTAATCTTAATCTCACCTTTAGGAACTGTGCTCTGTCCCAGGCCAATAAATTCCTGATACTTGAGAGTGTAAACTCCAGTGTTTCTGAGGATGTTCATCATTCCTTCAGAGGGCTCCAGGGCATCAATATTACTGTCAAAATATATTGTATTAATTAATATGCTTCTCAACTGCTCTTAATATTACAAAATGAAAATATTATGGCAAAATAAAAGAGGAAGAGCTGAGTTAATTTTTGAAAAAGGAAATATTCCTATGAACATACCAGAAGAGGATTGAAACTATAGATCCATAATGCTGAAAATTGACACGACAACAAAGTCTTTTAAAGACGACCTAAAGAGTTCAGTTTTATTAATGAAGGTATCAGTAGTTTTTTCTAGTTTTCTCAGGTTTTAAGATCAAGACATTTATTGAACTTAAATTAATAATTAAATAGAGTTAATTTTATAAAAGATGCAAAACTACACAATTTGTAAATTATGGAAAGTATTTTGGGAAATTCGCTAAGATCTTGTAAAACAGAAATTACTGTTAAAGACGTGAGTCTGCTGGGGAAGGAAAGAAGTTATGAAATTACTGTTAAACACGTGAGTCTGCTGGGGAAGGAAAGAAGTTATGAAATTACTGTTAAAGACGTGAGTCTGCTGGGGAAGGAAAGAAGTTATGAAATTACTGTTAAAGACGTGAGTCTGCTGGGGAAGGAAAGAAGTTATGAAATTACTGTTAAAGACGTGAGTCTGCTGGGGAAGAAAAGAAGTTATGAAATTACTGTTAAAGACGTGAGTCTGCTGGGGAAGGAAAGAAGTTATGAAATTACTGTTAAAGACGTGAGTCTGCTGGGGAAGAAAAGAAGTTATGAAATTACTGTTAAAGACGTGAGTCTGCTGGGGAAGGAAAGAAGTTATGAAATTACTGTTAAAGACGTGAGTCTGCTGGGGAAGAAAAGAAGTTATGAAATTACACACTTTTAGCATATGTAGAACTTGGGAAAAAAGGAAAAAAAGAGAGTAATGCAGTGTAACATAATGGTTTACTTGGGACAGTTGGTACAAACAGTGAACTTTAGCAAGTCGAAGAAATAAACCTGGAGAAGTAGAATAAGCTTCTATATTGGGATCATAGTAAGGTGATGAGTCCGGTACAAAAATATGATTGAAAAGGTTTGCATTTGAGACTAACTTGCTTAGTAGGCCAGTATTTCTATGGCCTCAAAACACGATTATGACCACAAACTTATGAAGAAACATCCAGAGACCTACACACATCAATATACCAGCAGAATAAACTACTTGAATAATGCCTGTGTTTCACATGGATGCTCTAACAATCACTTGATTAATTAGTAGACATGCACACCTCATTGTCAAGAAAGAAAACACCTAGAGACGAAGGATTCTTGAATGACTATACATCAGAACTTCAACTAGGAAGACGAGATCTACATCTTCCAAGGATGCTTCAAGTTCCTCTTGGCCTACTGAAATGAAAAGGATAGTTAATCTTAACTATTAGTAATGATGCTTTCTGGTTAAGGTGGAGCTAAACGAGGCTGGAAAAAAGCATTTTGCATCTTAGAAAAGTTAGTAGGAGTCATTCCCGGAACATGGAACGGAAGACCAACAGCTACGATGAGATCAGCAGCAAGAAACTGAAGATCGTGGGTAGGAAACGTTGGAAGTTGTAAATGTAGAAGGTCAAGGAAGCAACGTTAGAGACAACAATTTCTTTTGCTGAGCTGCCTGACATGTGTGTGTTGGTCATAAAGACTGTTCCATCAGGGGCCACTAGAGATAAGAATATGGTTATTGTTGGTAATTTTACACAATATACCAATACAGACAGACTGAGGAATAAAACATAAACACATTGACAACATTCATTAGGCGAAATGTTTTGGCACGAGAGACAAAACACAATATTTATAGATATCAGTGGTAAAATCTGTGTAAGGGCTCTAAGTCTCTAATAGAGTTTTTTTTTCTTCCCGTTCCTCTGGCAGAGCGGAAATCTGGTGCCTGAATTTCCCAGCCTTCGTTTTATCTACATCGCATGCCAACGACATCTGTAGGCTTGACATCTACATGTTTTGTGTGCCTCCTGCCTATTTCAGCCTAATTTCTCTTTCTACTTTTCTTTCTTTTTTCTGTGTTGTCAAGAGAACCTCGTCCCTGAATAGTGGAACTAGTCAACTATGTCTTCCCCTGCCTCAACACTGCCCACTTCATTCCTGTGAGTACAGAGCTGCAGTGTTGTCGCTGCTTCAAACATCGACCTGCCAGGTTGTTTTTTCCATCAATACCCCACTTTTCCTTTTCACTGAGTTAGTTTGATGTCTTTTTTATGTACCCCATACCCATCCTGTGGGCGGTAGTCAAAAGACTGATTACAGAGGTACATAATGGGTCCAGGCACCTTGCCCCAAAGTTATGATAGCTGAACAAGTTACAAAGGTAGTGAATTCCAGGTAGTTCTGGCACAGAACCAATGATTTTATACATTAGCTGGATTTAGTAGTATGTATAAGTGACTATTCTAGGATTAAAAGAGGAAGAGAAAATGAAGCGAGAAAATCCATTAACTGACCTTCACGAGTCACAGGAACATCCTCCCAAGAGGAAATGATGAGCATTAAAATCTCCTAATAAGAGGAAAGTGGAGGTTTTCTTGGGGGATCCAAAGAATGGTCCATTGACTTTTCAGGGTCATTAGAAGATGCCGCAGGATGAGATATTCCATGGACATGGACTCCATGATATGATTTTTTTTTGTTTATTAAAACAAGAAATGAAAAGGATTTTATATCACCTTCTATGTCCAAGAGGACCCTCGGTGTGGCCGGTAGTGAAGGTTCTACATGGAACCTGTGCTCTACCCTACCCTACGTGCAGGTAAACCACGAATCCAGGATAGCATCATCACATCCACTGAACCACCTCTGCAAACAAAAGAAATGGTGGTCGGAAGCCCACACCAAGTTATAACCCCTTCGACAGGCAGCCTGCAGAGATACATTCGTCTCCCTAAGGATACACAAAGCCACCCTCTGGGACTCAGGAGGGTGGATCACCACAACCCCAAATGATCCAGGTACCAATACAAAGAATGCCACCACCCTTCATTCACACTCAATTCCTTCCTTCCTTATACACACAAACTCCACCCATCACACACCCTAACATAAACTCACTTCCCTTCCATTACACACCCTTACAAAAACCCTCACTCCTCCTCCCTATCAGACAGACACATAAACGCACACACACACAGAGCCGACACACGCAGTCGTGGGGGCACAAGGCTCCGAGAACCTTAGTATTTTTAAGGTGCACAGTAAATGCTAGCAGTAACCAGTGGTAGTGACAACGTCAGTGAGCAACTTTACGAGTGATAACCATAGTTATTAGTTAAAAAAAGTCGAGAGGAAGCCTAAAGTCATCAATATTTCAAAGATCCAAACCATTAGGGGCCTAGTAGGAACCTGTTGCCACACAGATTCAAATATACAAAGATCAAAGCGAGTGTGGAAGCGGGTGTTCCAGAATTACGAGAGATTGGTTAACAAGTGAAATGTGGGGCAGCATATAGTGAGAGTGAAAAAGTTAATAAGCAAAAGGAGAAAGGAAAAATAAAATATATAACAAGGGAAGGTGGCAGGAGTAGGCCTGCTGAAGCAGTGACGTCACAACAGTTGTGTGCCATTATAAATATAAAGTGTAGCCCACCGAATATGAAGTGTATTCTATCATAAGTGAAAAGTTAGATCACTTGAGGAACGCAGGACGTATGAGCATGTATGATTATAAACATCACGGGTGAAAGATTTTCAAAATAGTGATACAAGGCCTACAACTATGTCATCAGCATCTGGCAACTTATCATCGCCCCGCTGCCAGCGCAAGTACTTCTCACCTACTGTGGCTGCATCTTGTCAGATTGTAGTCTCTACATCACTGTTAGATACTGGTCACTCACTCCTGCAAGCTATTACCAGAATTAGAGTAGAAACAGCATAGATAAGGTGGAGACAGGGTTGATGAGAGTGTGAGGAGAGGGAAGCAGTCTAGCGAGGGGTAACATCAGACACACACACACAACTTGTAGAAGTTGAGAGAGGCTAAGTTTCAGAACCTAGTTAATTTACCTATTTTATAAGTAGAATTGATAAGTGTTAAAATTACTATTGGTAAGTTTTAGAATTACTGGTATTACTACTGGTATTTATTAGCGGTATGAGTTCTTAGAAGTGAGGGCACATACACACACACACACACATACACACACACATACACAGTAACAGCTACCCCTCAACCACATACCAACTACCTCCCCTACCCACCACTGGACATCCGGTCACAAGCCCTCTTTTTTTTTTTTTTTTTTTACACAGGGTTTGGCAAGGTTAAGGATCCCTAGCTTTATTGACAAGCTATTTACAGGTTAAGGATTCCTAACTTTATTGGCAAACTAAGAGCAGTTACCTACATCAGCTCATTTGAAAGCATTTTTATTGTTATGAGACATACAAGTAGGGAACAGGATGAAATTGGAGCCATCTGTGGGCCAGCATTTTCATTTGATCAACTTACTTCATCTCGTTGACATCATTATGTTGTACGAATGTGTTCCATACTCAAGTCATCCTGGGTATATATGATCTCAGATGGAGTGATGTTCTTGAGAAGGGTACAGCCAGAGTGAAGTTGCTGCTTTCTGCCCGTCTTGTGGCATAAAAGCTTGTTTCACGTTGTCCTCGAAGTGGATCCAAGTGTGGTACTTTGACAACATTGGCCTTGTACATAACAGTAAGGCCACCCACATCCCTCCTATGTTGAAGGCTCTGCTGAAATGACAGATCTATCTAGGATGGGTCCAGGCGAGAAATGAGACGTCTTGCTCTGTTCTCTACTCTGTCAAGCAGTCGCAGATGAGAGGGGGGGGGGCAGCAAACCAAGAAAGTGGAGCATACTCAAGGTGTGAGCGTACATGTGCCTCGTACAGAATCTTGCAACCCCTACTTTCAAGTAGATGCGAGATACGGAGAAGTGCTGTAAGCTTCCGGCTGCCTTGTTTGCAAGATTTACAACATGGTTCTTCATGGTTAGTTTGGAGTCAAATTTCACTCCAAGGATATCAACTTCTTCTCCAGGTGCCAAAACCCTCCCATTCATCCTTACTACTGCACCAGCATTACCATCATGGTGCCTAGAGACGATCATCATTTGCGTTTTCTCAGGTGCAAATGTTACTTGCCATCTATTTCCCCAAGCTGATATAGCTCTCAGTGTACAGTCGTCTGCATATGCATGTGATTCTGGGATGAGATGAGGAAGGTCGTTGAAGTAGACATTCCATAACAATGGTCCGAGCACGCTTCCTTGTGGAACACTTGTCCCAATAGGATGTCTTGTTGATTCCGTTCCATTGAGAACTACACTTAGAGATCTACCATGAAGGTAATCGCTGAGGAGACATAGCGTAGAGCCTGCAATTCCCAGTGCTTGAAGGTTTGCTAAGATGCCCTGGTGTCACACCCGGTCAAAAGCGCCAGCAATGTCCAGTGCTACCACACAGCTGACTTTGGATTCATCCAGTGACTGGTGCCACTAAGTGGAGAGGTTTAACAACAGATCAGCAGCAGAGTAACCTTTCCTGAAGCCATATTGACGATCACAAAGTAGTGAGTGATAGTCAAAAAACTCTGTCATTTGTCTTGAGATTATTGTTTCAAGGATCTTACCAGTGATTGACAGGAGTGACACTGGTCTGTAGTTGCTGATTTCTGCTCTGCTCTTCTTTTTGTGAACAGGGACTACATTTGCCTCTTTCCATAGAGAGGGCCATTTACACTGTACTAGGCAGTGCTGAAAGATGCGAGTTAGAGGTGCTGCTATCTGGTCAGCACATCTCAGCAATCTTGGGCTCAACTTGTCTGGGCCTACAGCCTTTTCTTGGTCAAGCGATTTAAGAAGGAAATGCACCTCCTCCTGCCTTATTGTCACCACTGACAGTTTTGACTCAGTTCTTGCAGCTAGCCAAGGAGGGTCCCTTGCTGGATCAGGAACTTGCATTTTGGTAGAGGTGGTCCCATCCTGTCGATTTAGAGGTGGAATTAGTTCATCAGGCAGATAACCTTGTCTGTCCTTGACCAGGGACTACCAGGTTTTGGAGCCTACCCTACCTGATGCTAGCTTTCTTTCAGTGTCCACCTCCCATTTAGCAATGGCCCACTTTTGAACGTCACCCATATGCCTACAGGCTTGCCTGTGCAAGTTCCTGTTATAGGTGGTAGGATGTCTCTTATACCTTCTCCATGCTTTGTACTTAGCAGTAGCAGCCTCTCTACAACGAAAGCCAAACCAAGGCTGATCTGTAGGCTTTGTCACATATTGCCGGTGAGGAATGTGTTCTTGATGTGTCCAGTGAAGGCTTTCACTTGGTTTTCAACATCCCCTTGGAGAAGAGCATTCCAATCGGTGGTGGCGAGCTCAGCGAAGGGCTGGCCAATTTCCTCTTTCCCATAGCCAGGCTGTGTGTGTGGACTCCTCACCTCGTTCTGTTGGGATCTTAAGTGTCGTAAAAACAGCCTTGTGGTCAGACGATCCAACATAGCCGAGGGGTTGACAAGTGACTATGCCTTCTGCCAGATCACTCACTACTGGATCAAGGGAGGAGCCAGAGATGTGAGTAGGGAAATCAACAAAGTTTCTCATGTCAAACACTGCAAGAAGGTCATCAAAGTCCCTCTGTATAAGGTGATAGTTGAGGTCACCAACAATTATGATATGTTGACAGTTGTGTTGTAGCAGAAGGGAGTCAATATTTTCCATTAGGAAGTTGAAGGGGTCTGCATGTTGCCACTGAGGTCTGTACATTGCACATGCTAGTACAGAGGTACTGGTGTTTATGCAGAGCTTGAAGAACATCATTTCTAGATGTGTAGGGGTGGCAACATCAATGTGCTGGGCATGAACACTTTTAAAGAAGCACACAGCTCTTCTCATCCATGAGGTGTAGCCAGCAATTCATGCAAATTTTTCAGGAGTCCTGTCATCCAAAAATGTTTCAACAACAGCTATCATGTCGGGACGTCGAGTGTTCACAAAACTGTGTGTGAGCTCTCCAACATTAGTAATGAAACCTCTGATGTTGGCCATCAGGATGCTGATAGACTGGCTCCTCATGATGATGTGGTCAGCTTGAGGTGGTGGATGTGTAAGGCATGTAAGGTGCCTGCCCTTGAGAGAGGTAGGGTACTGAGGCAGCTGCAGGGATATAGGTCTGTGGTCTTGTATAAGGCACAATACCACCTGCTGGGCTGGGATAGGAGTAGCTGAGTGGGTGACATGTGAGTGTGTTCACTAACTCAGAAATCCTGCTGTTTGTTCTGAGAACAGGTCTCTAAACAGGTGGTCCTGCCTGTCAAGTTCCTTTTTCTTCCGACACTGGTCCTCTTGATGTCCTTTCTTGTAGCAGTAATTGCATCTGGTGTCTCGCAGGCAGTTGTTGGCAGTGTGCCCCTTCCGGTGACAGCGAGAGCACAGCCTAGGTGCCTGGGAGGGTGGACTATGATTTGTTACACCTCCTGTGTTTTGCAGATTTGTCCTCAGGTTCTGCCGCTGGAACTGTGTTAGTGGAGGGTGAGACGACTGTAGATGTCTTCCTCCTCCACGTCCTCTTCCACGTCCTCTGCCCCGTCCTCTACCAGTTCTGACAGATGTGTCCCTGCTGTTTGTACTTTGGCGCAGTAGGTGATCAGATGAAGTGATAGTTCCCTGATTATTAACTGCACCAATCTCTGGTGGAGAAACTCCTGACTCAGAACCTGCTGATGAAGCACTGCTGCCAGATTCTGGAATAGTGTCAGCAGGTGTGCTGACAGGTGTAGGATCAGAGATGGTATGTGCACTGTCAAGTGGACTGGCAGTGGCTGAAGCAGAGATGTCAGGTGTAGGAGAATTAACAGATCCAAGGCTTCCTTCGTTGCTGGGAAGAGGATATGTTCCCTCTTTGGTGGTGAGAGGAATTGTGTTAGAATTCCCAAAGGTAGTGTTTTGAACTCTGTCAGTCTGTGGGACCTTAGCGATGACAGAATTCCACCAGTTATTTACCCCTGAGTTAAGCTCAGTGTGGGACTTCCAGTCTTTGTCAATAGTGTCACCATCAGCTGAGCAGCTTACGTCACTTGATGCAGGCTTGCACTGGCCTTCTACAATAGCTTGGAGGTTATCTAATGACTTGAGGAGCTCATGAAGTGCTTCCCTGTGATGGATTATCTTAGCTGCAACTTTACAACACAGTCCAAGAGGGCAATCTTGATCTTTGGACAGAAGTCCCTGAGGTAGGACTTCTGAACCTTCCTCCTGTAGCTCCAGGCTTGTATCCACATATATCACAGGATTATGGATATCCTTCAATTTTCTGAAATTTTCAACCTGGCTGCAACAAAATTCTTCTTCTGGAATGCAATCTGTGTGGCAGTAGTTGGAACAAGTAGGTTCCTTACATCTAAGAAAAATTTTGTCTCTTGTGGTATACCCACAAACACTGCAGTAACTACTGGGACAATAGCCAGATAGCATAGATATTCTTGCTATTTTGCAATGTGAAGTCATCCCAGAGGAGGTTTGTAGGTTTGCAATTAAGTTCACAGGAGAGAGAGGGTGGGTGGTGGTATCGTGGGTTGGGTGGAGCATTGTGGGTGGTGGAGTTTATAGCGGCTCCCCCCCCTCTCTCTCTCTCTCTCTCTCTCTCTCTCTCTCTCTCCTTTTCTCTCTCTCCCTCTCTTTCCATCTTTCCCCTCCCCTGAGAGGAATTGACAAGATGGACAAAGACAGGATGTTTCAGAGATGGGACACAGCAACAAGGGGACACAGTTGGAAGTTGAAGACACAGATGAATCACAGGGATGTTAGGAAGTATTCCTTCAGCCACAGAGTAGTCAGGAAGTGGAATAGTTTGGGAAGCGATGTAGTGGAGGCAGGATCCATACATAGCTTTAAGCAGAAGTATGATAAAGCTCACGGTTCAGGGAGAGAGACCTACTAGCGACCAGTGAAGAGGCAGGGCCAGGAGCTTGGACTCAACCCCTGCAACCCCAAGTAGGTGAGTACAACTAGGTGAGTACACACACACACACACAAACACACACAAACACACACACACACACACACACACACACACACTACGATTGATAATTAAAGTTATTAGTTAAAAAAAAAGTGAGAGGAAAGCTGAAATCATAATATTTCAAAGCGCAAACCGTTGGGGGTCTTAGGCGCTGTTGCCACATTGGTAGCGGTAGGCCTGAAGAAGTGACGTCACGACAAGTTGTGTGCCATTATACATATAAAGTGAAGTGTATATAAAGTGAAGTGTATACTATCATCAGTGAAGAGTGAAATCGCGTGAGGAAGCAGGATGTATGAGAATGTATGGTTATAAACATCACGGGTGAAGGATCTCCAAAATAGGGATTTAAGGCCTACGTACGACGACTTCGTCATCAGCAGCTGGCAACTGTCACCACAAGTTTATTCGCCTATTTGTGGTTTGCATGTTGACAGCCCTGGCTGGCCTTGCATACTGTTTGATACTGGTCACTCACTCCTGCAAGCTATTACCAGAATTAGAATAGAAATAGCATAGACATAGAGAATATAGTGTTGACGAGTGTGAGAAGGTAGGTGGGACAAGCTTTTAAGGGCAACATTGCAAGACGGTGCTAGGGTCAGGTCCCAGGAGGGTTGTGTCAGGTCACAAGAAGTTGCAGCCAGTCATTACACCGCACAAGACTCACACACACACACACACACACACACACACACACACACACACACACACACTCACACACACACACATGCACACACGCACAAGCACACACGCACACAGGCAGTGTTACTACCGGTAGTTATTAGCAGTAAGAATACTTAGGAAGCTAGAAAGTCCTCTCTCAATGTGAACAAGGAAAATGATAATATCCAGCAATAATTAATACATAAATCCAGAAAGGGCAATAAGTGGAGAGAGTAGATAATTGGGAAAGATAAATGAGACTAAATTTGTGATTACACCACTGATCTTTCAACCACACAACCTACCCCCCCCTAACCATCCCTCCCTCACACACAAGCACACACACACACACACACACACACACACACACACACACACACACACACACACACACAGTGATGTATAACCCACCACAGAACAGCAGGAGGCCAAGGCAAGAGTACGACGAGAGCAATAGAGCGATGGTTGACACACTGGCTAGAGTGGCCAGAAGAGCTCATGCATGCAGGGCAAAGCTCCTGATCATGGGTGACTTTAACCACAAGGAGATCGATTGGGAGAACTTGGACCCACATGGGGGCCAAGATACATGGAGGGCTAAGATGATGGAGGTGGTACTGGAGAACTTCATGTACCAACACGTAAGGGACACTACAAGAGAGAGAGGAGAGGATGAACCAGCAAGGCTGGACTTAGTATTCACCTTCAGTAGTGCAGATATCGAGGACATCGCATATGAAAGACCCCTTGGGGCCAGTGACCATGTGGTTTTAAGCTTCGAATACACAGTAGAGCTACAAGTGGAGGGAGAAGCAGGAAGGCCAGGACGAATGAAGCCAAACTACAAGAAAGGGGACTACACAGGAATGAGGAACTACCTGAACGGGGTTCAGTGGAACAGAGAACTGGCAGGGAAGCCAGTTAATGAGATGATGGAATATGTAGCAACAAAATGCAAGGAGGCTGAGGAGAGGTTTGTACCCAAGGGTAACAGGAGTAATGAAAAAGCCAGGATGAGCCCATGGTTTACCCAAAGGTGCAGGGAGGCAAAAACCAAGTGTGCTAGGGAATGGAAGAAATATAGAAGGCAAAGGACCCAGGAGAATAAGGAGAACAGTCGTAGAGCCAGAAACGAATATGCACAGATAAGAAGGGAGGCCCAAAGACAATATGAAAATGACATAGCAGCGAAAGCCAAATCTGACCCGAAACTGTTGTACAGCCACATCAGGAGGAAAACAACAGTCAAGGACCAGGTAATCAGGCTAAGGAAGGAAGGAGGAGAGACAACAGGAAATGACCGTGAAGTATGTGAAGATCTCAACAAGAGATTCAAAGAAGTGTTCACAGAGGAGACAGAAGGGACTCCAGAAAGACGGAGAGGTGGGGCACACCACCAAGTGCTGGACACAGTGCACACAACCGAGGAAGAAGTGAAGAGGCTTCTGAGTGAGCTAGATACCTCAAAGGCAATGGGGCCAGATAACATCTCCCCATGGGTATTGAGAGAGGGAGCAGAGGCGCTATGTGTACCCCTAACAACAATATTCAATACATCTATCGAAACAGGGAGATTGCCTGAGGCATGGAAGACAGCAAATGTAGTCCCAATCTTTAAAAAAGGAGACAGACATGAAGCACTAAACTACAGACCAGTGTCACTGACATGTATAGTATGCAAAATCATGGAGAAGATTATCAGGAGAAGAGTGGTGGAACACCTAGAAAGGAATGATCTCATCAACAGCAGCCAGCATGGTTTCAGGGACGGGAAATCCTGTGTCACAAACCTACTGGAGTTCTATGACATGGTGACAGCAGTAAGACAAGAGAGAGAGGGGTGGGTGGATTGCATTTTCTTGGACTGCAAGAAGGCGTTTGACACAGTTCCACACAAGAGATTGGTGCAAAAACTGGAGGACCAAGCAGGGATAACAGGGAAGGCACTACAATGGATCAGGGAATACTTGTCAGGAAGACAGCAGCGAGTCATGGTACGTGGCGAGGTGTCAGAGTGGGCACCTGTGACCAGCGGGGTCCCGCAGGGGTCAGTCCTAGGACCAGTGCTGTTTCTGATATTTGTGAACGACATGACGGAAGGAATAGACTCTGAGGTGTCCCTGTTTGCAGATGACGTGAAGTTGATGAGAAGAATACACTCGATCGAAGACCAGGCAGAACTACAAAGGGATCTGGACAGGCTGCAGACCTGGTCCAGCAATTGGCTCCTGGAGTTCAATCCCACCAAGTGCAAAGTCATGAAGATTGGGGAAGGGCAAAGAAGGCCGCAGACGGAGTACAGTCTAGGGGGTCAGAGACTACAAACCTCACTCAAGGAAAAAGATCTTGGGGTGAGTATAACACCAGGCACATCTCCTGAAGCGCACATCAACCAAATAACTGCTGCAGCATATGGGCGCCTAGCAAACCTCAGAACAGCATTCCGACATCTTAATAAGGAATCGTTCAGGACCCTGTACACCGTATACGTTAGGCCCATATTGGAGTATGCGGCACCAGTTTGGAACCCACACCTAGCCAAGCACGTAAAGAAACTAGAGAAAGTGCAAAGGTTTGCAACAAGACTAGTCCCAGAGCTAAGAGGTATGTCCTACGAGGAGAGGTTAAGGGAAATCAACCTGACGACACTGGAGGACAGGAGAGATAGGGGGGACATGATAACGACATACAAAATACTGAGGGGAATTGACAAGGTGGACAAAGACAGGATGTTCCAGAGATTGGACACAGTAACAAGGGGACACAGTTGGAAGCTAAAGACACAGATGAATCACAGGGATGTTAGGAAGTATTTCTTCAGCCACAGAGTAGTCAGTAAGTGGAATAGTTTGGGAAGCGATGTAGTGGAGTTTACCTGGAGTTTACCTGGAGAGAGTTCCGGGGGTCAACGCCCCCGCGGCCCGGTCTGAGACCAGGCCTCCTGGTGGATCACAGCCTGATCAACCAGGCTGTTGCTGCTGGCTGCACGCAAACCAACATACGAGCTACAGCCCGGCTGATCCGGAACTGACTTTAGGTGCTTGTCCAGTGCCAGCTTGAAGACTGCCAGGGGTCTGTTGGTAATCCCCCTTATGTGTGCTGGGAGGCAGTTGAACAGTCTCGGGCCCCTGACACTTATTGTATGGTCTCTTAACGTGCTAGTGACACCCCTGCTTTTCATTGGGGGGATGGTGCATCGTCTGCCAAGTCTTTTGCTTTCGTAATGAGTGATTTTCGTGTGCAAGTTCGGTACTAGTCCCTCTAGGATTTTCCAGGTGTATATAATCATGTATCTCTCCCTCCTGCGTTCCAGGGAATACAGGTTTAGGAACCTCAAGCGCTCCCAATAATTGAGGTGTTTTATCTCCGTTATGCGTGCCGTGAAAGTTCTCTGTACATTTTCTAGGTCGGCAATTTCACCTGCCTTGAAAGGTGCTGTTAGTGTGCAGCAATATTCCAGCCTAGATAGAACAAGTGACCTGAAGAGTGTCATCATGGGCTTGGCCTCCCTAGTTTTGAAGGTTCTCATTATCCATCCTGTCATTTTTCTAGCAGATGCGATTGATACAATGTTATGGTCCTTGAAGGTGAGATCCTCCGACATGATCACTCCCAGGTCTTTGACGTTGGTGTTTCGCTCTATTTTGTGGCCAGAATTTGTTTTGTACTCTGATGACGATTTAATTTCCTCATGTTTACCATATCTGAGTAATTGAAATTTCTCATCGTTGAACTTCATATTGTTTTCTGCAGCCCACTGAAAGATTTGGTTGATGTCTGCCTGGAGCTTTGCAGTGTCTGCAATGGAAGACACTGTCATGCAGATTCGGGTGTCATCTGCAAAGGAAGACACGGTGCTGTGGCTGACATCCTTGTCTATGTCGGATATAAGGATGAGGAACAAGATGGGAGCGAGTACTGTGCCTTGTGGAACAGAGCTTTTCACCGTAGCTGCCTCGGACTTTACTCTGTTGACGACTACTCTCTGTGTTCTGTTAGTGAGGAAATTATAGATCCATCGACCGACTTTTCCTGTTATTCCTTTAGCACGCATTTTGTGCGCTATTACGCCATGGTCACACTTGTCGAAGGCTTTTGCAAAGTCTGTATATATTACATCTGCATTCTTTTTGTCTTCTAGTGCATTTAGGACCTTGTCGTAGTGGTCCAATAGTTGAGACAGACAGGAGCGACCTGTTCTAAACCCATGTTGCCCTGGGTTGTGTAACTGATGGGTTTCTAGATGCGTGGTGGTCTTGCTTCTTAGGACCCTTTCAAAGATTTTTATGATATGGGATGTTAGTGCTATTGGTCTGTAGTTCTTTGCTGTTGCTTTACTGCCCCCTTTGTGGAGTGGGGCTATGTCTGTTGTTTTTAGTAACTGTGGGACGACCCCCGTGTCCATGCTCCCTCTCCATAGGATGGAAAAGGCTCGTGATAGGGGCTTCTTGCAGTTCTTGATGAACACAGAGTTCCATGAGTCTGGCCCTGGGGCAGAGTGCATGGGCATGTCATTTATCGCCTGTTCGAAGTCATTTGGCGTCAGGATAACATCGGATAGGCTTGTGTTAATCAAATTTTGTGGCTCTCTCATAAAAAATTCATTTTGATCTTCGACTCTCAGTCTGGTTAGCGGCTTGCTAAAAACTGAGTCATATTGGGACTTGAGTAGCTCACTCATTTCCTTGCTGTCATCTGTGTAGGACCCATCTTGTTTAAGTAGGGGCCCAGTACTGGACGTTGTTCTCGATTTTGATTTGGCATAGGAGAAGAAATACTTTGGGTTTCTTTCGATTTCATTTATGGCTTTTAGTTCTTCCCGCGATTCCTGACTCCTAAAGGATTCTTTTAGCTTAAGTTCGATGCTTGCTATTTCTCTGACCAGTGTCTCCCTGCGCATTTCAGATATATTGACCTCTTTTAGCCGCTCTGTTATTCTTTTCCGTCGCCTGTAAAGGGAGCGCCTGTCTCTTTCTATTTTACATCTACTCCTCCTTTTTCTTAGAGGAATAAGCCTTGTGCATACATCGAGTGCCACCGAGTTAATCTGTTCTAGGCATAAGTTTGGGTCTGTGTTGCTTAGTATATCTTCCCAGCTTATATCGGTTAGGACTTGGTTTACTTGGTCCCACTTTATGTTTTTGTTATTGAAGTTGAATTTGGTGAATGCTCCCTCGTGACTAGTCTCATTTTGTCGGTCTGGGGCTCCACGCATACATGTCTGAACCTCAATTATGTTGTGATCTGAGTATATTGTTTTTGATATGGTGACATTTCTTATCAGATCATCATTGTTAGTGAATATGAGGTCTAGTGTATTCTCCAGTCTAGTAGGCTCTATTATTTGCTGGTTTAAATTGAATTTTGTGCAGAGATTTAAAAGCTCGTGTGAGTGTGAGTTTTCATCAGAGCTGCCTCCTGGTGTTATTTCTGCAACAATATTATTTGCTATATTCCTCCATTTTAGGTGCCTTAAGTTGAAATCCCCCAGGAGCAAGATGTTGGGTGCAGGAGCTGGAAGATTTTCCAGACAGTGGTCAATTTTTAACAGCTGTTCCTGGAATTGCTGGGAAGTTGCATCCGGAGGCTTGTAGACTACCACAATGACTAGGTTTTGGTTCTCGACCTTTACTGCTAAAACTTCCACTACGTCATTTGAGGCATTAAGCAGTTCTGTGCAAACAAGTGACTCTGCAATGTACAGGCCAACCCCCCCCTTTTGCCTGTTCACTCTGTCACATCTGTATAGGTTGTAACCTGTATAGGTTGTAACCTGGAGGCAGGATCCATACATAGCTTTAAGCAGAGGTATGATAAAGCTCACGGCTCGGGGAGAGTGACCTAGTAGCGATCAGTGAAGAGGCGGGGCCAGGAGCTCGGACTCGACCCCCGCAACCTCAACTAGGTGAGTACAACTAGGTGAGTACACACACACACACACATACACACACATACACACATACACACATACACACACACACATACATACATACATACACACACACATAGGTTTGCAACAAGATTAGTCCCAGAGCTAAGAGGTATGTCCTACGAGGAGAGGTTAAGGGAAATCAACCTGACGACACTGGAGGACAGGAGAGATAGGGGGGACATGATAACGACATACAAAATACTGAGAGGAATTGACAAGGTGGACAAAGACAGGATGTTCCAGAGACTGGACACAGTAACAAGGGGACACAGTTGGAAGCTGAAGACACAGATGAATCACAGAGATGTTAGGAAGTATTTCTTCAGCCACAGAGTAGTCAGTAAGTGGAATAGTTTGGGAAGCGATGTAGTGGAGGCAGGATCCATACATAGCTTTAAGCAAAGGTATGATAAAGCTCACGGCTCAGGGAGAGTGACCTAGTAGCGATCAGTGAAGAGGCGGGGCCAGGAGCTCGGACTCGACCCCGGCAACCTCAACTAGGTGAGTACAACTAGGTGAGTACACACACACATGCACACACACACACACACACACACACACACTCGGGGCCAGGAGCTGAGTCTCGACCCCTGAAACCACAACTAGGTGAGTACACACACCCACTCATTCACACAGCTGATCCGTGGAATTTGACCGCGTCCCCTCACCCCCCCACACACCTTTCCCTCCCCCAAAGACCTTTCCCCTCCCCCGCTCTTGCCTTCATTCCCTCCTATCTTTCTCCCCCCCCCCTCCCTCGCGTTTCTCTCTCTCATAGCCTTTTTCCCTCCCCTTCCCATTACTCCCCTCTCCCCTCCCCTCCCCTCTCCCCTCCCTCCCCTCTCTCTCCCCTCCCTCTCTCTCTCCCCTCCCTCCCCTCCCTCTCCCTCTCTCTCTCTCCCCTCTCTCTCCCTCTCTCCTCCCTCCCCTCTCCCTCTCTCTCTCTCTCCCTCTCTCTCCTCTCCCTCTCTCTCTCTCTCTCTCTCTCTCTCTCTCTCTCTCTCTCTCTCTCTCTCTCTCTCTCTCTCTCTATATATATATATATATATATATATATATATATATATATATATATATATATATATATATATATATATATTCTCTCTCCATCTCCTTTTTCTATATTTCTACCCCTCCCTCGCATTTCTCTCTCTCTCATAGCCTTTCTCTGTCTCTCTCTCTCTCTCTCTCTCTCTCTCTCTCTCTCTCTATCTATCTATCTATCTATCTCTCTCTCTCTCTCCCTCTCTCTACCCTTTCTCTCCCCCCTCACATTTCTCTCTCTCACCCTTGGTCTTATCCCTAACCCCCATACTCTCTCCTCTCTCTCCCTCTTTCTACCCTTTCCCTCTCCTCTCTCTCCCTCTTTCTACCCTTTCTCTCTCCCCCTCGCACCCTCTCCCTCCTCTAGCCTTCTGTCTGTGGTAAAAAAAAAAAAAAAAAAAAAAAAAAAAAAAAAAAAAATGGGTGGCTCTAGAGGACGGAAAACCAGAGATCTGGTAGACGAACCAGGGAGGAAAGACTGGGAGTTAGATCTCCAAAAAAGGGAGGAAGAGTGGGGAAGGAAGATAGTAGAGCTTGGTAAGAAAATGGAGGAGTGGATAGCTGAGGAGTGCAGGAAGTGGGAAGTACAGGTCTTAGCAGCAGAAGCTAGGATACAGTGCTTAGAAGAGAAACTGCAAAGCCTGAAACAGATTAGAGAGACAAATGACAATTCAGATGCGACATCAGGCGCAGACAAGGGGACGGAAAGCAACAACGGAGACAGGCCGTACGCGAAGGCCTTATCAGACCCACGTGGGGCCAGGGAAAAGACGAGGAGTACACTAAGATCAAATGACAGGTCCGAAGACAATGAAGGTATGCTATATGCAGAGATTCTAACAGCCAGCTGCAGTAGCAAGGGACAGCTGGTCATGAAAGACAGTTCACTGAGAATAGAAGTTCCAGAAATGACAGGGACTGAAGGCAAGAACATGTCAATGGAAGGAAATAAAATGCCTCAGAGGAAGCAGATGGAGACTCAGTGGGAGGAGGAAAGGGCGAGGTCAGTTTTTGTGTACGGGCTCCAAGAAGCCAAGGGGGACAACTTTGAAGAAATAAAACAGGAGGAGAAAAAAATGATTGAAGGCATCATGAAAACAATAGGTGAGGGCGATATGACCCAGGTGACAAATTTTCAGAGAATTGGGTGGTTTGTGAGTGGAAGGATACGGCCTGTCAAAGTAATTTTCAAGGAAGAATCAGTTCGAACCAGGATTCTGCAAGAGAAAGCAAGACTGAGGGACAAACAGGGGTACCGGAGAGTATACCTCGACTGCGACAGAACACAAGACGAAAGGACTACACTGAAAGAGAGGGTACAGAGACGCAAGGAGGAACGAGAGGCAATGACGAAGATGAGCAGGACCCAGACACAGGAGGAAGGGCAAACACACCCCACAGAATCTCCCACCAAAAGACTCCAACCACGACATTCCCAACGCAACTGAGCAACCTATACTACAACCCACTCACTGTTCCCTCTGCCACCAACCCCCATATCACAAACCTCACCCCAACAGCTGTCCCTTATGGGCATTCTGACCCCACCCCCATCATCACAAACCCCACCTACACCACAGCCCCATATAGGCCCCCACAAAGGCTCTCTCTCCCCCAACTCCAATATTCTTGCATGACCACAATGATAGAAAAGAAACTGAAAGTTTGGTACACAAACGCGGATGGAATAACGAATAAACATGAGGAGTGGAACGAAAGAATCAGTGAAAAATCCCTAGACATCATAGCAGTCACAGAAACAAAACTCGCTGTGACAATAACAGACACAATCTTCCCAATGGGATATCAGATCCTGAGGAAAGATAGAAGGAGTAGAGGGGGAGGAGGGGTTGCACTGCTCATAAAACACCGATGGGGATTTGAGGAAATGGAAGGCATGGACATGATTGGAGAAAGAGACTACATTGTAGGTACAATTCAGTCCGGAGAACATAAAGTAGTCATTGGAGTGATGTATAACCCACCACAGAACTGCAGGAGGCCAAGAGAGGAGTACGAAGAAAACAACAGGGTGATGGTGGACACACTGGCTGAGGTGGCAAGAAGAGCTCACTCGAGCAGAGCAAAGTTACTGGTAATGGGCGATTTCAACCACAGGGAGATCGACTGGGAAAACCTGGAGCCACATGGGGGTCCCGAAACATGGAGAGCCAAGATGATGGATGTGGTACTTGAAAACCTCATGCATCAACATGTCAGGGACACAACCAGAGAGAGAGGGGAGGATGAGCCAGCAAGACTGGATCTTGTGTTCACCCTGAGCAGTTCAGACATTGAGGACATCACTTACGAGAGGCCCCTTGGAGCTAGCGATCATGTGGTGCTGACTTTTGATTATATAGTAGAGTTACAAGTGGAGAAGGTAACAGGAACTGAAGGGGTCAGGCCAAACTATAAAAGGGGGGACTACACAGGTATGAGAAACTTCCTGCAGGAGGTTCAGTGGGACAGAGAAATGGTAGGAAAATCAGTAAACGAGATGATGGAATATGTGGTAACAAAATGCAAGGAGGCAGAGGAAAGTTTTGTTCCCAAGGGAAACAGAAATAATAGGAAGACCAAAACGAGTCCTTGGTTTACCCGAAGGTGTAGGGAGGCAAAAACTAAGTGCAACAGAGAATGGAAAAGGTACAGGAGGCATAGGACCCAGGAAAACAAGGAGATTAGTAGAAGAGCCAGAAACGAGTATGCACAGATAAGGAGGGAGGCCCAGCGACAGTATGAAAACGACATATCATCGAAAGTCAAATCTGACCCGAAACTGCTGTATAGCCACATTAGGAGGAAGACAACAGTCAAGGACCAGGTGATAAGGCTGAGGAAAGAAGGTGGAGAACTCACAAGAAACGATCAAGAGGTATGTGAGGAGCTCAACACGAGATTTAAGGAAGTATTTACAGTAGAGTCAGGAAGGACTCTGGGGGGACAGACCAGATGGGGACACCAGCAAGGAATACACCAACAAGTGTTGGACGACATACATACAGATGAGGAGGAGGTGAAGAAACTGCTAAGGGACATCGATACCTCAAAGGCAATGGGACCGGACAACATCTCCCCGTGGGTCCTTAGAGAGGGAGCAGATATGTTGTGCGTGCCACTTACCACAATCTTCAACACGTCCCTAGAAACTGGGCAACTACCTGAGGTATGGAAGATGGCAAATGTAGTTCCCATTTCTAAAAAAGGAGACAGAAAAGAGGCACTAAACTATAGACCTGTGTCATTGACGTGTACAGTATGAAAAATTATGGAAAGATTATCAGGAGGAGAGTGGTGGAGCACCTGGAACGGAACAAGAGTATAAATGCCAACCAGCACGGATTCATGGAAGGCAAATCCTGTGTCACAAACCTTCTGGAGTTTTATGATAAAATAACAGAAGTAAGACACGAGAGAGAGTGGTGGGTTGATTGCATCTTCTTGGACCTCAAGAAGACCTTTGACACAGTTCCTCACAAGAGATTAGTGCAGAAGCTAGAGCATCAGGCGCATATAACAGGAAGGGCACTGCAATGGATCAGAGAATACCTGACAGGGAGACAACAACGAGTCATGGTACATAATGATGTATCACAGTGGGCACCTGTGACGAGCGGGGTCCCACAGGGGTCGGTCCTAGGACCAGTGCTATTTTTGGTATATGTGAACGACATGATGGAAGGGTTAGACTCAGAAGTGTTCCTGTTTGCAGATGGTGGAACCTGGAGTTTACCTGGAGAGAGTTCCGGGGGTCAACGCCCCCGCGGCCCGGTCTGTGACCAGGCCTCCTGGTGGATCAGAGCCTGATCAACCAGGCTGTTGCTGCTGGCTGCACGCAAACTAACGTACGAGCCACAGCCCGGCTGATCCGGAACTGACTTTAGGTGCTTGTCCAGTGCCAGCTTGAAGACTGCCAGGGGTCTGTTGGTAATCCCCCTTATGTGTGCTGGGAGGCAGTTGAACAGTCTTGGGCCCCTGACACTTATTGTATGGTCTCTTAACGTGCTAGTGACACCCCTGCTTTTCATTGGGGGGATGGTGCATCGTCTGCCAAGTCTTTTGCTTTCGTAGTGAGTGATTTTCGTGTGCAAGTTCGGTACTAGTCCCTCTAGGATTTTCCAGGTGTATATAATCATGTATCTCTCCCTCCTGCGTTCCAGGGAATACAGGTTTAGGAACCTCAAGCGCTCCCAGTAATTGAGGTGTTTTATCTCCGTTATGCGCGCCGTGAAAGTTCTCTGTACATTTTCTAGGTTGGCAATTTCACCTGCCTTGAAAGGTGCTGTTAGTGTGCAGCAATATTCCAGCCTAGATAGAACAAGTGACCTGAAGAGTGTCATCATGGGCTTGGCCTCCCTAGTTTTGAAGGTTCTCATTATCCATCCTGTCATTTTTGTAGCAGATGCGACTGATACAATGTTATGGGAGTGATCATGTCCTCCGACATGATCACTCCCAGGTCTTTGACGTTGGTGTTTCGCTCTATTTTGTGGCCAGAATTTGTTTTGTACTCTGATGAAGATTTAATTTCCTCATGTTTACCATATCTGAGTAATTGAAATTTCTCATCATTGAACTTCATATTGTTTTCTGCAGCCCACTGAAAGATTTGGTTGATGTCCGCCTGGAGCCTTGCAGTGTCTGCAATGGAAGACACTGTCATGCAGATTCGGGTGTCATCTGCAAAGGAAGACACGGTGCTGTGGCTGACATCCTTGTCCATGTCGGATATGAGGATGAGGAACAAGATGGGAGCGAGTACTGTGCCTTGTGGAACAGAGCTTTTCACCGTAGCTGCCTCGGACTTTACTCTGTTGACGACTACTCTCTGTGTTCTGTTAGTGAGGAAATTATAGATCCATCGACCGACTTTTCCTGTTATTCCTTTAGCACGCATTTTGTGCGCTATTACGCCATGGTCACACTTGTCGAAGGCTTTTGCAAAGTCTGTATATATTACATCTGCATTCTTTTTGTCTTCTAGTGCATTTAGGACCTTGTCGTAGTGATCCAATAGTTGAGACAGACAGGAGCGACCTGTTCTAAACCCATGTTGCCCTGGGTTGTGTAACTGATGGGTTTCTAGATGGGTGGTGATCTTGCTTCTTAGGACCCTTTCAAAGATTTTTATGATATGGGATGTTAGTGCTATTGGTCTGTAGTTCTTTGCTGTTGCTTTACTGCCCCCTTTGTGTAGTGGGGCTATGTCTGTTGTTTTTAGTAACTGTGGGACGACCCCCGTGTCCATGCTCCCTCTCCATAGGATGGAAAAGGCTCGTGATAGGGGCTTCTTGCAGTTCTTGATGAACACAGAGTTCCATGAGTCTGGCCCTGGGGCAGAGTGCATGGGCATGTCATTTATCGCCTGTTCGAAGTCATTTGGCGTCAGGATAACATCGGATAGGCATGTGTTAATCAAATTTTGTGGCTCTCTCATAAAAAATTCATTTTGATCTTCGACTCTCAGTCTGGTTAGCGGCTTGCTAAAAACTGAGTCATATTGGGACTTGAGTAGCTCACTCATTTCCTTGCTGTCATCTGTGTAGGACCCATCTTGTTTAAGTAGCGGCCCAATACTGGACGTTGTTCTCAATTTTGATTTGGTCTGGGGCTCCTCGCATACACAGTTTTAAGACGAGGTTTGATAAAGCTCATGGAGCGGGGAGAGAGATGGCCCAGTGGCAACCGGTGAAGAGGCGGGGCCAGGAGCTAAGACTCGACCCCTGCAACCACAAATAGGTGAGTACAAATAGGTGAGCACACACACGCACATACACACACACACACACACACACACACACACACACACACACACACACACATTAGTATTACGGATGCACAGAAGTGAATTGTATTTCTTGGACATATAAACAACTGACGTGCTCACACACACACACACGCGCGCGCACACATACACACTCGGGGCCAGGAGCTGGGTCTCGACCCCGAAACCACAACTAGGTGAGTACACACAGCTGATCCTTGGAATTTGACTGCCTCCCCCACAGACCTCTTACCTTTTCCCTCCCTCGCGTTTCTCTCTCTCATAGCCTTCTTCCCTCCTTTCTCCCTCTCCCTCTCCCTCTCTTTCTCCCTCTCTCTACCCTTTCTCTCCCCCCTCACATTTCTCTCCCTCCCCCTTGGTCTTATCCCTCACCCCCATACTCTCTCCTCTCTCTCCCTCTTTCTACCCTTTCTCTCTCCTCTCTCTCCCTCTTTCTACCCTCTCTCTCTCTCCCCCACACCCTCTCCCTCCTCTAGCCTTCTGTCTGTGGTAATAAGAAGTAAAAAAAAAAAAAAAAAAAAAAAAAAAAAAAAAAAAAAAAAAAAAAAAAAAAAAAAAAAAAAAAAAATGGGTGGCCTTAGAGGACGGAAACCCAGAGATCTGGTGGACGAACCAGGGAGGAAAGACTGGGAGCTAGAGCTCCAAAAAAGGGAGGAAGAGTGGGGAAGGAAGATAGTAGAGCTTGGTAAGAAAATGGAGGAGCGGATAGCTGAAGAGTGCAGGAAGTGGGAAGTACAGGTCTTAGCAGCAGAAGCTAGGATACAGTGCTTAGAAGAGAAACTGCAAAGCCTGAAACAGATTAGAGAGACAAATGACAATTCAGGTGTGACATCAGGAAATTCAAAGTCAGGCGCAGACAAGGGGATGGTAAGCAACAACGGAGACATGCCGAGCATGAAGGCCCTATCAGACCCACGTGGGGCCAGGGAAAAGACGACGAGCACACTAAGATCAAACGACAGGTCCGAAAACAATGAAGGTATGCTATATGCAGAGATTCTAACAGCCAACTGCAGTAGCAAGGGACAGCTGGTCAGGAAAGACAGTCCACTGAGAATAGAAGTTTCAGATATGACAGGGACTGAAGGCAAGAACATGTCAATGGAAGGAAATAAAATGCCTCAGAGGACGCAGATGGAGACTCAGTGGGAGGAGGAAAGGGCGAGGTCAGTTTTTGTGTACGGGCTCCAAGAAGCCAAGGGGGCCAACTTTGAAGAAATAAAACAGGAGGAGAAAAAAATGATTGAAGGCATCATGAAAACAATAGGGGAGGGCAATATGACCCAGGTGACAAATTTTCAGAGAACTGGGTGGTTTGCGAGTGGAAGGATACGGCCTGTCAGAGTAACTTTCAAGGAAGAATCAGTTCGAACCAGGATTCTGCAAGAGAAAGCAAGACTGAGGGACAAAGAGGGGTACCAGAGAGTATACCTCGACCGCGACAGAACACAAGAAGAAAGGACTACACTGAAAGAGAGGGTACAGAGACGCAAGGAGGAACGAGAAGCAATGAAAATGAGCAGGACCCAGACACAGGAGGAAGGGCAAACACACCCCACAGAATCTCCCACAAAAAGACTCCACCCGCGACATTCCCAACGCAACTGAGCAACCTATACTACAACCCACTCACTGTTCCCTCTGCCACCAATCCCCATATCACAAACCTCACCCCAACACCTGTCCCTTATGGGCATTCTGACCCCACCCCCATCAACACAAACCCCACCTACACCACAGCCCCATTTAGGCCCCCACCAAGGCTCTCGCTCCCCCAACCCCAATATTCTTGCATGACCACAATGATAGAAAAGAAACTAAAGGTTTGGTACACAAACGCGGATGGAATAATGAATAAACATGAGGAGTGGAATGAAAGAATCAGTGAAAAATCCCCAGACACCATAGCAGTCACAGAAACAAAACTCACTGAGACAATAACAGACACAATCTTCCCAACAGGATATCAGATCCTGAGGAAAGATAGAAGGAGTAGAGGGGGAGGAGGGGTTGCACTGCTCATAAAACACCGATGGGGATTTGAGGAAATGGAAGGCATGGACATGATTGGAGAAAGAGACTACATTGTAGGTACAATTCAGTCCGGAGAACATAAAGTAGTCATTGGAGTGATGTATAACCCACCACAGAACTGCAGGAGGCCAAGAGAGGAGTACGAAGTAAACAACAGGGTGATGGTGGACACACTGGCTGAGGTGGCAAGAAGAGCTCACTCGAGCAGAGCAATGTTACTGGTAATGGGCGATTTCAACCACAGGGAGATCGACTGGGAAAACCTGGAGCCACATGGGGGTCCCGAAACATGGAGAGCCAAGATGATGGATGTGGTACTTGAAAACCTCATGCATCAACATGTCAGGGACACAACCAGAGAGAGAGGGGAGGATGAGCCAGCAAGATTGGATCTTGTGTTCACCCTGAGCAGTTCAGACATTGAGGACATCACTTATGAGAGGCCCCTTGGAGCTAGCGATCATGTGGTTCTGAGTTTTGACTATATAGTAGAGTTACAAGTAGAGAAGGAAACAGGAACTGAAGGGGAAAGGCCAAACTATAAAAGGGGGGACTACACAGGTATGAGAAACTTCCTGCAGGAGGTTCAGTGGGACAGAGAAATGGTAGGAAAATCAGTAAACGAGATGATGGAATATGTGGCAGCAAAGTGCAAGGAGGCAGAGGAAAGTTTTGTTCCCAAGGGAAACGGAAATAATAGGAAGACCAAAACGAGTCCTTGGTTTACCCGAAGGTGTAGGGAGGCAAAAACTAAGTGCAACAGAGAATGGAAAAGGTACAGGAGGCATAGGACCCAGGAAAACAAGGAGATTAGTAGAAGAGCCAGAAACGAGTATGCACAGATAAGGAGGGAGGCCCAGCGACAGTATGAAAACGACATAGCATCGAAAGTCAAATCTGACCCGAAACTGCTGTATAGCCACATTAGGAGGAAGACAACAGTCAAGGACCAGGTGATAAGGCTGAGGAAAGAAGGTGGAGAACTCACAAGAAACGATCAAGAGGTATGTGAGGAGCTCAACACGAGATTTAAGGAAGTATTTACAGTAGAGTCAGGAAGGACTCTGGGGGGACAGACCAGATGGGGACACCAGCAAGGAATACACCAACAAGTGTTGGACGACATACATACAGATGAGGAGGAGGTGAAGAAACTGCTAAGGGACATCGATACCTCAAAGGCAATGGGACCGGACAACATCTCCCCGTGGGTCCTTAGAGAGGGAGCAGATATGTTGTGCGTGCCACTTACCACAATCTTCAACACATCCCTGGAAACTGGGCAACTACCTGAGGTATGGAAGACGGCAAATGTAGTTCCCATTTTTAAAAAAGGAGACAGAAAAGAGGCACTAAACTATAGACCTGTGTCATTGACGTGTATAGTATGCAAAATTATGGAGAAGATTATCAGGAGGAGAGTGGTGGAGCACCTGGAACGGAACAGGAGTATAAATGCCAACCAGCACGGATTCACGGAAGGCAAATCCTGTGTCACAAACCTTCTGGAGTTTTATGATAAAATAACAGAAGTAAGACAAGAGAGAGAGGGGTGGGTTGATTGCATCTTCTTGGACTGCAAGAAGGCCTTTGACACAGTTCCTCACAAGAGATTAGTGCAGAAGCTAGAGCATCAGGCGCATATAACAGGAAGGGCACTGCAATGGATCAGAGAATACCTGACAGGGAGGCAACAACGAGTCATGGTACGTAATGATGTATCACAGTGGGCACCTGTGACGAGCGGGGTCCCACAGGGGTCGGTCCTAGGACCAGTGCTATTTTTGGTATATGTGAACGACATGACGGAAGGGTTAGACTCAGAAGTGTCCCTGTTTGCAGATGATGTGAAGTTAATGAGGAGAATTAAATCTGATGAGGACCAGGCAGGACTTCAAAGAGACCTGGACAGACTGGACACCTGGTCCAGCAAATGGCTTCTCGAATTTAATCCTGCCAAATGCAAAGTCATGAAGATGGGGGAGGGGCACAGAAGACCACAGACAGAGTATAGGCTAGGTGGCCAAAGACTGCAAACCTCACTCAAGGAGAAAGATCTTGGGGTGAGTATAACACCGAGCATGTCTCCGGAAGCACACATCAATCAGATAACTGCTGCAGCATATGGGCGCCTGGCAAACCTGAGAACAGCATTCCGATACCTTAGTAAGGAATCATTGAAGACACTGTACACCGTGTATGTCAGGCCCATACTGGAGTATGCAGCACCTGTTTGGAACCCGCACTTGATAAAGCACGTCAAGAAACTAGAGAAAGTACAAAGGTTTGCGACAAGGTTTGTTCCAGAGCTGAGGGGAATGTCCTATGAGGAAAGATTAAGGGAAATCGGCCTGACCACACTGGAGGACAGGAGGGTCAGGGGAGACATGATAACGACATATAAAATACTGCGTGGAATAGACAAGGATTACAAAGACAGGATGTTCCAGGGAGGGGACACAGAAACAAGAGGCCACAATTGGAAGTTGAAGACACAAATGAGTCAGAGAGATAGTAGGAAGTATTTCTTCAGTCATAGAGTTGTAAGGCAGTGGAATAGCCTAGAAAATGACGTAGTGGAGACAGGAACCATACACAGTTTTAAGACGAGGTTTGATAAAGCTCATGGAGCGGGGAGAGAGAGGGCCTAGTAGCAACCGGTGAAGAGGCGGGGCCAGGAGCTAGGACTCGACCCCTGCAACCACAAATAGGTGAGTACAAATAGGTGAGTACACAGATTGGACACAGTAACAAGGGGACACAGTTGGAAGTTGAAGACACAGATGAATCACAGGGATATTAGGAAGTATTTCTTCAGCCACAGAGTAGTCAGTAAGTGGAATAGTTTGGGAAGTGATGTAGTGGAGGCAGGATCCATACATAGCTTTAAGCAGAGGTATGATAAAGCTCACGGATCAGAGAGAGTGACCTTGTAGCGATCAGTGAAGAGGTTGGGCCAGGAGCTCGGACTCGACCCCCACAACCTCAACTAGGTGAGTACAACTAGGTGAGTACACAGACACACACACACACATACATACACACATACACGCACATGCACACACACACACACACATGCACATACACACACACACACACACACACACACACACACACACACACACACACACACACACACACACACACACACACACACACACACACACACACACACAAGGCTCCGAGATCCTTAGCTTTGTATGGCGTGCAATAACAGCTAGCAGTAATCAGTGGTAGTGGAACGTCAGTGAACAATACTACGAGTGATAATTAAAGTTATTAGTTAAAGAAAGTGAGAGGAAAGCTGAAATCATAATATTTCAAAGCACAAACCATTGAGGGTCTTAGGCGCTGTTGCCACATTGGTAGCGGTAGGCCTGAAGAAGTGACATCACGACAAGTTGTGTGCCATTATACATATAAAGTGAAGTGTATATAAAGTGAAGTGTATACTATCATCAGTGAAGAGTGAAATCGCGTGAGGAAGCGGGATGTATGAGAATATATGATTATAATCATCACGGGTGAAGGATCTCCAAAATAGGGAATTAAGGCCTACGTACGACGACTTCGTCATCAGCAGCTGGCAACTGTCACCGTAAGTTTATTCGCCTATTTGTGGTTTGCATGTTGATGGCCCTGGCTGGCCTTGCATACTGTTTGATACTGGTCACTCACTCCTGCAAGCTATTACCAGAATTAGAATAGAAATAGCATAGACTTAGAGAATATAGTGTTGACGAGTGTGAGAAGGTAGGTGGGACAAGCTTTTAAGGGCAACATTGTAAGACGGTGCTAGGGTCAGGTCACAGGAGGGTTGTGTCAGTTCACAAGAAGTTGCAGCCAGTCATTACACCGCACAAGACTCTCTCACACACACACACACACACACACTCACACACACACACACACACATGCACATACACACACACACACACACACACACACACACACACACACACACACACAAAAACACACACACACACACACACACACACACACAAGGCTCCGAGATCCTTAGCTTTGTATGGCGTGCAATAACAGCCAAATGCAAAGTCATGAAGATAGGGGAAGGGCACAGAAGACCACAGACAGAGTATAGGCTAGGTGGCCAAAGACTGCAAACCTCACTCAAGGAGAAAGATCTTGGGGTGAGTATAACACCGAGCATGTCTCCGGAAGCACACATCAATCAGATAACTGCTGCAGCATATGGGCGCCTGGCAAACCTGAGAACAGCATTCCGATACCTTAGTAAGGAATCATTCAAGACACTGTACACCGTGTATGTCAGGCCCATACTGGAGTATGCAGCACCTGTTTGGAAGCCGCACTTGATAAAGCACGTCAAGAAACTAGAGAAAGTACAAAGGTTTGCGACAAGGTTAGTTCCAGAGCTAAGGGGAATGTCCTATGAAGAAAGATTAAGGGAAATCGGCCTGACGACACTGGAGGACAGGAGGGTCAGGGGAGACATGATAACGACATATAAAATACTGCTTGGAATAGACAAGGTGGACAAAGACAGGATGTTCCAGGGAGGGGACACAGAAACAAGAGGCCACAATTGGAAGTTGAAGACACAAATGAGTCAGAGAGATAGTAGGAAGTATTTCTTCAGTCATAGAGTTGTAAGGCAGTGGAATAGCCTAGAAAATGACGTAGTGGAGGCAGGAACCATACACAGTTTTAAGACGAGGTTTGATAAAGCTCATGGAGCGGGGAGAGAGAGGGCCTAGTAGCAACCGGTGAAGAGGCGGGGCCAGGAGCTAGGACTCGACCCCTGCAACCACAAATAGGTGAGTACACACACATGCACACACGCACATGCACACACACACACAGGCAGTGTTACTACCGGTAGTTATTAGCAGTAAGAATACTTAGGAAGCTAGGAAGTCCTCTCTCAATGTGAACAAGGAAAATGATAATAACCAGCAACAATTATTACGTAAATCCAGAAAGGGCAATAAGTGGAGAGAGTAGATAATTGGGAAAGATAAATGAGACTAAATTTGTGCCTACACGACTGATCT